>NC_084835.1:95634447-95941426 GCF_033115175.1 Lepus europaeus
CCGGGCTGTCCCCCAGCGCGCAACCGAGAGCCGAGGGCGGCTGAGGCGGCGGCTGCAGGTATGTGGGCACGGGCAGCCCGCCGGGGGTCCGCGGTGGCCAGAACATGCAGAAGGGCGGGTAGAAGGCGTCCTTGCGGCCTGCGGGCCAGAAGAGGCCGGACAAGCCGGCCTTGGGCGCTGCGCCCGCGCCGCCCGCACCGGCGGCCGCGGCCCCCAGGGCCTCCGCCGCGGCGCCCGCGTCCTCCTTCTTGTGGCACAAGCCGAAGGCGGCGGCGGCGGCCGGGAAGGTGTAGGGGTGCGGGAAGAGCCCCCCGCAGCCCGGGAACTTCTGCAGCACGCCCCCGAACGAGCCCTTGCTGGGCACCGGGATGACCGGGTAGCTGCGCGGGCCTTTGGCGCCGGCCGCCGCGCCCGTCCCCGCCCCGGCGCCGACGCCGACTCCGGTCACACAGCCGCCCCCCGCACCTGCTCCGCCCGCCCCGGCGCCGCCAGAGGCCGCGGCCACCGAGAGGCTGGCGGCGGCCGCGGAGAGGCTGGCGGCGGCCACGACGGCCGCCTCCTGCAGGGAGTCGTCGTCGTCCTCGAAGCGCGGCCGCTTGTGGTGCGCGTGCGGCGCGCCCGCCAGCTCGGCCAGGGGCGGCGGCGGCGGCGGCGGCGGGGGCGCGCCCAGCAGGTGCGGGCCCAGCAGGCCCCCGCCCCCGGCCACGGCGGCGGCGGCGGCCACGGCGGCCGCCTTGACGGAGCTGAGCGGGTGGCAGGCGGGGTGCGCGCCGGGCTGCGGCAGCGCGCGCTTGCGGCTGCCGCCGTTGAACATGGCTTTCACGTCCTCCCAGGCGAACACCAGCTCGTCCTGGGGGCTCTTGTCGGTGAGCTTGAGGTGGCGGCGCCACGAGTTGAAGTTGGCGGCGTCGGGCTGCGTGTACTTGGCGTCGGGCGTGCGGTGCGAGTGGAAGATGAACTTGTTGGGCGAGAAGTACATGTTGCAGTAGCTGCACTTGATGCACTTGGCGCGCGAGCTGTTGTAGCGCGCGGGGATGAAGCTGCCGCGGCAGCCCCAGGCGCACTCGTGCGACACGTCGAAGGCGAAGTTGTCCGGCAGCTTGGGCGGCCTGTTTTCGCCCAGGAACGACTTGCAGAGGCGCTCGGCCTCGCGCTTGGTGATCATGCCGCAGCGGCGCGACGAGATGGGCATGGCCCCGGCGCGCCGCAGGATCTCCAGCTGCACCGGCGTGCACTGCACGCACGTGATGCCCAGGGCCACGCGGCGGTTGTGGATCTCGTTGTAGCTGAAGTTCTTAAGCAGCGTGTTGGAGATCTGCGCCAGGCACAGGCGCTCCTGCCCGTCGATGACCAGCGACACGATGGGAATGCCGTAAAGGATCACCTGGCCCACCTGGTTGGGCTTGAGGTTGGCGTGGCCCGGCCGCGGCTGGCTCAGCGCGTCGGGCTGGAAGGCGCTCGACGGCGACGCCAGCAGAATGTCGTTGGGCCCAGGTAGCGGGCTGGAAGCCATCTCCGCCGCCGCGCGACCCCGGGCCGAGCCCTCCGGGTGTGCCTGGGAGACTGGAAGGGAAAGGAGAAAAAGGTTGACTTGCGCCTTTTCGGTCCAGCACCGGACTGGGGTGGGGGTGGGGTCGCTAACGAAGGAGTGAGAGAACCCCCTGGCTTTGCTTAAGACGTGGTTATCACGGGGCAAAGGGGCCAAGTTTCCGGGCAGGGAAGTCCTCTCGATCTCCTTCAAGGTCGCCCTCCTGGAGTAGAGCGATTTGGAGGTACTTCCTTTGCAGACACCCAAGGTAAATTACCTGCTATATTCGTGACAAGCAGTCAGTTCCTAAGAATCTCAAGACCTTGTCCTCCGGTTTACGGAAATCGTTGGAATAAAATGGCGTGCCCGCCAGAAAGTAATGGCAGCTGTAACTAGTATAGATCATAAAAGTTACAGGAAACGGGGGCATAGCCATTGAACCCCAAGTTTAAAAAGACAGTCCACATTTGCTTGAAAATAGATCGATTTTTTAAAAAATAAACCGGAACCATTTAGAAAGTGATTTTTGTGGCATCTGTGGTCTCCTTGGGGGAAATTCGCTACTGGTGGAAACCCAGCCCATTATAGGAAAACGAAATCCCCTTCTCCCTCATCCTTGTCAAGAGGTATTTTGTTACAATTATTGTTAATAATTACAATTGTAATTGTAATAATTACAAATATTGTTAATAATTACAATTATTCTTCTGGAAAAGTAGAAAAGTATGCCAAGACATATACACGGTGGCACCAAAACAGATTGCTTCAATTTCAGTTTTTCAAAAACTTACTTGCTGAGCAGAGTGGGTCTGGATTCAGGTAGGTAACGTAAAAAGAAGGGTTTGAAGACTCCTACACCTGGAAGGGTTTCTTTTCTGTCATTTTTCTGACAATGAATAGGTACAAGGCAGCGGATTGGAAATAGCGCAAAGAAATGAGTGATTTCTAGGATCCTTAAAAGACACGTTCGGTTTAACATGAATAACCTTATTTTTTCCTTATCTGTGTCGATATTTGTATGTCCACAGTATCGAAGATCCATAGCCACGGTAATCCATGGGAGCCTTGAAGGCCCACGCCTGGGGTTGAGTTTATACAGTAAAATTGCTAATTTCGTGTCTGGTCGGTCAGTGGGGTACCACCATGGGGAAGACATCTAGTATGTTGAAATTACAGGCAACACCAGCAGAAGGAATCTTGGTGACATTGCTAAGTTAAATGACTCATTCCCTAGGAAAACCGTGACCTTTGCACAGCTCCATGGCCCAGCCATAGGCCAAGACTATTCTTTGCCCTGGAAAATCACCAGTGGCCATGGCATCGCTAATGGCCACTCTCGGCCAAGTGCCCTGGTGTTTGTTACCAGAGCGATTTCAGAGGATAGGATATCCCACCCCCTCACCCAAATGGTCATAGCCAGTGCCCCCTCCCCCGGCCTGTGTGACATCCACACCACCCATTTTGCCCGGCTACCCCCTGCATTCTCAGCTCTCGTTACCTTTCACCTTCCACCGGCTCTGGGAAGGCTGAACAAACCCCGCAGTCAAAGGAGAGCAGTGCCTGGCCTGCCACTTGGGATGGATCAGAGATAGTATTTGCAGGGGACAGGCTGGTAAATGACAGTACAAGGCGCATTGATACCTGAGGCTGACACAATCAGCCCCTAGCTCCGCCAAACGGTCCCTCAATGCTTATTTCCCTCCCGAACAAGATGCTTGGTGTCTAAGAACCTGGGATACCCCCAATTCTGGCTCTCCGGCAAGGCGCACGGCGGGCCCAGCATCAGCTGCTGGAGCTGGTCCTGCCTTGGGGACCAGCTGCCCTAGACCCCGCAAAAGTGTCCCCTCCTGGATGTGCCCTACTGTCATCCCAGACCCATAAGAGCAGAGACAGGTAGGATTGTTTAGGTCAAAGGATGAGAGAAGAGACTATTAAAAGTTAGTTGGACCGAGAGAGAAAACCGGCGAACTTCCCTGTCCAGCTCACGAACCAACGACACCCAACGTAATTCACGCCCGAAACCCGCCGCTGCCCCTCGAGCTAAGGCGGACGAGCCGGCGGCTGGGGATCTGGAGCCCGAACCGCCAGCTGCGCGCCGAGTCGGGGCCGGCCGCTTCCAGCAGTACCTGGTGAGCCCTCGGTGCCTCTAGGCGCGTGGCTGCCCGCCCATCTTCCGAGGGCGCTCGGAGACGAAGCATCCAAGCGGGTCCTCGAATCCAGCGGGCAGGACTCCGGCGGGCTCCGCGCGAAGGTCCCGGTGCGCGTGGGAGCTAATGGCGTTCGAACCCGGGCCGGGAAGAATGACCGCCTGGGTTGTGGCTGAGGGTTCCCCGGACCGCAGAAAAGTGTGGGCGCTCGGAAACCCGCGGCAGGCGAGCCCCAAGTGGAGCGCAGTCTGACAGCGCCTTTCTCTGTCTCTGAACTCGTGTCGGACCGAGGGGACGCCACCCAGCGGGCAGGGTGACGTCACCGTCTCCCTGACACTCCACATTAAAGGGCTGGCATGTTACAGGGAGGGAGGGGGAGAGCGAGAGCGAGTAGCGGAGAGATCCGTTCTCAGCACGCACGGAAGCTACCACCCAACCAGCCTGCAATTGAGAACAACCTCCCGAACCCCGGGGCGAAAGCAGCGAAGGCGCAGGAGCCACAGTCGTGATTGCGGGGTGGGAAGATGTGCGGTCTGCCGGCGACCCGGGGACCCGGATCCTGAGGCCCCGGATTCTAGAAGGACGCCTCCACAGTAACTGCAGGATGAGGAAGAACCCGTTGCTGTCCCCTGGCCTCATCTCTCTGAGTCACCCCCTTCTCGAACGATCCCTCTTCACCGTGCAAACCCGTAGCCCCTGAGTCTCTGAAGCTCCAGAATCCACAGGCAGCCCCGGCCGCAGAGTCGCTTCAGCGTCTCATCTGAAGCGCTGTGAAATGAGAAAAAGGGGAGAAGTTTCCACGGCGGATGCCCAATCTGAACACCTGGAAAGAAGTACGAAGAGCGCTTCCATTTTTGCATACACATTTGCTTTTTAGGACGAAACAGTGCCTGCAGGTTTCTGTGTTTTAGGTGGTGTGGGCGAGGACCCCAGTGTGAGCATGTGTACCCTCATCTGCTCTATTCAGCCCAGTGAGATCCATGCAGGTCACTACAGCACAAGGAGAAACTGAGGCGGGGGAGGGGGAAGCAGTGTGGTCCTTACTCCTGGCCAGTCCTCCAGCAGGTTGCAATTCCCCTGGAGAAGCGTGTGTGTGTGTGGGGGGTGGGGTGGGGTGGGGCATAAGCAGGATGAGAAAGAACCATTCGCAGGTGGCTTGCTCAAAGTGAGGCACACCCTAGGATATTAATGAAGTGTCACTATATTGCCTCCACATTGACCAGCTGTAAAGAGCCCAGATGGCCACTGGCTACTTTATCAGAGAGGAAAGAAGCTGTTTATTCAGAGGATATTCTAACAAGCTCACCTGCTGGGGGTGGGGGTGGGGAGTCCTCGAGGCATTACCTTCTCTACCAGAGCTGAATTTCCATTGCTGTATGCTGAGAAACAGGCTTTGAGTTGGGGAGCTTTTACTTTGTGGAAATGCTGGAACAACGTCCCACCCAGCCTGAAGCCCAAATAGACTCTCTCATAGCATCAAAGAGCAAGTCACCGCGAACTACAGGAGTGAAGTCTTAACACTTCACAGGTTCAGAAATCGGAGGAGAGGAAATGTATCCAAAAATGTGGGGGGTTTATTGCTCAGGAGTTGTGCTTGTTTTCAATTAATATCCTGAAAGCAGTTTCATAGCGGTGGAAACGATAACATTTGTCTCAGCATAAGTTTCAAAAGGAGGTAAAATACTTCCCACCAATCTCCTAGTTTCTAAAGGTATTAATGGCACAAATTGGTCTCTGTCCTAAGGAGCTGAAATCACACCGGCACTCCCTCCTTAATACCCTGACAATTCCCAGCCTAAGAAGGAAAACTCCCACTTGCTGCCAGCCCAGCTCGGCAAATCCCATGCCTTGCACTCCTCTGCCTGTTTCAGGGTGAGGCCTGGGGCTTCTCCACTACCCTGCCTCTTCTCTGGGGCCAGGGGCTCCCACAGAACAGATGCATGGCTTGCCTACTGTTCCCAGTGCCCAGGCAGCTGGAAAGCAAGTTTGAGCCACATGGAAAGAAAACCGGAAGTTGAGAGTTCCCAGTACTAATGTACCCCGGGAGAATCCTGGTTGCCACCAGGGAGGAAGAAATGTGGGCTCTCAGTTTGCTATTTGTTGTATCTTTACCCCCAAGCCCACTTTCCCCTTACAGATCCTATTTATTTTTGATGTGTTTACAAGTGTCTTTAAACATCTTTGTTTGAAAAGAGGAACTGGCAAATGTTTGCCTTCCCTCCCATCCCAGATTACCCTGATGACTGAATCCACACCCGGGGGCACCTGTAGTTACTTCTTTACCTGAATACAAGGATCAACATGTACACACTCCTTTGGGGGCTTACTGCATACAAGTCTTTAATTTAATTTTAAAAGAAAAAGTTTCCCTGGAAAGAGAAATAAGTGGTTAAATACTTTCACCCTAATAATTCCAAGAATAGCACAGCATTTTATTTCCCCAAGGAGTGTGGGTGTCTGAAAGTTCAGGCCAGTTGTATTTTTGGAAGGTGAAAGCGGAGAAGAGGTGTTTAAAGCAGACTCCAGTTCTGGGAGAATCCCCGATTTAAATGAAAGCTGGACAGCGGATTCCAGCCCGCTTACTTGGGTTGGGTCTGGGAGCAGCTTTCTGCCCACCCACCATCTCTCTGGTCCTTTGTTCCCTCTCAGTTTGGACAAGTGTCTTGCTGGCCCCCCAAGGTGTCGTCATCAGTCCCTGTTCTCTCTGGGACCATGAGCAGGTGCAGGTGCACGGAGGAGCCTGCGGTGGCAGGAGGAGGTTGATGGGGGCCTGGTGAGTGCTTTCCTATTCGCGCTGACATGCATTTTACACGTCAGGACTCTCCTCAGCCGGCTAATTGATTCAAATTGTTTTATTGGTTAAACTGGTGTCACCCGTTTGCATGATCTATCACCGCTCGGAGAAGAGCATTTCCACTAGCATCTCCGTTCCAGGCGGCTGCGGTTCACCTAGGCCAAGGACAGGTAAAGGAGCCCAGACGCCGGACCCAAAGGAAAACCACAAACCGAGCTGGCCCCTTCGGAACTGGAGAGGCGACGCCGCCACGCCAAGTGTACGCGGCCGGCCCGGCAGCGTACAGGGAGGTTTCCAGCCACGGCTTCCACCAACTGGAGCAAGCGAACCGAAATGGAGCCGGGCCCGCGCCCATCCGCCTCCACTTCCGAAGCGTCGGTTTCTGTGCCGGCCCTGAACGCCGCGGGGTACAAGATCCAGGCCACAGCAGAGGAAGGAGCTGTCCGCGGTGCTGACGCGGTGTCACGCTTCAAGGCATAGCAGATCTTACCGCTTTCAAGGCCCTCCGGGAAAAACCTTCCCTGTGGCGAGTAACCATCCAAGCCCAAGATTCGGCTCCCGGCTCACGCAGGGCCTCCTAGGCTAACAGCAGACGAGGGGCGACACAGAGCCACATCCCTTACTTCTCCCACACCTGCCCCATCTCCAAAGACGGAGAAATCACCTTTCTCCTAATCCACTCACTTCCGTATGTTGACAGCAAGGGAGATAAAGCTCTTAAAATAAATTCAATCAGAAACACCAGATATTCGCTCTCCCCCAACTCTGAGTGTTGAGGAACCCATGACAGTTATAGATAAGAGAAACAGCCTCTTTCCTTCCTCTTCCATCCTCAACTCTTAGGCAGAAATATTGCTGATAGTATTTGCTACTTCTGCATCAGATATGGCAAGGCATGATTTCCCTATTAGTCCCAAGTTTGAAAAGGAGACCTATGTGGCTAGAAAGAAATGATAAGGCTAGAAAAACTGAAGGAAAGAAGAATTCTGGTTTATTAGAAAGTACAGAGGATTCAGAGTCAGATGAACCCAGGTACAACTCTCTCCTCTTCAATTGCTTGCTAGCCATGGAGTCTTGCTCCAGCACCTCACCTCCCCAAGCCCAGTGTCTTCATCTGCAAAATGAAGAGATTGATAGGTAATCCCCAGGGGTGCAGTGAGAATTAAATAAGACCATGGATGTAAAGTGTTTGGCACCCAGCAGTCATTTCCCACACAATAGCTTTAAAAGAAACTTCCTTGGAGAATGGGGACAAGAGCTGCTCCTGTCCTTGTCACAAGCTACATTAGGAGTGTCCAAATAGTTCCAGAATATAAAGGGGGTGAAGGCATCTTAGCTTAGTGGAGGGCAAAAGGGGGGCAAGCTCCCTGGAAGGACTTTGGCCTTTTCATTAAAACTTTATCCTCTTAATTACTCTGCTGCTTATTTTATGTGCAGGTGGCCAGAACCCCGGCTAATTTTTTGGACTCATTTTAAATAAGTTGGTATTAACAACTATTATCAATGATAATGATTGCTGCTAGCCTTCAGTTTTTACTTTGTACCCACAAAAGCTTTCCGAAGCCTGGGAAGCTCAGTTCAAACTCCCTGATTTTCATTCCAGTTGACAGGCTGGAGCCATGTGATACAAAGGAAAGACCAGGAATGGGGCAAGGATTCAGCCAGGGTGGAAGTCAGAGGAGAAATGAGAAAGGTCTCTGAGCATTCTGGGAATGGCTCCATCTCTGAGCCTTCTCCACAATATTGTCTATAAACAAGGATCCCCTTTCTCAAAACCTCGGCAGCCTGGGAGAAGTACAATGAAAACACAAACCTAATCATTAAACCAGAGCTGGGGAGAAGGAAAACAAACATGTTTTGCAGGAACTGATTCCATGGGTTCCTCATGCACCAGTGAGTATGGCAATCAATGAATCCTTTTTGCACCCTAAGCAAACATTGAAAAGAAACAGACTTGGATGAGAAACCAAGATTTAAACCACCCCCCCCCCTTAATCAGAGGAAACCATTTTCACAAGAAAACTTGCATCTGAGTAAGTGGCAGAGAACGCTGCTATCCCACCACTTCACAGAGGTCCGGAATTCCTTAAAACTTTTACTATTGGACAAAATAACAACACAGATTTCACATTTCTTCTAAGCCCTTAAAACCCTGTAACTGCAGCCAGGCACACGTGTGTGCACATAGCTTACATGAAGTCATAAAATCCATAATGGAACATGAACTTGGTGTACTTGGTGGCCATTTAGCAAATTTTAATTGGCTAAATAAAATTGAAAGGCATACAAAATACTGGGGACACACAGAAGCCCATGGGCACACTTGCTAATGTACATCAAAGAGGAACATGGGCCCAAGGAAGAAACTCACTAGGCTCTCCCCCTTCTCTCTCTCTCTCCCCCTCCCTCCATGCATACATACATGTAACCACCCCTTCGCTCCCCACCTCCCCACATTGCGAAGGAGGGGGTCCTTTGAAATGGAGGTGGTCCCAGCTGGAAAACCCCAGAGCTCATTTAGATCACATCACTTCAGGCTTTTGTCTCTGCTCCTGAATAACCTAGGCCATTGCAACAAAAGGACAGGCATCTACATGGAGTTTTTATTGGCAAAGATGCATCTCAAAGATGCTGCTATAATACTGAATAATGAGGCAAGATGCTTGCTTTTTTGATTGCTACTCCTAAAGAAGAGCAGAAAAAAAGGAGAAGCGGAGAGGGAGGAACTAGAGCAAGAAATAGATTGTGGGAGAGGAAACCAAGGCAAGTATTTGGATGGATTTCTACAAAAGGGACTTTAATTGTGCATAGACTCCAACTCCACCAAGTACAAAAGTGGGTCCTGGGACTTACTTCCTTTTATAACTGAGTCTTTGTTTCAGGAAACCAGCTTTCGAAGTAAGCAGGACTCAGCATGCAGACTGGGTATGGAGAGGATCATTGAAGCTTAGGGAAGAGAGGCAGGGGAGTGGGAATAGGGGGAGGGGAAGTAGATTGTCTGTTGACATGTCACAAGAGAGAAAATGACATAGATGTTCATTTAACATCTCTCCAGCTGACACTGATCAGAAGGAACATGGATTTTATTTCCAGGAAATGAACGTATTCCCCCCCTTTTTCTTCTTTTTCTGTCTACCTACCCTCACTCCCCATCTGAAAAAAGCTTGATCCTATTAGCTAATACACTATTAAACTACCATGTGCTCTCTGGTTGCCCAATAAGCCTCATGCCTTCCTGTCAGTAGACTTTCATTCAGTGGCAGCAAAAGGTGAAATTAGATATTAGCAAAATAAATCCCAGAGAAGAGGGGGCTAGAAATCTGAGTCATTGATCATTTTTCTCCAAAAACATGGCAAGCAGTGAATACCCACAGGGAATATTGAGGGAGATTTTCTGTTTTTGTGAATACAAAAGTAATATTTTAAATCAAAAAGACTTCATCCACATGGCTTACGCGGTTCAAAGTGAAAGTGTAGCTAGCAGACCAGAGGCAATACCATCTGAAACTTTTCCAAGATGTATTATGATATCATCGACAAACTCTTAATGTTGGCAAATAATTAAATTTTCCATCTTTTAGAACTGTGTAACCTTGGGTGTCTTAGAAACAAATTGTACAAACAAACCATGGAGATGAGCATTGAGGGTTTCAGAGGAGATATAATGAACCAACTTTAATTACTAACTTGAAATTAAAAATGTAATATACAGATTTAAATTTATTTTCACCTAAATTGTGTATAAAATTATATGGCTTTTGCAGGCTAAGAAATGCTTTGTAACCATCCTTGCTACTAAAAAGTCTGAAGTAGTTTCCAAAACCGAGTTCCCAGACTCACACAGTAATAATGATACATTCGTCATTACTGATGACCACCTACTGGGTAATTATTGCTTTGTTACTACTATTACAATCAAGAGATTTCTTTATTTACTGTTAACATTCACTTAAAACTGAATGTTAATGACTGTTCTGAATTCACCAAAGAGAGTTTTCTGTTATATTTCAGAAGTACTTATGTTCTGGTACAGAAATGGAAAACAATATCATAACAGAAAGGAAGGCAGGGTGAATGCTTGGCTCTCACCCTCCCTCAAGAATGGAAATGGAATTCTGAGGATTTCTGGAGCAAAATTTTCCAGCTCAGAGTTGCAAAAGGTTAACATAATGCAACCACTTGACTTGTGCTAATTATGTAAGTATTTTATTACAGGAGATTCATTCATTATTGATGCTTGTTTGCAGTAACTTCCTGCTTGGGGGAGTTCTATTTTATATGAGAAGTAAACAACCCATGGCTCCATGGCTAGCCTCTCCTCCATCTGATTTCTCCCACCCCATTTTCTGGTTTCAGGCTCCTCCTGGATTGTAATGTCCCTACTGAGGCAGAGACTTTTCTCCTTAAAAGGTAGAGCTCAGGGTTTGGAGAGTGTTGGGGTAGGGATGGAACAGGTGAGAACGGAAAACTGGTCCCAGTGTTTTTTATATAACATAAAGAGCAAAGGGAATTTTTTTAATAAAAGACTCCTTCTTGACACTTGGGCACCCATTTTCTTCTTTCTAAGTTAGTCTCAGCTCCCAGCCCAGATATATTAGAAGTCAGGCTTAGTGCATCCAAAGGTCAAGAGATGTTCATTAGGGAAGTGGGCATGGAGAAAGCTGTTAACCAATGGAAAGCTCAGAAAGAGGCTCCTGCTTGCCTCTCAGCCAGAATCCAACCAAATAGCCAGGGGTGGTAGGTGGAGCCTATGCTATCTTCTTACCAGGGCCTATGCCAAGTTGTGCTAGGAAAAGACATGGATTTGCTTGTGGCATGGCATCAATGAGGCCCTGTGAAGGACTTTGCTGGCTACTTGGCTGAGGGCCCTCAATGTTTTCACTCTGTGCTGGCCATCTGAGGCTCTCTGGTGACAGACCAGTGTTTCCAAGAGGAGCCTAAAGGCACCTTGAGAGCAAGTGTTTCTTCTTGCGCTTTCTTGCAAGCCCTGAGATCTCTGCTTCAGAATCCCAGTTCAGAGCTGGGATGCACACCGGGTGCCAGAGGTCAGCATGCTTGCGATGTTAGAGGAAATCAGGGATTGGAGATGGTTCAAGGGGAGGAGTGTGAAGCACTTGGGAGAGAGAAGTGTGAATATCTTGCTCTTAAGGTTTTGATGTGAGCAGCTGGGAAAGAACCTACTGAATCTAGAGTTCGAAGACTTTGGATCAAGCTGAAAAGAAGGAAATGGTATGGTTTGGGATGGGGTCAGGGGTGTGTTGGTCAGGTGCCTGCCAGTTAGCTGGGAATGAGCAGATCTCACCACTGTCCAAGGCAGAACTGACAGAGCTCCAAGGCCAGGTTCACCTCTGGCTTATACTATTTAGTCCAGAACTTGGCTGAAACATGAAGAGGAGGCAATGACTCTGCCCTGGGTGCTCCAGGGAGAGTCCAGGTCTGTGGGGACGGAGATGGGGACAGTGCTGAGGTTGAGTCCAGTGTGTGTGCTCCCGGCTTGGTCAGCTCAACTCCCGCTCCGCTGGACGCCTCCTTCCCAGCTTTCACCCGAGGCCTGAGGCCGGAGTGGAACCACTCTGCGGGATCCACGGAGGAATGCGTCCCTAACTAGCCTTCCTTAATGGTCCTTTAACAAACTCTTCCATCTCTTGTTGGCTGCCCTGGCTCTCGCTCGCCTCCTCCCTCTTCTCCATCAGTTATTTATGACCTACATTAATTATTCATGAAAAGAGAAAACTCCAGCTTTCAGAACTTTTCTGGGAGGTGTTAGAGGGCGGCGGGTTTTAGGATTGAGAGTTTGTGTGTGTGTGTGTGGGGGGGGGGGGCTGTGGCCAGATTCTGCTTTGAAGCAGTGGGGAGAGGGAGGATCGAGGCGGCGTGGGGGTGTACCCTGTCTCTGTCAGCTCAGCTGCCCCGAAGCGTAGCCTCTGGGGACCCGGGAGTTACTAGGCTCGCCCACGGGAGTCGCTGTCCGAACTCCGCGGTGCTGAAACCGCCGGCGTGGGTTCAGAAGCTGCGGGCCGCGCAGGTGTGGGGCACAGATCTGGATGTGGTCCCAGGTGGGGGAGCTGCTTCCCGCAGCTTTTTCAAAAAGTCCCATTTGCTTTATCCCCCTCTCGCCCCTCCCCGCTCCCCAAGTGACACCAGGACGCTGTAACCAAAGATTAATTGCCTTAATCAAATCAACAAATTAGAGACAATTTACCTCCACCTCCCGGGTCAGGCGGAGATAGGAGGTGGAATGGGGTGGGGGGTGGGGTGGACAGGACGGGAGACTTTGACAAAATCCACAACCGGTGCGCTGTGGGGACTGGGGAATGGGTGTGCATTGAAAGAGGGAGGAGGTAGGGGTCAGCTGAGGGGCTGTGCCAGGGGGCCGAAAATTCCTGGAGTCCCATTCCACCCAGGGTTCTCCACAGCAGGGGAGATGGAGGGCGGATAACGAGACCACTCACCTGTCCGCGCCGCGCGCGCGGTCTCCGGCCCTCCGCGCTCGGTCCTCCCTCCTGCTTCGCGCTCAGCCGCTCCGCGGAGCTCTGCCTCCCGCGGCGCCGGCCGCCTCCCTTGCGCGGGATCCGCCGCCGCCCGCAGCTCGCGGTCCGCTGTGTTCTTTCTCGCTGCCGGGTCCTCCGCCACAACTTGTCCCGTCCCTCCCCGCCTCTTCTCGGCCTGCCCCCGCAGCCGCTCAGCTCTCGCCTCTCCCCTCCCGGGCAACTTTGCAAGTTTTGGGTGAGGGTCGATCTCCTCGCGCCCAGCTTCCAGGCTTAGCTTGCTCAGATCCGCAACCCCCACTTCCCCAGCTCAGACTTAGGTCTCTGACGCCGCCTGTTGGTCAGGCAGGGCAGGGCAGGGCGAGGAGCGCCAGCCTCAGTCCCAGCCTCCCCATCCTTCACCCCATACCCCGTGGTCCAAGCGGGACAGAAAGGAGGCGAGCGTGGGAGCCTGGTAACTGGGGCAGGGCCAGGGGCAAGAGAGAGCAGTCCTTCTGGATGTCTCGCAGCCTGGGCTGGCGGCTTGGGTTCCCAGCAGAAAGCTTGTCCCGGGGTGCGCGGGTGCGCCTCTCCCGTGCGGCCCACAGGCAGTCTTCGAAGAGCTGGCACTCTTTCCCCAGTCTCCCCGGGATCAACCCCTTGAAGTGAGGTCTGGTCCGAGGGCGAGATCCACAGGGTGTGCTGGGCCTGGGCACCCCTCGTGCGTCCTGAGCCGCTGGGGATGGGGGCTGGGAACTTTGAGATGGGGGGGGGGGAGCCCTTCAGCACTCCTGGGCCAAACAGAAGTTACGTGGTTGAAAAGTTAGTGGAATGTGTCTCATGATCAAGTGTAGGACTGCGTGTCGGCGAGTCCCGGCCCAGGCTTCCCGAGTTCCGGAGGGCCGCGTGGTGTTAAAAAGGCAGACTTTCGGCCCGGCCAAGAGCTGGCAGCGCACCCCGGCTCATGCCACCCTCGAAACTTCTTAGGAAGCCTAGTCCAGCCCTGGCTCCACCGCCGCATCCGCAGAACGGAGGCGCCCTACCCTCGCCCCATTCTCATCCTGTCTTTTTTCATTGAAAGAATTGATGAACTGTTTCTCCCCTGTTTCTCCCCTACCCCCTCCTTCTCTAATAAACGCTTCCCATAGATGACTCGACGCCGAGAAGGAAAGCGGCTGCTTAAAAAACAAAAAGCCATAGCCCTAATGAGTTCAATTACAATGTGGTAAACACATTGCCTCTACGCTTTAATTAAGCCTGCTGCCCAATTTTAACTCATTAGTAATTCATTAAGCGAACAGCCCCGCGCCGGCGGGGGGAAGGCACCGAAGACCGACTGTGCACCGCGGTGTCCACACGCGCCCAAGCCATCGGCGCCCTGGGCGTGTGCCTGGGCTAGTGGCGTTTATAGCCGGGTGACTTTGGTGTCTAACAAGAGTATACCCCCTCTTGCAGACCCGCGGGCACAGAGGCTCCAGGACACACAAGGTTTTGCCTCTCCAAGTCCCCGGGGTGACCTCTGCCGGCTCACGTCCCTAGTCTTTGGGCTTGAAGCTGACCTGTTGGGCGGGCGCCAGCGGTGTAGGGCGGGACCACAGTGGGAGAGAAAGTCCTTGGTAGAACGTTCCCGCGTCCAGTCTCTAGGTGCGGCTATGACCCGGATCGCTGTCCCTGGGCCTGCCACACCTTGCACTGGTCTCTGGCGGAACAAGCTGGGTGCGGCTTGGGCTCACAGCGACGGCCGCCGCTCGCTTCCCGACCCCTGGCGACTGGAAGACTGGAATAGCGCGGGGCAGGGGAGCGGAGAGCGGGGAAAGGCGTCCTTACTACAACCGCGCCGAGTTCTGACCTCGTCTGTGGCTCTCAGTTGAGACTCGGTGTCGGGGGAGGAATGGACGGAGCGTTGCAGAGGGAATCGCGCTCGCGGGCAAGGGGCGAATCCTTTTGGTCTTTGCATGTCATCATCGAGGGGGCAGCGCCAGCAGTTCAAGCCCGGCCTGTGCCCCTTCTCCCACCCCTGACTCGGCGGAAGGTGGCTGCGCGTCGCGAGCCTCCCCCGTCTTGGCTGGGAAGAGCCAGTGCTGCGGGGGCGAAGCTGTGGTTAAGAACAGGACTTCGTGCCTCCAGGGCGCCCCAGCGCCTGGCTTTCTCTCGCCGGGAGGATGAAGCCGGTGCGCGCCCGGCGCACCGCGCCCCCTAGGAGCAGCGGGAAACTTCTCCCGTGGGGCCGCGCCGGACGCGCTCCGCCTCTAGCAGGCGGGCCGGGACCCCGCAGGCGGTCCGTGCGGGCCCTTCCGCCGGGCGGGGCCCTACAGGAAAAGCCGCAGCTGGGTTTTCTCACTTCACCCGGGAGCCCCTCGTGGCTTCGGGCCTCCCTCCCCTCCTCGCGGCAACTCTTCCTGGAAGCGAGTGAGTGGACGGGATTTCCTCTCCTCGGAGTAACCCGGATCCGTAGCCCGGCCCGGTCGCCCGCAAGAAACGCGGGGCCCGCGTCGGGGGTGGTCTGCCTCTCTGCGGTGCGGTTCGAAACCTTGGCGGGAGGGGGGCGAGAGGGACGGCCTTAGCTTTCCGTGTCCCCTGCCGCGGCCCCCGTCAGCCTGGAGGGGGCAATGCCGCGGGATCAGGTTGAGTTCACCCGGGACGAGGGTCATGCCGGGCCTCGCCGTCTCCGGGTGCCCAGATCGGCACTGGGTCCTCGCGCGATCGCCGTGGATCAGCCAGACGAGGGCGGAGACGCTTCCTGGCGCGTGGTGCACAGCCCAGGGCTTCCCGAGTGCCCCTTGTCGCTTTTCACGGGCTCCGCGGGCGCGCCTCTTTCTCCTCTCGCGGCTGGGCCCAACCGCAAGAGCGCCTGCCCCTGCTCCCCCGGGGCTGGGCCGCTCTGGAGCGCAGGGTTAGGAAGCGGAAGGAACCGGATTCCTGCCCCTAGGGGACCCGGGCTCCCAAAATAAAGTGGTGGGATCCTGAAGGCGTGCAAGGTGACAGCGCTGCAGGAAACCGGCCTCCTGCTCAGGGTTTGGGGCGTGGAATGCAGCTGGGGGTCTGGGGGGAGCTCCCCGGATCGCATCCCAGGAGCGCGCTGCTACCCGCGCTGCCGGGAAAGTGGCCGTGGCAGAGGTCTCAGACAGCTGTTAGTGACCCCCCGAATAGGTTGTTTTTCATCAATTCTCCCTCCTTGTCGCAGGGACGGGAAGGTAGGACAGAACACATTTCTGTGGGCAGCGGGATAGCTAAGTCCGTCTCTGCATTAATTGGAATTGTCTGCTGGAGGGGGAGCGCTTCCTCAGAAGCAGGTGGAAACTTTGACGCTGGCCTTGGGACCAGGAGGTGGCCTTGACTGTTAAGGGCTTTTACCCAAGCTCCACCCCAAAGAGCCCCACAACCCCTTCTCTCCTGGCCCAGGTTAAGAACTGGGCTGAAGGAGGCCACTTAGGGAGTCCCGCGGCTAGGCACTTCCCAGGGTGCCATTCGCCTTCCCTTTCCATTCTTCAGAACACCAGCTGCTGGGAAGACAAACCCTTTGAAATCCAGAGTCTGTTCATATGCTAAAAAGTGCCTTCTGGAAGGGTGACTAAGGGGGCGCAGAATTACCCCTTCGTCTAGGTCTGTACATTGAGAGAGATGTGGGGTAGGAGAGAGGAGAATAAAATCTTTGGAAAGGCGTGAAAAGCAAAGATAACGATTTATTAGCCCCTGATAAGCAGGCTGGCAACTTTCTGCAACTTGCCCGGAAGTGGGTGCGCCTGGCCGCTGCTTCTGGGAAAAAAAGACTTAAGACAGAGCTGGGGAGCTGTGCAGCAAACGGTTCCTGAGCTCCACTGTGGGAGTTAACACACTGACTCGCGCTGGAGAGACTTTTCTGGGAAGGAGGAAAAATGTGTCTGTGATTAAAATACGTACCTGTGTGCTGGGTGTTTGGCATTTTCCATACATACTTTGTTTAATTCAAAAGGCAGAGAGAGAAAGAGAGAGGAGAGAGAGAGAGAAATAATCTTCCATCCGCTGGTTCACTCCTAAATGGCTACAAAAGCCAGGGCTGCACCAGGCCAGAGAAGAGCCAAGAACTCCATCCAGGCCTCCCAGGAGGGTGGCAGGGACCCAAGTACTTGAGTCATCACCGTGCTGTGATGTGTGTGAGCAGGAGGCTGGGCTGGAAGCAGAGGTGGGAATAGATTCCAGGCACTTAAATGTTGGATGTGGATGTCCCAAGCTGTGGCTTATTTTGCTGCACCACGACTCTCACCCTTATGTACAACATTTAAGTTAATCCTCATGTGACTCCCATGAATTAGGCATCATTGCCCCCATTTTACAGATTATGAAAACTGAGGCTCAGAGAAGGTACCTTTTCTATTTTTTTTTTTCAGTGCCACATAGCTAATAAGTGGCAAAGCCAGATTTTAAGCCTGGATCTGTTTGGATCCCAAACACGCTCTTAACCAGTAAACCAGTGGGTATATTGCTTGCAAGCACTGTATCACTTTGATCCTTATAATAACCTCACTAAGTAGATGTGGCCTGTGTGTTAATTCCATTTAACGGAGTCCTTAGCTCCTGCTTCTCAAACCTGACTGTAACCCCTCCCCTAGACACTGATTCCGTCAGCCAGAGTAGGATAGGACCCAGATCCCTGGTGGGTTGATTCTGAAACTGACGTTCTGAGAAAAACCACCACAGAGGACAGTAATTTGTTCAAAGTCATTGGAATTGGACCCAGCTGGTACCAGAACCTTGTTCATTCCTCTCCATTACGATCTCTGTGGGAGGTGATGACTTCTTTATTGCAATCTGCATCGCTAGAACAGTGGCTGAGGGAGGGATGGGGAAAGAATGTTCTAGCTGTGGAGCAGGTTGCACCGGGCCTTGACCTCTCACCCTTAAAACTGAAGTTCCTTAGGATCACAACCCACTTGGAGAGGCAACCGCCGCTACCCCAAAGAACGAGGGCCGCCTTGCTGTTAGGACTCAGTAACAGAGGTCAAAGAAAATACTAAACAAAGTGCTAAGAACCGTACACATGGACCTGTATTCTCCGCAAGGGTGCAGTGTAGATGGGAGTAGGACACGGGCGAAAGAAGACAACATCCGGAGGATCTCTAAGTCAGCGGCTGTAGAATTGTGTAGCTGACAGATCCCTCCTGCAAGGTGTGACTTTCCCACGAGGTGTAAGAGGGGCCTGAACTGTTCCCAGAGCCGTAAGTAGGGAAGCTGACAGGTTTGGCCCCCACTGATAACAGTAAACCAGTTGGTGGTCCTTTTTTCCTCCTGTCACATTCCACTGTGTAAACTTTTTTTTTTTTAAAGATTTATTTATTTATTTGAAAGTCAGAGTTACACAGAAGAGAGAGAGAGAGAGAGAGAGAGAGAGAGAGAGAGAGAGATCCACTGGTTCATTCCCCCCAGTTGGCTGCAATGGCTGGAGCTGTGCCAATCCATGAGGAGCCAGGAGCTTCTTCTGGATCTCCCACATGGGTGCAGGGGCCCAAGGACTTGGGCCATCTTCTACTGCTTTCCTAGGCCATAGCAAAGGGCTGGATTGGAAGTGGGGCCACCGGGTCACAAACCGGGGCCCATATGGGAGGCAGGCAGTGACTTTACCTGCTATGCCAGTGCCAGCTCCAGTTTTTTTTTTTGTTTGTTTTTTGTTTTTGTTTTTGTTTTTTTTTTTGAGATCTCTTTTCTATTTGAAAGGCAGAGTTACAGAGAGAGGGAGAGACAAAGAGATCTTCCATCCACTGATTCACTCCTCAAATGTCCACAATGACCAGGGCTGGATCAGGCTGAAGCCAGGAGCCAGGAGCTTAATCCGGGTTTCTCACATGAGTGCAGGGGCCCAAGCACTTGGGCCATCCTCCACTGCTTTCTCAGGTGCATTAGCAGGGAGCTGGATTGGCAGTGGAGAAGCTTAATCTTCTGTGCCACAATGTGGGCCCCTCACAGATTTTTTGTAAAGCCTAATAAAACAGGACATGGAAAATAGGATTTCATATAGGCTCAATGTGTTGGATGAAGGATCCAGTGGGATTCTAGAATTTTAGAAATCCTAGCAAGGCTCCTGTCTCTCAAAATAACCTCCCTGCCATCTTGCAAACATTGGAACTGTGCTAATGGCATATTGTTTCTTTGGATGACATCTCTTTAAACTCAAGCAACCACATAAAACTTAGGTTGAATTAGTTTGTCAGATTTTTCCTAAAGTTACAATTTGATTTTCTTGAAGGTACAAAATATGTGAAGATGCCAGGCACTTGGAATTAGGAAGGAAATGACAGAATCCAGTAGGGGACAAGAGAGAAAAAAAAAAAAAATTCCAGACAGTTTCTCCAAAGGTTGGCCTGCCCAGCACTGGGTGAGGTCCCACGTGGTGCAAGCACAGGGCTGACAAGGCCCTTGCATTCCACCTGGGGAGACAAGAGTAACATGACCGTGAACAGGGGACCAGATGGGCCAGCCGGCCAGCAGCACCAGCTGGTGTAGATCCTAATAAAGTAATACGGGGGTAGAGAAGACAAAGCTGCTTCCACTGAAGATCTTTCTGTTAGGTGTTCGTTTGTGAGAGTTGTGGTGCCAGTAGAAAATGGGATACTAAAAGAACCAAAGACCAAACATTTTCCAGATTCCACATTTCTTGTTAGGAAACTCTATAGGGATGAGTTCTCCCATGGTGCAATAGAAGGAAATGATACAAACACAATGACAAGATCAGTAATCATGGTGTCTACGTCAAGAACTGCTCCGAGAGAACACCAAATGGCCGATGACGCTGGTGCAGCAGGAGGGCCCCGAGGCCCTGGGGGCCCTGGGGGCCCTGGGGTGGGAGGCCACAGTCACTGCCTGGCCGTGGAAAGCTTGTGGAAGCAAGG
Organism: Lepus europaeus; assembly: GCF_033115175.1. Classification (NCBI taxonomy): domain Eukaryota; kingdom Metazoa; phylum Chordata; class Mammalia; order Lagomorpha; family Leporidae; genus Lepus; species Lepus europaeus. The sequence goes on from NC_084835.1 coordinate 95,654,247, forward strand.
CCAAGGACAAGGAGTGGCTCCCTGTCATCGGTCAAGGACACAAAGATCAGGTCCCCGGAGGAGAGCTATCTCTTCCCCATGCCCATCAAGGGGTCTGAGGTCATTGACTGCCTCGTGGGATGAGATTTTGAAGATCATGCCAGTGCAGAAGGAAGCATGGCTGGTCAATGGACCAGCTTCAAGGTGACTGGATGCTGTGGCCTTAGTCCTGCCCCTAGAGACACTGGCATTGTCTCAGCTCCCGTCTCCAAGGAGTTGCTCAGCCAGGGGTGCACTGCCACCCTGGGCAACTTTGCCAAAGCCACCTTCTAGCTCCGAGTCCTACCTACAGTTGTCTGACCCCCGACCTCTGGAAAGAGTACAAATGTCTCTGTGGCCCGTGGCTACATCCTGGAGAACAGGGTATAGACCATGGCGATCTTGTGTAAGCTTTTGCACTGGTCTGGATTATCTGACATGTTTTCCTGACCTTGGAGCTGACCTTAGGATCTGACAGTCATTGCAGCACATGGCCAAGAGATGGGCACCCAAAGGATGGTGAGTAAATGCTTGTTGACATTTGAGCTGACTCCAAGACATGCATCCTAGAGTTTTCCTGTACCTGTGACCCTCATTGGCTTTGTATTTGCAGTAGGCTGGACTTGGAAATTTTTACAGCCCCAGAGCTGGGTTTATAACTATAGGTGAAATCTTTAGATGACAAAGTGACTTGGTGTGTGTGTGTGTGTGTGTGTTAAATACAGCAGTGGCCCCCTTGAGACTCCTCCCAATAGCTTGGCCCTTGGGCCTGGGCTTCGTGTGCCATCATTGTTGATGTCCATTAGCCCTGTCTACATAATGTAAAATAGTCTCTGAAATTGTCTTGGAAGCTAACCCACGGTGTATCATGTAACAGCTATTTTGTAGTTTTTGTCTCCCTCCCCACGCAAATAGTTCACAACTGAGCATTTCTTTGGAAAATGTATTTTATTTATTAGGAATTTAGAAGAGAGAGAAAGAGAGAGAGAGAGAAAGAAGGTAGAAGAGAGAGAAAGAGAGAGTAAACCATTTCCTGGTTTACTCTCCAAATACCTGCAACAGCTGGGGCTGGGCCAAGCCAAAGTCAGAAACCCGAACTCAATCTGGGTCTCCTATGTGGGTGACAGGGGCCTGGCTACTTGAGGCATTATCTGCCACCACATAGGGTGCTCACTCCAGGAAGTCGAAAGTGGAAGCAAAGCTGGGACTTGAACCCTGGCACTCCTTCCAACTGGGGATGTGGACATCCAAACCATTCAAAAATTTAAAAAATGCTTTCTATTTATGTTCTTGATTGGAAAGGCAGAGACAGAGTGTAGCAGTATCTCTAGTAATAGCCTCTTTTTAGGTTCCCTTATAATGCCAGGACACTGTAAGGCAGGCTTGACCAGGCCATTTGCTTTGGCCAATGAACTATGAGCAAAGACCTCTTCTGGCCGGAAAATATTTTTTTTTGTTGATTTTTAAAAGATTTATTATTTATTTATTTATTTGAAAGAGTTACACACACACACACACACTCCCTAAGTGGCTAACACATCCAGGGCTGGGCCAGGCTGAAACCAGGAGTCAGGAGCTTCATCCAGGTCTCCCACATGGGTGCAGGGGCCCAAGCCCTTAGGCCATCCTCCACTGTCCTCCCAGGCATGTTAGCAGAGAGCTGGATAGAAAGTGGAGCAGCCGGGACTGGAATTGGTACCCACATGGGGTGCTGGTGTTGCAGGCAGCAGCCGACCCACTATGCCGCAAAGCTGGCCCTGGCCTGAAGCTTTAGGAGCCAGCGAGCGCTCTATCCTGATCTCTTTTCCCTTTGCTATCACATGAGAAATACTCTGACATTCCCCCACTGGCCTGGATTCTCGGCTGAAAATGGTGTGGGGTTCCCTGTAATGCACGTACTGCCGGACTGAGGAAGGAATGGGGTAGACGGCCCAGACCCAGGCTGTTTTCTCATCAAGACGTCTGCTCTCTCCCTCCGGTCCCTAGAATCCAGGCTGGCCTGTGATTTACTCTGCCCTTTGGGTTGTGGAGGAAGTGGTGTGAGAGAACCTATGCCTCCAGTAGTATCCCAGCTCCTACTTTCACCCTCTGGGAACCCAGCTGCCAAGCCAAGAAGCTTGTATTGGACCACGAATGATGAGAGAACTCACAGACAGAGATTTCCGTCTTCTAGCTGTTCCTGCCAGGGTGCGGCCATCTCATCCCAAGTACTGGAATGTCACCCCACGAGTGAGCCCAGAACCGCCCGCGAAATCATAGCATCAGCAACTAGAACATGTTGTTAACTGCTGTTAGCCATTATGATTTGGGATGATTTATTTGGAGCAAGAAATAGCAGAAACAGAGATCTTTGTTGTAAGTTGCTAAAGTTTTGTGACCACTTGCTTTCAATCTCGCGTAACTTGGCGTATTTTTACCGATACTGCTTTAACCATGAAATTTAATTTATTTATGGATTTAATTTCACTACTGATATGGTTGAATTTATTTCTATCATTTTATTTTGTGTTGTCTTTTCTGCTTCATTCCCTTGTTTTGGGTCGAGTTTGTTTTTCCTTTTTAAACTATCATTCTGCTTTTCACACTTCTTTTACTTCATATTTTGTTTATGCTTATTGTAGCCATTGTAAATTGCCTGGTGAACTTAACGGAGGTTAAATATCTTTTTTTTTTTTTTTGACAGGCAGAGTTAGACAGTGAGAGAGAGAGAGACAGAGAGAAAGGTCTTCCTTTTTCTGTTGGTTCACCCCCTAAGTGGCTGCTACGGCTGGTGGGCTGCGGCCGGTGCGCTCTGCCAATCCGAAGCCATGAGCCAGGTGCTTCCTCCTGGTCTCCCATGCGGGTGCAGGGCCCAAGCACTTGGGCCATCCTCCACTACACTCCCTGGCCACCGCAGAGAGCTGGATTGGAAGAGGAGCAACCGGGACAGAATCTGGCGCCCCAACTGGGACTAGAACCCCAGGGTGCCGGCACTGCAGGCAGAGGATTAGCCTATTGAGCCATGGCGCCAGCCCGGAGGTTAAATATCTTCAACATCCTCCTGAAAAAGGAAAGCTTTGATTATGCTTTAACCGATCACTTCCTGCCCACCTTATTGGCCGTGTTGCATTGTATTTACTTCTGTTGCCTTTGAGTGTTATTTTTTAGTCATACAAGTTGGATATTATTAACATTGGTTTATGTTGTGACCTCTTATTTATATTTACCCATATGCTTATATTTGCACATATGTGTGTCAATATCTTTTGTCTATCATTTATTCACTCAGTTAGCAATATTTTTGTTTATTATTCCTCTTGGTCTTTGAGGATTATTTTATCTGTTTGAAGTACATTCTTTGGAATTTCCCTTCAAGAGGATTTATTGGTAGTGTTGTCTCCCTGTTTTCTCTCTCTTTGTCTAAAATTTATCTTATATTCAGTTATGTCTTTCTGGCTATGGAATCCTAAGTTGAACATTATATTTTTCTCAGAGCATTGACAATTGTAATTAATTCATTGTGTTCTGACTTTTTGTGACAATGAGAAGTTAGTCATCATTCTAATTATCGTTCTTTTATAGGTGGATTCTCTAGTCCACCTGCCTATTTCTTATCTATATATTCTTTTGGTTATACCATGATGTGTAAGATGTGTAAGATCTTGGTATGATTTAAAAATCTTGGTGAAGATTATTTTGGGCTTCCCGATTTGAGGGATTGGTGTCATCAACACTTTTGAAAATTCTCATTTGTTATCTCTGCAAATGTTACCTCTTCCACATCTCTCTGTTGTCTTTTTCAGGAATTCTGGTTATTGCTATGGAAGGCTGCCTCACTCTATCCTGCATGTCTTATAAACTGTTTGGGGCTGGCGCTGTGGCTCACTTGGTTAATCCTCCGCCTGCAGCACCATCATCCCATATGGGTGCCAGGCTCTGGCCCCGGTTGCCCCTCTTCCAGGCCAGCTCTCTGCTGTAGTCCAGGAGGGCAGTGGGAGGATGGCCCAGGTGCTTGGGCCCCTGCACCCGCATGGGAGACCAGGAGGAGGTGTCTGGCGCCTGGCTCCTGGCTTCAGATCGGCACAGTGCCGGCCGTAGTGGCAATTAGGGGAGTGAACCAACAGAAGGAAGACCTTTCTCTCTGTCTCTCTCTCTCTCTCTCACTGTCTAACTCTGCCTGTCAGATAAAAAAAACCCAAAAAACTGTTTACCTGCACTTTTGATTAATTTCTTTAGATATTTCTTTCAGAATACTAATTCTCTCTTCAACTATATTTGATCTATTATTTAAGCAATCCCTATAATTTCAATTTCAATTATGATATGTAATTGTATTCCTGACCATCTCTGACTCTTACAAATGTGCTTGGTTGTATTTGGAGCTTTTTTATAGCTTGCACATATTTCCAGGAATATCTTTTACTTCAAAGTTATAATTAATATAGTTAATAACAGAGTTCTTATTTATTTTATGTCAGCTGATTTCATTATCTGATTCATTTGCGAGGCTAATGGACTGTGTTTCTGCTTGCTCTCACAGTGTCTTAGTTTTTTATGTGTTTTGTGATTTTTGACTGTGAGTTGCTCATTTTACTTGGAACTCTATCTATGGGGATTCTTTATGGAGGAACTCTTGCATTCTTTCTGCTAGTAACCTGTGCGTTATTAACCTAGGAACATTTAAAAAAATAAACTTGTTGAGGTATTATGTACTTATTATATATATATATATTTAATTTATTTGTGAGGTACATTAACAGACAGTGAGAGGGAGAGATAGAGAGAAAGGTCTTCCGTCCACTGATTCACTCCCCAAATGGCCACTACGGCCAGAGCTGTGCTGATTTGAAGCCAGGAACCAGGAGCTTCCTCCTGCTCTCCCATGTGGGTTCAGGGGCCCAAGGACTTGGGCCATCTTCTACTGCTTTCCCAGGTCATAGCAGGGAGCTAGATTGGAAGAGGAGCGGTGGGGACTAGGGACTAGAACTGGCGCCCCTTTGGGATGCCAGCGCCGCAGGCAGAGGATTAACCTACTGCACCACAGTGCCGGCCCCTATGCACTTACTATAAAATTCACCCATTTTAAGCATACAATTCAATTACTTTTGGTAGGTATACAGTGTTGTACAGCCATCCTCAGGATCCGGTTTTTAAACTTCTTCACAATTCCCCAAAGATCACTTTGCCTGTTTATCATAATGTATATTCTCAGCCCTTGCCCCACCCCAGGCAACCATGAGTTCACTTTCTTCTGTAGGTTTGCCTTTGCTGTAAAGAAAACCATAGGATAGGTGGTCTTCTGCATCTGGCTTCGTTCTCTTAGCATGATATTGCTGAGGTCTAGCTATGTTCCCAGGATCATTTTAAGTCAAAACCTAAGCTTGAAATTTATCACACCACATAAGTAGCATGCATTGAAATCAGAAAGCCTATGAAAGGAGGCAGGTATAATTTTTTTTTCACCCAAATGCTAGAGTTGAAATAGGCAATTTTCCTTATTGACGGTGAGCTGCAGATCTGTTTACTGTTTGTGCCCTTACAGAGGGGGAGCTCTTTGCCCTGGCACCGTGACCCCAGGGGCTCCAGTTGAGCTCCCTCTCTTATCTCTAAAGCCGCTGTCATGGTGAAAACCCAGGGCCTTCAGGTTCCAGAAGAGAGCCTCAGAGAAAAGCCAGTGTTGCCACTCGGCCCCTAAAATTCTGGTTTTCACTTTATCTGTGGGGTTCTTATGACTTTGCCACTTCAGCCATGCTTCTAAAAATGCAGTTTTGTGTGTTCCCCAGGGTTTTAGATGTTTTCACGGAAAGGGACTTTTAGGTATTTTGTCGGCCACACTGCCAGAAATGAAGGCTGTGACGCTTCTTGTAAGAGTCCCTTGCTCCCCTGTTTGGATCCCAGATGGGTGGGTGGTGGGGGGAATCTCCACACTCCGATCAGGAGTGCATCCCAGCCCTGCTGGCTCCCTCCTCGCCATCCTGAGCTCACGCTCGCCTACATCTTCTACCCAGGAATGTCAGGTACGGGTCTGCTTCGCTCAGCGGTCCTTTTCTGTTCCAAGTGATCGGTGAGATCCGCCATTTCTCAGGCTGCACAGGGAGTTGCACTGGGAGCTGCTCCGGTCTCTGTTCAGCTTATTGCATGTCGGTGTTTGCGTGGAAAGGGCGGGGATTAGAGATGCAGAAATTACAGCCTGGAGAGGGAAAGTGATGCGCTCCATTTCACAGAAACCTGGAACTTGAACTCAGAGCCACAGACTCTGGGCAACCAAGCTCTTTCTACCATGTCATTCTGTCCCTGGTGAACAACTAAAGAAAAATATGTAAGAGAGCTGAACAATGGGCATTTTGGAGAGTCTGTGAAGTTTTTTTTTTAAAGATTTATTTTTATTTATTTGAAAGACAGAGTTACAGAGAGAGGTAGAGACACAGAGAGAGATCTTCCATCCGCTGGTTTGTTCCCCAGATGAACACACGGCCGGAGCCGTGCCGATCTGAAGCCAGGAGCCAGGAGCTTCTTCCAGGTCTCCAAGTGGGTGCAGGGGGGCCATCTTGGGCCATCTTCTACTGATATCCCAGGCCACAGCAGAGAGCTGGATTGGAAGAAGAGCAGCTGGAACTAGAACCGGTGCCCACATGGGATACCGGCGCTTCAGGCCAGGGCGTTAACCTGCTGCGCCACAGCGCCAGCCCCATGTGAAGTTTTTTTTAAAACAGATTCATTAATTCATTAATTCATTCATTTATAAGGTAAAGTGCCAGAAAGAGAGAGGAAGATCTTCCATCTACAGGTTCACTCCCCAAATGGTCACCATGGCTGGGGCTGGGCCAGGATAAATCTGGGAGACAGGAATTCCTGCCAGGTCTCCTATGTGGGTGGCAGGGACCCACGTGCTTGGGCCATCACTTGCTGTCTTCCTGGGCACATTAGCAGGAAGCCATATAGGAAGCGGAGCAGCTGGATCTTGAGCCGGCATCCTGATCCGTGGCTTAACCTCCTGTGCCACAGCACTGACCCCTGTGCATTTTCTTCTTTGATTTCTTTGTCTTCATTGTCCATTGTTGTGTGAGAGCAACAGTTGAGGAAAACAAATATTTCTTTTTGAAACAATGTGGATCATTGCAAGGAAGTTTTCTTTTTTTATTTATATAAAGAGAACAGATTTCATGTATTTCATATATACAATTATAAGCCTATAATGGTACTTCCCACCCTCTCTCCATCCCCTCTTCCTCCTTTTCTTCCTTTTTTCTCCCTTTAATTTGGCATAACATACTTTCAATTTCCTATTTAAAAAAAGGTTTATTTCTTGCAATGTATAGTCACAGGCTTAATCCTCCACTAAATGAAGAATTCAACAAGTAGAAAGTAGAAAGACCACTGTTCCTCACGGGTGTAGACAAGGGCTATCAGCAATAATCAGCTCTCAAGATGTCGATTTCACTCATATACAGTACAGTTTTGTGCTCTATACAGTGGCTGCCACAAATCAAAGCAAATATATGATGCGTTTCTTTCTGGGTCTGGCTTATTGCGCTAAGCACGGTAGAGATGGCCAGCTGGTTTGACCCTCTCCCTGGAGGAGAAGGGGGGAGGAGCCCTCTCAGAGTCTGGACCCCGGTGGGTCAGCCCATTCTTGGACGCGTTTCTAGCCCATTTTAGGGGAGAGATAATGTGATTAGTGTTCCTCCTAGCAATTTGAGAAGAGCAACAAGCCTGGCTTAGAGTGAAATCCTCGGTGATGGTTTCATCATTAGATACAAGCTCCTGGTGCCCACTCTGTCATTTCCAAGTGTCCTGATGAGTTCCATTTGAGCACTGCATTGTGCGGGAGTTGGCTGGAGCCCACGCAGCGTATGTGCATGTGCGTATCGGCGACAAGGCTTCCTCCTTGTTGAGGGAGGAGGAGGGAGAGGCAGGCAGGTGTCATTTAGTCACCTGTGTTTGAAACGGAGATGAGCCCCAAACAGAATTTTCAGATTTGCTTCTGAAGCAGTTCTCTCTCACTGCACCACAAAGTGTCCCAAGTGCCCAAACGATGCACTGGTGAGTGACAAAAATCAGCGGGGTGGTCACCTGAGCCACTCACGACTGCGAAAACACAACCAGAAAACCCAGCTGCTGGATTGAATTCCACAGCTAAAAACAAATGCGAGGTAGGGATAAAGAAACCCACTGAAGATTCTGTTTCTCCTTTTGATTTTAGAATACATTCAGAAAAAAAAAATCAAATGCTTTGTTATTTAAAAAGATGCTGGAATAGGTTAAAAAAAAAATCCAAGGCAGAATCCAAACCCCTTTCTTCATCCTAAAGAACCAGTTCCTGAGGGTCTCATTTGCATGTAGGTAGATTCAAAACAGTTGAAGTTGTGTGCATATAATTGGATGGAATCTGAGTCATTCCCTAAAGCTGTGAATGAAAAAAAAAAAAACAGGACCCGGAAACATGATGAAGTGTTCCTCGGGCGACAAAGATTTGAAACTGCTGCTCTGAGCTCTCGCAAGAGATTCCTGCCACAGCCTTCAAGGCCGCCCTACCGAGGAGGAGCTGAATTGGCACTTTTTCCTACCTTATATAAATAAGAAGTGCACAAATGAACACAGGTGCAGCAATAAAAATCACCATGAGTCATTTGAGCTCGTGCCCCATCTCACAACTGGGTTTTGTTTGCACTTGACATTCTTGGAAACAGCGGGACAAAAGAACAAGGGTGAGAATGTACCCGGCTTACCCATATCCCCTTGGCATTAACTGTTCTGGTCCACACCTACGGCGCTGGGCTGTCGGCACCCATGAATCTCCTGGCAGGCTGGGAGTGTGGGAGTGCATCCCTTGGGAGTAGCCCTAGCCCATGATTGATGGAAGTCGGTGTGGAAATGGCGTGCTCTCTTGTGCCTTAGCAGGACAACCGGGTGGCAGGTCCTGTCCTGTCTGCCAGCACCAGTGGGCTGCCGTAGCTCACCGTGGCCACCGGGGCAATAACTCACCCACTGCTGGCTTCCTTCCGTCCCGGACTCATTGTCCCGTTCCCCTACTGCTGCTTCTTGGGATCATCTTCCAAATAAAGTTTTTGCAGTCAAAGCCTTGTCTCAGAGTCTGTCCCCGAGAGAATCCAACTGTGACATGGGTGACATTTACTCTCTTAACTGAAAAAATCTTTGTGACATCTGATTCTTTGTTCTATCGATTTGGCCAAATCTAGGCATGTTCAGGCAGAGAGTTCAGAATTTACTGACCCAGGAGTGCCGACTTACGTCACAGCCAGATGATTGCAGCGATGGGGCAGTGCCCCAGCCCTGCAGCTCGCTGTCCTGCGCGTCCTTTAACTCCCATGTTTAGCAAAGGATTCCTGACTCACAAGATGGGATGACAGATCATGTCGTGTTTCCATTTTTCTATCATCATCTAACAAATGCTGCGACCCAGCCATCGTGCTTGGTCTATGGGATATCCCAGGATACCACACTCCCTGTCCTCATAGAGCTTACAGACTGTGGGGAAGAGGAAACACGGCCAGGAGATTGCAATTTGCAGTGAGAAGGGGATTGCTGAGCGCTCGCTCAGAGAGTACAGAGGAGGGGCTCAGGCCCTAGGGGTTTCCAGGAAGACTTCCAGGAAGGAATGACATGGGAGCCAAGACCAAAGTTGAGTGGGAGGGGTGGGTGGGGGAGAGAGAGGCTTCCAGAGGAAGGTCTGAAGGAGGGAGAACGTGGCGCATCAGGAGGAAGAGAAGGGGGAGCAGTCTGGCTGCAGCTTCGCAAGCGACGCTGAGCAGGTGACCAGGGCAGGCCACCTCGGCTGGGAGCCGTGTCCTGCCTACCCGGAGGACAACAACGAAGCGCTGTGCAGACCCTTGCAGCAGAGGAGCGAGGCACTCTGGTTGTTAGGAAGACCACGCCTCGGGGCAGCGTGCAGAATAGATTGGAGGCCAGGGGCAGGCAGACTAGACTGGTTGAGCTGGAGGTGGAGTAGAGAGACCGTGGGAGTGATGACGGGGGTTGGGCGTCCAGGGCACTGACTGGAGAGGCTGGAGCTAAGGATGCAGCCAGAGTGTCCAGCTGGCCACGGGGCTGGCAGCAGTGCTGTTGACCTCTCAGTCTGTGACTAAAGGGGAGCTGAGAGTGGACAGGATCTAGAACAGGTAAGGGAATGGAAGCCCACCGCTTTTCCGTCTAGTTGGAGAGAATGGTACGAGGCGGGGCACAGCAGCCATGGGCAAACCAAGCACTCATGCGAGGAAACCAAAGCAACAGGATAGTGGGAGAATGACGTGTGTGATCCTGTGTGGTGACCAAGGTGCTTGGGAATTGGGAAGGCACCATATGAAGTGGGGGAGATCACCTCCAGGATAGGAGGTGAGAGCTAGGAGCCAGCCTGGCCCAAGGAGACAGAGGGAGGGGAGGAGGCACAGAACGTTCTGGAAAAGCGTGGAGTTTCTTTCCTTTGCCTTCTCTCTCATCATTTCTCCCCAGAGCCAGAGCATAAGAGGATCTGAGCAGGAAAAATCAGGCTGAATTAAACGGCCGTGCTGGGGAGGGACCTTTGCAGGCAGTGAGAGGCAAGGAGGTGAGAGGTACGCCTGGGAGCTCTCTCTGCCTTAGCAGTCCCACCATGGCAGCCAGGCCAGGTCAGCTCGGCCAAGCAGGTCCTCTTGTTACTACAGGGGACTTGGCCTCTCCCACTCCTGCCACCAGACGTGTCTTCATGAACTCATTGAGTACCTACTGTGTGTTGGAAGTAAGCAAACAAACCATGCCTTCCTGGAATTTACCTTCTAGGTGGGGAAGAGAGGCAATGCAAAAATTGAGTAAGGTTCTAGAAAGTTCTGGAAATGCATGTACCTTCTGTCCTCTGCATATGGTTGCTTCAATGCTACTGCGTGCCATAAAAGTTACAGGGGAGGAAAGGGGAAAGCGAGGCTGGCAGCCGAAGTGGGGGTGGGAGGGATTTGCAATTTTAAGTAGGATTGGCAGGGGAGGCCTCATTCCTCCAGCAAGGCAGGTGACCCTTGAGCAGCCGGAGACAGGGGAGTGCCCCAGTCGTGAGTGTGCGGAGCCAGGGAAACTGCGTGGAACCAGGCCTGGTGTCCTGCAGCTGTTTTGACTTTGGTGAGATGGGAGATGTGCAGAGGATGCCATGTGTCCTTTGGTGTTTAATTTCAAATACACACAGAGGCAAAAATACTCGTCGAGGGTGGGTATTTGGCACAGTGGTTAAGATGCTAGAGTGCCTGGGGGCGAGTCCCTGCTCTACCCCCTGGATTCCAGCTGCCTGCCAGTGCACCCCCTGGGAGGCAGCAGGTGATGGCTAACACGGCTGTGTCTCTCTCACCCACATGGGAGGTCAGGATTGAGTTCCAGGCTCCTGGCTTTGGCCTAGCTCTGGCTGTGTGGGCATCAGCAGATGGGAGATCTCTCTCTCTGCTTTTCAAATAAAATAGATAAATAAAAATAGTAAAGACTGCTTGCAAAGTGTAATGTCTTCTCATGTGCCCATTGCTCAGCTTCAAGATTTACTGGTCCAAGATCCCTCTTCTCTGAACATCTCATCTACTCTCCTCCTTGACTTTTTTTTTAAGATTTATTTTATTTATTTGAAAGACAGAGTTACAGAGAGAGGTAGAGACAGAGAGAGAAGTCTTCCATCCTCTGGTTTACTCCCCAGATGGCTGCAATGGCTGGAGCTGTGCCAATCCGAAGCCAGGAGCCAGGAACTTCTTCTGGGTCTCCCACATGGGTACAGGAGGCCAAGGACTTGGGCCATCTTCTATTGCTTTCCCAGGCCACAGCAGTGAGCTGGATGGGAAAAGGAGCAGCTGGGACTAGAACTGGCGCCCATATGGGATGCCAGCACTTCAGGCCAGGGCACTAACCCACTGCGCCACAGCGCCGGCCCCTCTCCTTGACTTTTGAAGTGAATGTGACTTTGCAGCATTTCATATGTAATTATGCCAGGATCTAGCCTCAAAACATGAGAACTCTTTAGAAAAAGCCAAACTGTACTACCATTATTATGCCAAAATATTGAATAATAATTCTTTAGTATCTTCAAATATCCAGCCCATCAGTATTGAAGTGTTCCGTGTGTGTGTGTGTCTGCATATTATTCAAATAAAGTCCATATGTTGCATCGAGCTTATTTGTATTTTAGTTGTTTTCTAAAAAGTGGATTTTATTTTTTAGAGTAAGTCTTAGGTTCACAGCAAAACTGAGAGGAAGGCGCAGAGAGTTTTCAGACACCTCCTGCCCCTAGACCCATGCTCAGCCCCTAGTAGCGCCGCCATCAGGAGGGAGTGTGTGTTACAACTGGTGCACCTGCGCTGACACACTGTCACCACCTAGGGATTGCATGAGGGCTACGTGAGGGTTCATTCTTGAGGCTGTATGTTCTGTGGGTTTGGGCAAATGTACAGTGACACAAAACCACCATTAGAATGTTTCGTAGAGTGGCTTCACTACCCCGTCTCTACCTATTCAGTCCTCTCTCCCCTATCCCTGGCTAGACTGGCATACAGCTCGAGTCACTGCAGTATGTAGCCTTTTCAGATAGGCTTCTTTCTTAAAAAAAAGATTTATTTATTTATTTATTTGAAAGTAAGAATTACACACAGATAGAAGGAGAGGCAGAGAGAGAGGAGTCTTCTATCCGCTAGTTCACTCCCCAAATGGCCACAATGGCCAGAGCTGTGCTGATCCGAAGCCATGAGCCAGGAGCTTCTTCTGGGTCTCCCACATGGGTGCAGGTGCCCAAGGACTTGGGCCATCTTCTACTGCTTTCCCAGGCCATAGCAGAGAGCTGGATTGGAAGTGGAGCAGCCGGTCTCAAACTGGTGCCCATATGGGATGCCTGCACTGCAGGCGGCGGATTTACTTGCTACGCCACAGCACCAGTACCTCTTCTTTTTTTAAATAAAGATGATTTTTATTTGAAAGGCAGAAGCAGACTTAGAGAGGGGGAGGGGAGGTCTTCCATCTGTTTGTTCACTCCCCAAATGGCTGCAACAGCTAGGGCTGGGCCAGGCTGAAGCCAAGAGATAGGAACTCCATCCAGATCTCCCACAAGGATGCAGGGACCCAAGCACTTGGGCACCCTCCGCTGCCTTCCCAGTCATACCAGCTGACAGCTGGATTGGAAGTGGAGCAGCAGAGACCTGAACCAGCACCCATAAGGAATGCCAGCATCATGGGTAGCAGCTTATCCTGCAGTGCCACAACACCAGCCCTCAGACTGGCTTTTTTTTTTTTTTTGAGGACTTATTTATTTGAAATTCAGAGCTACAGACTGGAAGAAAAAGAGAGACTGATCAATCTTCTATCTGCTGCTTCACTCCCAATATGGCTGCAAAGGCTGAAGCCAGGAGCCAGGCGTCCCATCCAGGTCTCCCATTGGGTGGCAGGGGACAAACTACTCAGGCCATCTTCGGTTGCTTTCCCTAGACCATTAGCAGGGAGCTGGATTGGAAATGAAGCAGCCAGGGTATGAATAGGTACCCATATGGGATGCTAGCATCTCAGATGGCAGCCGTGCTAAAACGCTGGCTTCTGGCCTCTTTTACTGAATATTAGACATGAAAGTTTCATTTCTTTTCATGGCTAGATAGGTCATTTCTTTTTAGTGCTGAATAATATTCCATTTTCTGGATATACTATAATTTATTTTATTACATTTAAAAATATTTATTAGAGAAAGAGAGAGAGAGGGAGAGAGAGCTTCTATCTGCCAGTTTGTGCCCCAGATGTCTGCAACAGCTGGGACTGGGTCACGCAGAAGCTGAGAGCTGGCGGTAGACTCAGTAGAGGTCTCCCACATGGGTGGGAGAGACCCAGTCCTTGAGACGTCACCACGGCTTCCCAGAGTCTCATTAGCAGGAAGCTGGAGTCAGGAGTTGGAGTCCAACAGCAAATCCAGGTACTCCGTTCTGGGACCTGGGTCCCTTAGCCTGCATCTCAGCCTCTGGGCTAGACATCAGCTCCACCGCCATGTATCCATTCTCCTGCTGAAGGGCCTTTTGGTTGTTTCCCAGTTATAAATAAAGCTGATTTAATTACCACCTCTAGCTTTCTGTATGGGCATCATTTTCAACCCTGTCAGGTAAATACCAAGGAGTGTGTTTGCTGAGTGTCTTTTAATTTTCAGTCTCTAACTTCCCCTCCCACCTCTTCTTATCCTTGTAGAAGTTTTCAGTCTTGAGTTTTCTGTCTGCACTCCTGTTTCTTCCCTCCACTATGTTGCCTGTGAGTTGGTCGTTAAGGCCAGTGGTGTGATCAGGTTAACACTGGGCGGTTTCACAGCCGGAGTTGTCTTCCTCCAGCAGCCCTTGCATGGGGAGTCCTGTGAAGGTAAGTTGGCCTGTTGTGTTGTAAGCCTAGCGAGGGGGGATCCTCCTGGGGAATGTGGGAGGAGATCTTCCCAGCATTTCAACTCTGGCATCTCCCTCGTTAACTTCCCTATGGGCGTGTAGCAGTCACATCCGCTGTCGCTGTCGTTCTTAATACATGGAACTTTTGTTCTTAGCCGTCCACCGCCGCTGCTCGTTAGCCATACAGTGTCTGGTCTTTCATTAGTGTTTGAGATGCTAATCCTGCACTGGGAAATTTCCACATGGTTTAGAGCAAACTGCTGCTTTATGGGTTCCCAGGTTTTCCCACTGCAGTTTTGAACCTAAGCAAGTCTACGTTCATTAAAGGAGAACACTTCATTTTAAACAGCCGGTGCCAGTGATTAATATTCAAGGAGCTGCCCCTGGTGGGCGGGTCCTCTCCCTGCCCCCCCCACACACTGGGTATCTCAGCACCAAGTGTTCTCCCGGTTGGAGATGTGGTGTCTGCTTCCCCTGCCCGCCCCCCATCTTTGTAGGTCTTCCTCAGTATTGTTTTCTCCACAAGGCCGTCCCCAGCACTCCCCCATGCCAACCCCAGCTGACATATACACCTGTCTGTGTCACTCATGAATCGCCCCTGCGTGTCACCATCACTGCCCTCCCTGGGGCGTCAATTCTAGGAGCCTCAAGATGGCCTGGTGGGTGCCTTCACCTCGCAGCCTTGTCACGCTGCAGACACGCAGGAGTCACTTGCTGACCGCCTGCCCCCTACATGCGGGAGATGGGACACTGGAGCTTTCGTGTCAACACCGCTTTTCGGGGAGAACCCTGAGGTCATTGGCAGCTGGGCCCGAGTGCATTCAGGTCTGTCTGCACGTCTCCTACTGAGCAGCGGCTGCGGCTCTGCTGGCACCAGCGATGCCAGGACGGTGCAGACCCAGCACTCCCACATGCTGCTGCAGGAGAGGCTTCCGGGCCCTGGGGGGTCCCGCCTGCTCCAGGAGGGCAGGCACAGAGCAGGGGAGGGCAGAGAAGGGGAGCAAGTCCTCTCGGTGAGGGGTCCCTTCATCCCTCTGCTTCCTTCTTGATGTCGATGAATACATTTTTCTGAGAATCCTGCTAACAGTTGACCAGATTTCATCCCAATGCTGACTAGCAGTGTCTGCACTGGCTGACCAGGAACTCGGGTGGGGGGCTTTGGGGCACAGGCCTTGGGGTTAGGTCTGGGTTCCTGCACAGGGCTGCCACTGTCCAGGAGTGGCGTTGTCCAAGCTGCCTGATCAGCCCCAGTCTCAGTTCCCTCGGATGGAGTAGAGGAATAAAGGGATGGCGTTGTCTCTCTTTCAAATAAATGAATAAATACATCATTTAAAAAAGAAGAAGGAAAAAGAAGAGTAAGCCCCATCCAATCATAGGGGACAGATGAGACCCGAGAAATGCTGGTTCGGTGCATGTGAGCCCTCAGGGAGTGTTGTCTGCTATAATACGGCCAGAAAACGCTTCCTCTGGCTCGGCTCCCTTCCTTCTCTCCCTCTTTCTAGGCCTTAAGTCCCTTTCCTCTGGCATGCTGTCCAGCGTCCGAGCAACATTTTGTTGGATTCTAGGGCTTGCGTTTAGCAGCAGCAGCACCGTTTGGAGAGACGGCAGACTGAGGGAGCTGGGCACACAGTCCCGCTTCTGAGCCTTCCTCCCAGCCACCTGCTGCCTTTGCTGGGCTTACTCTTTACCAAGTGCAGAACCCAGGGGTGAGGATTTCTGCCCGTCCCCCTGGGATGGAGGGGGTGAATGAGTTAACATTTACAAAGTGCTTTGAGCTCCTTGGAGAAAAGGCACGATCTAAGTATTCTCATTAGTGTATGAATAATAGATGAGCTCAAAGCACTTTGCAAAAACGAGATTCTTTAGCAATGCGAAATGATACTTCCACCAGCCTACCTGTGAGTGGAGGGGCCGGCTCTTGGAGCTTGGATGGTTCTAGTCTTGGCTGTCACTGCTGCGGAATACAACCTTAGGCCAAATCAGTTCCCCTCTCTTGGTCCCAGAATAGAGGGGGGTCGAAATGGTTGACGTCAAAGGCAGCTCCTGTTCCATTCCTCTTTCTGGAGTTCTTTGTTTGGATGAGAAATGATGACAGCAGGAGTGAGAGCAGTCGTTTGTGGGAGGGCATGGTGACTTCTCCGGGGCAGTGCCCACTAGCTCAGCTGTGGCTGCACCTGCTCCCGCCTCCTCTTCATTGCCACTGGGAATGAGCTCATTTTCTACCTGAGGCTGGGGGTAGAGGAAGGGAGGGCCTTGCACTCAGGACTGTGGAGGAGAGCTCTCCTGGATCCAAGCCTCAGAACATACTTAACAACCCTATATCCATTTAAGAATCTATTGGTCAAGTACACATTACATAGACTTACTCATCCCAACCCCGCTAAGTGTATAGTTCCATCGTGTGGGGCACAGTCAAGCCGTGCAGCCAGCACCACTGTCCCCTCCAGAACCTTCTCATCTGCACAATGGAACCTCCATACCCATTGGGCTACAACTCTGAATTCTTTCTCTCCCCCACAGCCCCGGAACCATCACCATTCTGCTTTTGTCTCTCCGTGTTTCACCCCTCTGGGTCCCTTATGTGAATGAAATCATAGAGTATTTGTCTTGTGGCCGCCAGTTGATTGCACTTGGCGTACCTTGAGGTTCTTCCTTGTAGTAGTGCGTGTCAGAGCTACCTTTTTAAGGCTGAGTAGTATTCATATGTGTGTACTGCTGTTCGTGATCTCTTCATCCATTGGTGGCCACTTAGGTTGATTCCACCTCTTGGCTCTTGTGCCTATTGCTGTTACGAACACAAATGTACCAATATCACCTGAAAACCTTGCTTTCAATTTTTATAGGCACATACGGCAGTGCTGGCTCATATGAGGGTTCTGCTTTCAATGTTTGGAGGAAATAACCTTAACCCTTCTGGTCCCCAAAAACATGGAGTGGGAAGAGAATCCTGGATGATCTCATATTCTCCAGTCCACAGGGTTACCTCCAGATGTGCTTAGATTTGAGCACAGCCTGGACCTGGGAGCTCACGACCTCACTGTGTGGGCTGGGCAAGGCCACTCTTACTGGAGGAATAAAGCTAAAATGGATCCCCCTTAGCTGTTGCCCCTGGGCCCAATGGGACAACAGAGGACGAGTACTAGCCTGTCTGTCACTCACGCAGCACTCCTGGAGTTTAAGGCAGGTCTCATGTGGCTTCCACCATTTGTCCTTGACATGCCTTCCTAGGCACCTTTACCATTTTTGGCTTCAGACGAGCTGTGTGGCAACTTTTCAGAATCCCTGGAATCCTAATCACAGAGCTGGATGACTTTGCCTCTCCAGCTCTCCACGGCTTACTCAAGATACGGACAGGTCCCAGCTGCTTTAAGCTGCAATTCCCTGCTCCTGTAGAGTCTGATGGGTGCAGAATTTGGGAAAATCACCAGCTGGGGAGCGAGTGGTGCTCCCCATGGAAGTGGAGCCCTCCTTCCCAGAACGTGACAGGCTCAGTGTTATGTCAGCTAAGGGGTGTGTGGCTGCGAGAGAGAGTATAAAAGAGACATGGACTTACATGGTCTCATGGCCACAAAGTAGTTGCCTAAGCTCCAAACAGAAAATCCTAGCAGGCTCATGTTTAAGGCAGGAGGAAATGGAAACTCTCACCTCTCTCTCTCTCTCTCTCTCTCTCTCTCTCTCACACACACACACACACAGGGAAAATTTCTTTCAAGAGGTTCCTTCAAGGCACTTTCCATTTCATACCAGGCCTAAATCATTTAAAACCACGTTTCCTCTTAAAGCCATCACCAGCCATTAGAAATGGTGTGACTGTGGTAGCCTTGGGCCAGCCAAAGTTGATCTTCTGGGGACAGAAGCATGCGAGCATGCGTGCTGCTACCTGAACAGCCGTGGGTGGCCCTACAGAGGCAGGGAGAATGGGTGAGGCTCTGCAACTGACCAATGGCACCTGCTGCAAATGTATGACTCAGGTCAAAGAATTGACAAGGACTGCGATTTTAAAACGTTGTAACTCACAGAGGCTTATTTATTTATTTATTTATTTTTATTTGACAGATAGAGTTAGATAGTGAGAGAGAGAGAGACAGAGAGAAAGGTCTTCCTTCTGTTGGTTCACCCCCTAAATGGCCGCTACAGCCGGTGCTACGCTGATCCGAAGCCAGGAGCCAGGTGCTTCTTCCTGGTCTCCCATGCAGGTGCAGGGGCCCAAGCACTTGGGCCATCCCTCACTGCCCTCCCGGGCCACAGCGGAGAGCTGGACTGGAAGAGGAGCAACCGGGACTAGAACTCATCACCCATATGGGATGCTGGTGCCGTAGGCAGAGGATTAACCAAGTGAGCCACGGCGCTGGCCCCACAGAGGCATATTTAAATCAAGGGGATGTGCAAACTACTCTGTTATACTTGTCAAGACAGAAATATGACATCAGCCAGTTTTCTTTTTTTCCCCAAAGATTTATTTATTTATTTGAAAGTCAGAGTTGAGAGAGAGAGAGAGAGAGAGGAGATCCTCAATCCTCTCATTTACTCCCTATATGGCCACAACCTCCAGGGCTGGGCTGGGCCAAAGCCAAGAGCCAGGAGCTTCCTCCAGGTCTCCCACGTGGGCATCAGGGGCCCAAGCACTTGAGCCATCTTCCTCTGCTTTCCCAGTCCATAGCAGGGAGCTGGATCGGAAGTGGAGTGGTGGGAACACTAACAGGTGCCCATATGGGATGCTGGCGCTGTAGGCAGTGGCTTAGCCAGCTACGCCACAGTTTTCCCAGATGTTAGTCACTGCACCCTCCTGATAACTGTGTGGAGAAGGTAAGGTGCTATCATAATTTGCATTATCTGTCACTGGACTTAGGTGTCGTGGGCTGAGTTAATCAGACTTCTTGGTGCACGGAATGCAAACCTGTTGTTTTACTGAGCTCCTCTCTTGTTGTAGCACTGAACTAGTCACTTGGGTGTCCGAGGCGATGTCTGAAACATCGTAGCAAACACCTGGTCCTGCACTGTTTAAAGAAAGGTCCTCATTGCTGGGTGCATCTACTCCACGGCCTGTCAGTGCCACGTGGTAGTCCACAGTGTCCTTCATCGCCGGTTGCTCATCTGCGCCCCCTAGTGGCCTCCAACTCTGCACACAAACATGTGGGCCCGTGCACCTGTGGACCTGGGTGGGCCTTTCTGATACAAAATCAGATAGTCATAAGATAGTCATAAGATAGACAGTTTGAGTAAGTGCCCTTCAAATGACCCCCTAGAAAGGGTGTCCTTGTTTATCCTACCAGGAATCCTGCATGTTTTCCTGGAAACTGGGTCATCAGGATGTGAAGTGACTTGTTCAAGCAGTAAAAATGAAGACACCAGGGACTCAAATCCAAATCTTCTAACTTTTTATTTTCCAGGCCATCGTTTTGTAAATCTCTGGATGATCATATTGAACACAAATGAAAAGATTTCTTGAGGTTTGTGTTCTTTAGCAAATGCCTTGAACTTTAGAAACGGCTTCTGGTGCCAACGCTAAGTTGCAGGCAGAGGAAGGAGTGACACCAGCTGTGTACCTTGCGTTCTATTGCAGTGTCAGGAGAACGAGGAAGGGCCACATATCCAAACTCGCTTCCTCCCGTGTGCCAGGAGCTGGACTGTTGTGTCTGATTTAAAGTAAAAGTGAAGTACTAGAATCAGAGAGTGTTTTCGGCAGAATGGGGCCTTAGAAATTGGCTGGCTGGACACACTCACGTTACAGATGCAGAAATGGAGAAAGAGAGAAGCAGCCCCTTATCAGCTACAGGCAAAGCAAGGTGGCCCCCAGAGCTCTGAAAACAAGTCCACTGCTCCTTCCACTTCTCTGCACCCCCCGGAATCCCCTTTGGAGGTCTCAGCAGCCTGAGCTGTGCTATAAACAGGGGCGCACCGGCAATGTTTGCCCATGACCTTTCTGCAGATGGAAAACCAACCAACCCAATCTGCAGCCTTTGCCACTTCCCATGGTGTAAATTTTCCCATCATGGCCAATTTCAAGCTGCAAAAGTGCTGTGGCTGATGGGGCAGCTGGCAGAACTGGACAGCAACAGGATACCACGAGGAGGCGTTTCCTGTCCGCAGATGCAACAGACAGAGATAACTGCCTTAGCACAGGCAGAAGTGAAATCTACTAAGATAATCAGAAAGTGATGAGTTTTGGGGCCGGTGTTGTGGCGTGGCAGGTAAAGCTGCCACCTGCAGTGCCGGCATCCCATGTGAGCGCTGGTTTGAGTCTGGTCTGCTCCACTTCCAATCCAGCTCTCTGCTATGGCCTGGGAAAGCAGTGGAAGATGGCCCAAGTCCTTGGGTCCCTGTACCCATGGTGGGAGACCCAGAAGAAGCTCCTGGCTCCTGGCTTCGGATTGGCACAGCTCTGTGAACCGGGAGTGAACTGGTAGATGGAAGACCTCTCTCTCTCTCTCTCTCTCTCTCTCTCTCTCTCTCTCTTTCTCTCTCTCTCTCTGCCTCTGCTTTTCTGTAACTCTGTCTTTCAAATAAATAAGTAAATCTTAAAAAAAAAGAAAGTGGTGAGTTTTTGCTTGCTGTTCTTAGCATAGTTTATTTGATTATAACTGTACATAATATAATGTCTAATGAGGGCTGTGCTTAACACCAGCTACTCAGGTTCCTGAGAACTGAAGGAGCACTCAGCTCTCACGAGCCAGCTCAGGTCCAGCACCCCAGGGGCTACTCAGAATCGAAACCAGTTTCTCAGCGGGCCAGCTGTCTTCCTCATTTCTCACGTGGTCCTGATTCTTTTGAATACTCTTCAGCAGAAATACCCAGGGTGAATACAGTGGGCAAAAGGGCAGAGGACCAGTGAGTTATTCTGGAGGGAGGTTTTCTGTATGGGTGAAATCTTAGCTCTTGGAGCTCCCATACTGTAAAGGTTTTCACTCTTCCAGATGGACTTGAAAAAGAATTGCATTGTGCTCTTTTCTACTTCATTAGACATGGGATGTTACAACTGAGCACCCTTGCACTGACAACCCAGAACATGTGGAAGTAGTTTGCGCTGCAGTAAATGTCTCTAGACCGTGGTGCAGCTGGGCTTTTGGATTTGCACTTTAGAGATTGTTCTGTTGCCACACACTGCTCAGAAACTAATTTTTTTTAACTACTGGCATGTGGCTGTCTCTCGTTTCTCCATCCACTTTCTAGCTGATTGGAGAGCCAGACTTATCAGAATCCTATTAAAAGCATTAGTAGCCTACTGGGCTACCAGCTTGATCAAACATTTAAATTTTCGTGCATGGAGCTTCTGTTTGTTTTGGCCATTCAGATGCCTTTTGGATTAACTTCTGGTTCTTGCAGAACCAGATATTATCAGATTATCATATCCCACATCAGTGAGTATTGCTATGATAATATTATTATTATATGTAAGTGTATACACTACTATACATCTATATTATAATTATATGTTACATATTGTTATATATAGCCGATATTTCTGTGCCAGTATTCCATGTGGAAGGAAGAAAGACTCATCTCTGAGCTGCAACATCTGTTACCGTGTTGTATGTTATATGTTATGGCGCCATGGTGGGAGTGTGGTGCAGCAGGTACGGTGCTGTTTGGGATGCCCACATCCCATCTTGGAGAGCCTGGCTTCCAGCTGCTGTTAAATTTCAGATTCCGCTTCCTGCCAAGGCACTTCCTGGGAGGCAGCAGCATTGGCTTAAGTGGTTGGGTCCCTGCCACCCGAGGGGAGACCCAGATTCTGGGCTCCCAAGTTCACCTCTCATTCCTTTGGCTCCTTAAAGCTTTTAGGAATCCTCGAATCTGCCGAGCGAGGCCTGTGTGATGCCTCCTCTCCTTAAGCCCTTGCAGCTCCCCCAGGAGGCTACTGTGTTGGGCAGTGGTACAGAGGCAGGGTCCGGGACTGGACTGCGGGGTGAGGACAGCAGTTGCCAGGAGGTGCAAAGACAGACTTCCCTTTCTGCGCTGGGTGCTGCCGACATCACGTGAGCATCTGGAGCTGGGGTCACCCTGCCCAGGGCAGCGGGGGAGCCCAGCAGCCAGAGCTGGCTCCTGCATACCACCCACCCCCTCCCAGGCCTAATTAACAAGTTGGGTCCTTTCCAGTCCCTTCCCATGGTTCTCGTGGGGCTGGGCTCCACTGGGGGCGGGCAGACAGTCTTACTTTAAGCAGGCTATTGATCCTCCCGTGGTCCGCGTGCCCCTCTTGGGGGAGCACTCTCCTGTTTTAAGTGCACGCAGTTACTCTCTTGACTGGCTTGTAAACAGGTTTTAATGGCGCTATTAGTGTAAAAGGACAGGAAACTTTCAAAAACAGCCTCTTAAATATTCATGAGGATGTTAAATCTGGCGCTTAATCACCAGTGTTTGCACACAGCTAACGGGGAGGGAGGACCGTGAGCAGGCTGCCTTCACTCTGAGCAATTGACAGGGCATTAATAAACACTCTTATGGGCGTGATTAATGGCCAAGAGAACAGGCATTTTTTTTTAAACAAAAGGGATCGCTGTCCTGTGGGATGCCTGTTCTTGGGGGGGGGGGGGCGCGGAATGGTGCCCGTATGAGAGTGGGATTCAGGGGAGTGCAGACAGAACAGGGGTCCTGGACAGAACCCTTTTTGTCCCTTCAGAAAGAGTTAACCCACCTCCCATGTGACTGCCCACTTCCTGGAGCATGGCCTTCTAAGGGGAAACTTTCCAAAGAATTCCCGGTCTGGAGAATTCTGAACTCAGGTTCCCGAAGGGCCGTCAGGAAAGCATGGAGCTTCCCTTGTCCAGGGGCCTCTGTGGTACCTGAGCTCATAGCTGCAGACATGAGTTCACTGCAGGCCAAGATGTTCACCTGGGGCCCCGGGGTTGCCGGGAGCAGCTCTCCCACCCAATCCACAGTCCGCATGCGTTTTAACTCCTGGAGATTCCTCTCTGTCTGACTTCTCTCTGTACCTTTGCCGTACGTAGCTCCCGGTTGAGGGAGGAGTGGGAAGACTGCCCTTGACCTAGTGAATGACCTTCAGGATTGCACTTCTGGGCAGCTGTAGGTCAGCTAGAAGGACACCAAGGCGCCAAGAGGCGAGGCAGCTTGGCCAGGGTGGAGCACAGAGGCAGAGCCAGCTGTCCTGAGCGCCCCCTCGCAGCCCGGCACTTCCTGCCCCCAAGTCAGCGGAGCAGAGAACTCGTGCAGACAAGATGGTCATGAGGCTTGATCATGGATGTCTTCAGAGACTGAGCCCAACTTTTGTTATTTTTTATGGAATGCCCAACAGGAATGAAAAATCATCCTCTTTTGCTAAACAGTTTGCATTCATGACTTCCATAAGAGTCAATCTATTGATTTTTTTTTTAAAATACAAAACTCCACTTGTCTATTTCATCTGAATATATAGCTGGTAGGTGTTGGTGAAGTACCAGCTCCAGAAATAGTTTCCCTTTCGCAGTGAGAATGAATGCATTTTGATTTTTTTTTAAAGCCAATAATTGCTGACAATGTTTGGTATAAATGTAAAGCATGAAGGGGACCTCAGGCCCTAGCGGAGTGGGGCTCTTCTCTCAGTGGAAGGCTGATTGTCAGCTGTGTGAACTGCAAGGCTGGGTCCTTTATGCCTTTTAGTTTAGCAAACTGCAGCCAAATATTGGGCAGTGCAACACTGATCTCACAGATCGCAATGGTTCTTTAAAGATTTATTGATTTCTATTTTATTAAAGGGCAGAGTTACAGAGAGAGAGAGGGAGAGGCAGAGAGAGAGAGAGATCTTCCATCTACTGGTTCACTCTCCAGATGGTCCAATGGCTGGAACTGATCTGATCTGAAGCCAGGGGCCAGGAGCTTCTTCCAGGTCTCCCACGCAGGTGCAGGGGCCCAAGTTCTTAGGCCATCTTCTACTGCTTTCCCAGGCCATAGCAGAGAGCTGGATCAGAAGTGGAGCAGCCAGGACTTGAACCAGCATTCATATGGGATGCCAGCTCTGCAGGTGGCAGCTTTACCCACCATGCCACAGCACCGGCCCCTTACGCAGTATTATTGCTGGCTGGCTTGTTTAATCCGCCAAATGTAGCTCTGCCTTTCAAATAAATGTTAACCACCTCATCAGTGATTCGCCTCTCTGCGGGGGTTCCATGGACTAGAGGTGGGGAAACACTGGCCCAGAGGCAGGGCAAAGAGGGCAGAGCGAAATGCATGGTGTTCATTCATTATCGGGGTTCACCAAGGTAAGGAGCCACTCAGTGACTTCCCCAAACCTGGACTTGCTCCCCGCCAGCTGCATAGACAGCGCTGTTATGTTTTCCTCACGGGCCAACCAGCAGCCCTCCGTTTTTCTGTGTCACCGAGGTGCGAAGAGTCTACCAAGCCAGCTGGTCTACCCAGCCCATGTCCGTGGCTATAGGTTAGTGACAAGGTCACAGCTCTACCAGACCACACGTAATCCCCTACTCCCTGTCGCGCTGCTGATTTGTGGGAGGCAATGACAATGCCGAGTTCCCCAGAATGAAAGCCTTTATGGGCATCATGGTGGACACCTGCCTCGGGTCCTTGTCCCCCAGTGTGAAGGACCTCCAGGGTGGGTTAGGAATAGATTTTGGAGTGGTCAGATGCCATCTCGGAGGCCCGGCTCTTTGGACAGGAGCTGATGTGTACTACGGCAGCCTGGGCAGGGAACAAGCATTCCCAACGCCTGCTTTTGTATTAAGCATTAGGTCTCATCTTCACAGTCAGATTAATGGAGATTAGTGGTTCCACTCAGGAGGTTAAGCATCGTGCTGACCCAAATTGTTGGAGCCAGCGTAGCCTGGCACTCTGTTGAAGGGCTGGACCAGCTGGTGCCGGAGTTGGGGGCAGGAGGGGTCTACGTTTTTGCAAAGTGATTTCATTAACTGTTCTGTGTGAGAAAGTGGGGGCGCCTCTTTGGACATGGAGCATATGTGGCCCCCTCCCCACTTGCTACACGCGGCAGTGCCCATTGGGCCAGGCGAGTGCGGCTGCTCTCATGAGTGCCCATATAAGTTCCAATGGCCATGAACGCTGGCCTTTCCTTGGCTTCTGTGGGTGGAGCCCAGCCCCTGAAGTCTCAGCTGGTTTCATTAACGTCTTTTATCCACTCCAAGGATAAAAATAAATCTCTCGAAAGCTCTTAGAAACTCGCCACCCTGAATGGAGCAGGAGGAAGGAGGATGGCTGTTAATTAATAAACTTAAACCAGCTCCACAGAAGCCCACAGCTGTGATCCAGGGGCACAGGAGCCGACACTGACCTTGGCCTTCCTGTCAGTTCTGAGCTGTTCTTCCTCACTGGATAGACTCAGCAACCTGGTGCCTGTCTTCCAGTTACAGAGCAAATTGCGTAGGGCTTTTGCTTGACAGTCAAGAGTCTGTTTTTCTTAGTGGGCGTACTCAGGGCTGGTTCACTCTTCTTTACATATCCTCGAAGGGGAAGATTCCGTCATCAACAGCAAAACCCATGTACAACCAAATCTGGCAAATAGGACACGTGCTCAAGTTAGAGAATGTTGGGTGTGTCTGAGACAAGGTCTTGTGACTGCTTCAGTTGTGTGGCCAGGTGTGGCTGGAGGTGACTAAGAGAGGAATTCCAAAAATGCTGGGCATTATGTCAGCCTCCACAGGTGTGGAAGGGAGGGGGGGGAAGAGGTCAGGATCTGGGGCTCTGGTGTAGCGGGTTGAGCTGCTGCCTGCACCACTGGCATTCCGTATGGGCGCCGGTTCGAATCCCGGCTACTTCACTTCTGATCCAGCTCCCTGCCACTGTGCCTGAGAGGGCAGCGGAGGATGGCCCAAGTCCTTGGTCCCCTGTACCCACGTGGGAGACCTGGAAGAAGCTCCTGGCTTCAGAACAGCTCCATTCTGTCCATTGCAGCCATTTGTGGAGTGAAGCAGTGGATGGAAGATTGCTCTTTTCTTTCTCTCCCCCTCCCCCTCTCTGTAACTCTGCCTTTCAAATAAAATAAATAAATCTTTTAAAAAAAGAGGGAGGCCAGTGCTGTGGTGTAGCAGGTAAAGCTGGCGCCTGCAGTGCCAGCATCCCATATGGGCGCCAGGTCAAGTTCCTGCTGCTCCACTTCCGATCCAGCTCTCTGCTATGGCCTGGGAAAGCGGTGGAAGATGGCTCAAGTCCTTGGATCCCTGTACCTGTGTGGGAGACCCGGAAGAAGCTCCTGGCTCCTGGCTTTGGATCGGCACAGTTCTGGCTGTTTTGGCCAATTGGGGAGTGAACCAGTAGATGGAAGACCTCTTTCTGCCTCTCTTCTCTCTCTCTGTAAATCTGACTTTCAAGTAAATAAATACATCTTTCAAAAAATAAAAAAGAAAAGAGGGGATTCCTTGCCCAGGAATCAGCAAATAAAAGAAAAAGAGGTCAAGAGGTCAGGATCTAGGGGAGGATGGGGGTGTTTACTTTTGATTAATATGGAAAAGTTCTGCCAGCCGCTTTCCCCCAAATCCAGCTGTGAATCACTGATTTGTCAAAGGGACTCCTGGAAGATGGCACTTATTTCATGTCCAGGAATATTTCTTCTAAGAAATGTTCTCTTTCCTTGTAACCGTACATGTCCAAATGTGACAGAAGGGTTTTTTTTTTTTAAATGGCTCCTATTTCTTATTTTTCTAAGAGTTATTTATAATTATTTCCATAGTTTCATTTTTTCAAGAAAATCCCACAAAATCTTCCTATAAAGTAAATTTTTGTTTTAACGGTAACTCTATCAATGAATTCCACAAGGCTGATAACATCCGTAGTGACTTGGAGAGAGGTAGGTAGTATGATTTTTTTTTTTTTTCTTAAAAGAACATTTAAGAAGGAGTTAAGAAGGAGTGGGTTTTTGGTGCAGTGGTTAAGTCACCCATATCCCACACCAGAGTGCCAAGTTTGAGTTCCAGCTCTTCTACTTCTGATTCAGTTTTCTGCTAATGCAAGCCCTTTGGGGGCCTGCAGGTGATGGTTCAAGTACTTGGGTCCCTGCCAGCCATAGGGAAGATCACTTGAGTTCCCAGCTCCTGGTTTCAGCCTGGCCCAGATCTGGCTAGAAGATTCTCTCTCTCTCTGTCTCTCAAATAAAATGAAAAGATATAAATAAAAAGCTTTATAAAAGGAAGAGGGAAGCTTGGTTACAGAGAGACAGGCACATGCAGGAAAAACACCACGTGCTCAGGGATTGGCAGAGACAGGTGCCAAGGAGCACCAAGGACCCCCAGCAGCCATCCAAAGCCAGGAGACTCGGCGTTTCCAGAGAAAGCCACACTGACACCTTGATTGCCTCCAGTCTCCAGGACCGTGAGCGTGTAACTTGATGCCATTTGCACACACCCAGTTTGTGCAGCCTTGCTAAGGCAGCCCTAGGAAACAGATAGGTCGTATTCCGCTTTCCACGGAGCACCAAGACAAGGACACAATTCAGCCCAGTTCTTCGCTACACTGTGAGCAGAGTCCAGTCTCACTTCTGTCTAAGACCTTGTCACAGTGGCTGCTACTGTCCATATTTCCACTGGCATTCTCATCACCACCACTTAAGTAATCTCCAAGAAGATGGAGGCTTTGTCTACAGCTCTTCTCTCCCTCTGAGCTCTCAACAGAATCACGCGTATGGCCCATTCATGGCAATATAGGCCTTTCCTAGCTTTCTTGAGGCCTGGCCTAAGTAAGTAAGACCCATTCAGGAAATCCTAGCCAAACTAGCAGGCATCTTGGAAAACCCTGTGCATGGGTCAGAAACCCAAGTGAGAGACCTGATCTGCCCAATAAATAAATAAATCCTTAAAAAAGTTATTGTTTTTTATTTCATAATTTTTTTTTAATTATAGGTGTCATTTCTTTTTCTCACTGAAATCTATCAATCTCCAATTCTACCTCCCACTTACCGCTTGAATGCAACTCAAATGCCACTGGTGCTCTCCCAGCAACACTCCTCTCCCCTTCACACCATCAGCGTCCCTGCTGTCTCTGCCACTTGGGCCCATCGTCCATGTAAGAACAGAACATCAAGGCCATCATGTCACTGCTCTGCCATTGCCCTCGCAAAACCATTCATCTGATCTCCAACTCCCTGTAATTCGCTTTGACTTCCTTTCCAGGGTTTAGAAGGCTTTCCACCATTTGCCTCCGATTTCCCCAGGCCCTTCCAGCTTCACTTGTGGCAATTGTCCCCTGAAAATCTAGAGCCTCCCACCTTCGGGGATCTGTGCACCTTGTTTTTAAAGAAATTGCTTGAACGGTCTCTCCTGCTTCACCATGCCTTTGCTCAGCAGAGGTCCCTCTCCTTAGCACATTTTGACGTCCATTCACCCTCAGATCCTGCCCTCTAAATTACATCCATTGGTGGTGATGCTCCTCAGATGCTCCCATGGTCACACATGATTATCATCCTGCTTACCTGCCTCTCTTCCCCAGGTCAGAGTCAGAGTCTGCTCTGCTGCTGACATTGTCCCCAGCATTTAGCATAATACTTGGTACCTAGATATTCCATGCATATTGTTAATTTTGAAGATTATTTCTTGTTAGAGAGAGAGAGAGAGAGAGAGAAAGAGAGAAGAGAGATCCATACACTGATTTACTCCCTAAATAGCCACAATGGCCATAGCTGGGCCAGAGAGAAGCCAGGAGCAGGAACTTCATCTGGGTCTCCCATGTGGGTACAGGGGCCCAAGCACTTGGGCCATCTTCCACTGTTTTCCTAGGTACATTAATAGGGAGCTGGATCAGAAGTGGAGCAGCTGGGACTTGAACAAGCACCCATAGGAGATGCCAGTGCTACAGGTTATGGCACAGTGTAGGCCTACTGGTTCATTTTCCAAATGCCTTCACCAGCTGTGGTTGGGCCAGACTGAAGCTAGGAACCAGGAACACCACCCAAGTTTCCCTCATGAGTGGCGGGGACTGAAGTGAGCTATCACTTATTGTTTCCCAGGATGCTGTTGCGGACATGTTAGTAGTGACTCGGTGGATGAAAGATCTCTCTCTATCCATCTCTCTCACTAGATACAGTGGCCAGAGTTGGAGCAGGGCTGAAGCTGGGAGCTGGGAAGCTCAGTTTAGGTCTGCCATGTGGGTATCAGAACTCCACTACTTGAGTCGTCACCTGCTGCCTCCCAGCATCTGCAGCATCAGGGATGCTGAACCGGCAGGTGGAGCTGTGTTTTGAGACAGGACATGGCTACACTAACCAGAGGGTTAAATTCCCGCCACTCAAACCTTTACTGTTTTAGCCTCTTATGTGGAGTTCTAGGATGAATTTCGAATTAATCTCTGTATATGGTGTGAGGTAGGGGTCAAGGTTTGTCTTCTTCACCAGCTTCTCAGTAAATCTCCATCCGCTGTGTCCTCATAGCACGTCGCACCCTGGGAGAGGCCCTCATTATTTCCACCTTCTGTTATGTTCTTTTCACTTTGTGTAGGGTCACTGCTTCAATTGGGCTGTATGCTCCTGGTGGGCAAGGGCCATATTATATAGAAAGAAACAGAGGGCAGTGCTAATGACATAGGCTCTGGGATGTGGTGGGAGCAACACTGAATCCAGCTCCATCACTCACAGATGGGTGAACCTGGGAAATTCTCAACATCACTTACTTGTTCTGGAAGCACTGAAGGTCTAGGAAGTGGGGTCACAAAGATGAAGCAGGCTTTCAGGGGTCCCACAAGTGTGTGTGTGTGAGGTCGTAGGAAAGGTCATTACAGAACGATGGCCTAAATGCTGTGACAGAACATGAATAGGCGGTCTTGGGATTAGAATGTGGCAAAGGGCTTCCTAACAGGGGGAAAGCCTGCCCTGAATTTCAGTGCACGAGTGGGGCTGGCCAGCCAGGGGCACGTGACGCAGGGGGTTCCTGTTGGAGGAGCAGAAGGGACAAAGTCTTGGAGGTGAGACTGGGCACATAGTAGGCACCCGATGCATGTATGGGAAATTTAATTGTAAGTTGTTTACCTCTAGACTAGGAGAGGAGGGAGAAAGTCTAGGAGGAGAATGAAGTGGTGAAGGCAGAACCTGACCCTGGAGTTCTGGGGGGTGATGGCATTTCCTGTCGGGGCTCCATGCTGTTTTAAATAACTTCTTTCTGGGATAGAGGCGGGCACTGGAGTAGCAGTAAAGACCAGCTTGGGATGTCTGCATTGCATATCCGAGTGCTTGGTCAGGGCCCCGGCTATGCTTCCTGCTACTGTGCACCGTGAGAGGCAGCAGGTGGTGGCTCAAGTGCTTAGGTCCTGGCACCCATGAGGGAGACCCAGATCAAGGTCTGGGCTCCTGGCTTTGGCCTCACCTAGCCTGGTCATTGTGAGCATTTTGTTAGTAAATCAGCAGATGGGAGGCCTCTCTCCCTCTCTTTCTCTGCTTCTTGACTAAATAAATACATCTTTGTAAAAGAAATGCTTCTGCAATGATACCGCTTTGCAACTGCAGGGGAGGGGTGGGGTGGGGGCTCAGCTCCAGGTGAGCAGTGGGCACAGTTCTAATGGGAACACCATGAGCAGCTTCCCCCAGGGCAAGCCATTTAAACATTCCCTCCTCCTCCCTCTGCCTTGTAACCTAGTTCTGAAATGCCAAATGACCACTTGTGGGAAAAAGATCTGGGCACTCAAGAGCCCCAGGACCCATGCGGCTTGGTTCTCCCCCACAGCATCCCCTGGGCCCTCTTGGGGATCCAAGTCCTCTTCCCCCTCCTTTGGCCACCCCAAGGGTCCTGCTCCCTAGACTGTGCTTCCTGAACCGCTGCAAGAGGGGAGTCAGGGCGCCTCCAGCCCTAGGTGATGCGCCTGCATCTAGATGTGCTTAGCAAATTGCCTGTTCACTCAATTACATTTTATTTAATCATCTGTAATCATATAAATTATGCCTGATGGTAGTAAATGTTCGTGTCAGATCCTAATTACACATTGATTAATTGGCCGGGCTGATTTGTACTACTACTTATATAAGAATATCTGAGGATGATGATAAATTAGGGCTGTGACGCTGAGCCCGGGAACATGGAACCTTTCCAATCACGTCCCACTTTTGGGGGGTGGGGGAGGCAGGGTCCTTGCTTTGCCTTCTTCCTGGCAGATGCCTCCAGGAGGGTTTGTGTTCTATGGACTGACTGATTTTGGCAACACTTGAGTTAAGAAGTATGTCTTGTTATTGAGAGAGAGGGAGAGGGAGAGGGAGAGGGAGAGGGAGAGGGAGAGGGAGAGGGAGAGGGAGAGGGAGAGGGAGAGGGAGAGGGAGAGGGAGAAGGAGAGGGAGATTTTTGCCACGTGATGCTTCTCTTTCCGGTTGTGGCAGAGATGGATAAGGACAAGCTCATTACGTTCAGTTGGGCTCATTACAACCTGCTGGGCCCAGAAAGTTCCTGGGGTTGGATTTGGCCCAGAGAGCCGGAATCCAGAGAATGGGGAGGCAGGGACCTTGACCTGCGTCTACAAAACGGTTTCTCATTGGGTGATTTCTTTCTGTTCCTTGAAAGACAGAGTGGCAAATGATTCAGCACATACCCTGTGCTTCTCTTCTTCTAGTAATGTTAGACTTTTGTGGTTCTCCTGACAGCCACTGGCCTGGGATGTGCAAGTATTAGTCCTCAGCTTTGGAGAACATAAGCTAGGTGAGCGGTACCCTAGCTCCGTCACTCTTGCTCCCTCTGCCTTAGACATCAGGCTAAAGGGAGAGATGAGGTAACACGAAGCAAGGCATTGAACAGGACAGGGCGAGAGTCCACAAGCCAGGGAAAGGCTCTGAGGTTTTTTTCCAGCTCCTTGCTTCCTGAGAAATGATGAGTGGCAGAGAAGCTTACGGGCATCGTGCGCTCTGAGGACAGCGCCGCGAGGGGCTGGGGCTGCAAGGGGCCACATGCCACCCTCTCTCCTTACCTGGGAGCCGGGACTCATTGTCATCGGTGATTAAGGGTGACCTTCCTTCCTTGCGCTATCTTTTGCTATGGCTGTCATATCACACAGCATCCTGAGACGGAGCACAGCCTCTGGGATCCACACGTCCGGGTTCGAATCCCAGCTGTAGCACTTTTTTAGCTGTGTGGTCTTGGACATGTCACTTGGAGTTTCTGTGCCTCATTTTATCCTCTGTAAAGTGGGACACTGGGAGCCTCACATAATAGGGCTGAGGTCAGGATTCAGAGCCTTAATAAATACATCAATACTGAGAACAGATACCTTGGATACATCAAGACACGTGAGCTGTTTTCATTATCCATCCATTGATCTCAAAGCAGCCCTGGGGACCGACAGGAAGGATTCCCAACCACCTTTCCAGGGTGAAGTAGTGAGGTCCCACTGTGGTGAGCAAGTTGCTCTGGGACAACGATCTACCTACTGGTAATGTTGGTACAGTCTTAGGTTGGGAGTCTTAGGTTGCAGATGGGCCAAAGAGCATTTGACACAGGGGTTCCAGGGCCCTCCCAACCCTTGCCTCTGATGACCCTGCCATTCTTTTCCCTTCCTTGGCTAAGGATTAAGCTCTTATCTTCCAAAACAGAGGCTATCTTTGAGTGAATCCAGTTATTTCACTTTTATTCCTGATTTTCAGTCTCCTCTAGTCTGGAAAATGATTGCTCTGCTCTCCTTGAAGACACCCCAGGAATAGGATCCAGGGACAAATCCATCCTGGTAATTCCCTTTATGAATTAACATTTTTTCTGTTGGATGCCCCACTGAGGCAGGCAGTCTGTGGTGTGACCGAGGATATCATCCTACTTAGAATCAGAGGACCTGACACTCACCAAGGAACTGCAAATGAAGTAAATGAATTAGACGTAATACTTATTTAGGGCTTATTAGCTCATGGAACAAGGTATCAGAGTTAGGGCAATTTCCAGGTTATATCTCAGTGTCTCGAAAATTTGACCTCTTTACCTAATAGTTTCCCCTATGGCCAGATGGCTGCTGTGGCTCCATACATTACACATAGATTCAGTGACTTCCAGTAAAAACTGATTTTTTTCTCAGATCCCACTAGTCAAGATTGGGTGACACATCCACCCTAAACTGATCACTGTCAAAGGAACTGAGACAACTGTGATTGGTCTAGTCCTATGATGATTGGCTCCCTGGACGAGGGCTACCTTTCCTGAAGGTATGGCACTGGAACAAAAATGAGTCACCCGGGAGTAAATGGATGAGTGTGTGTGTGTAGGGTTAGAGAAAGTGGTGGTTTGTTGAGCGGGTCCCCAACAGCATCTACTCAGAACGTCACATGATGGGGAGATGTAGGGACACGAATATCTCATGTTAGATCCACAGGGATGAAGGTTCAAGGGCCCTAGAAGAAAACCTGCACACAGTGAGCAAGGTGTACCCTCGGGTGTGACTTGGATTCTGGTCAGTTCTCATGTTCTGAATTTTAGATGGTTTACCTGCCTTGTTCTGCACAACACTTGGGGGTACCCCATGGTGCATCTGTTAAAGCAGTCACCCTCCTGTATGTGATACTGGGGAACGCGTGCAAGACTCCGGGAGCAGCTCCACAAGCCTCCCTTCTCTCCTTTGCACTGACCCCTGGTGGACAGCAGCCCCATGTCCGCAGAGGATCCCTCATGACTCCAAGCCCAGCTGGAAGCCTGCGTCCCCGACAGAGAGCACATCCAGGCCTGGCTAAGTTGGCCCAGCCCGACCGAAGGTGAAGACTGACCTCATGCCTGGGGAAGAGGCTCCCCTTTCCCTCCTGCAGAGTGGCAAGGAGGAAACACATAGCTCTCTGGCCATCAGCTGCTGTCTGGTGAACACGAGGGAGCAAGTGTCCAACGGAATCTGACATGAAGAAGACAGGGTTGAGAAGGAAATAAACAGGGGTCCCAGCAACATCCCTGAGCTGAGCCTGCGGCTACTGCCCTTGACCTTGCTGGGCAATGCACCTGCCTTTCTGATGCCTCCAGCCAACTGGCATGGGGGTCTTTGGTTACATGCAGCTGAGCGCACCCTTCCTGGAACAGGCACTCTCTGCTATTTTCTTTTACAAATAGAAGTGAGCTGCCTAGATCCTGCACCCAGCAGAGTGATGGATGACAGCAGCCCAGGCTTCTGACCCCGGCGTGGCATTTTCCCTTTCACCCAGTTCCTTCCCAGCCATCAGAGCTGTCTTGAATTGATCTGGGGAGTGGGAGGGGAAGGAAGAAATATTTCCTGGGATCACGAACAGGGTCTGGCCAGGAAATCTAATTCCTTCTGGGTTGGCTGCTGGCTACCATCTGGACACAGATCATTATTACCGTGCCTGTCCTTTGTTGAACTGGTTCTGTACTGGGGACCATGGAAGCCATTGTGCTAGTAAACAATACTTCTGCTTCCTGCGGGGAACCTTGCAAGACAAAGGATGAGCCTCCCCCAAGAGGGAGGGAGCAGGCTGGAGAAGGAATCCACTCAAGAGCCATGGCAACAGGAGCCTCTGGCCACGGGTTGAGGTCAGGCTCGGGCAGACCCGTCGGCTCCTGCCACTGTTGGGAGATAGTCCCCGGGCACTACACAGCGCCAACTCTGACACCCTTCTGCTTCCGGACCGAAACTCGCTGGAAGGATCCCCACTGTGAAGAAGTGGTGCACGCTGGCGCTGGACTGGCTGAGCCTGCTGGGGCTCCGCAGCTGATGTGACCTTTATGCTCTTGCCTTTTGTCATCAGGTGTGGGCCCAGTGGCTTCGAGCTGAGATGATTCGTGGGTGCGGACAGCTGAGGGTTGACTGCTGACCACGCAGCAGCCAGGGCCACCAGTTCTCCCAGAAGGAAGATTGGGGTGGCGCACATCAGTGGCCATCACACATGCCCCCACCAACCTCCCCCTGAGAATTTCCCGTCTTTGAATTCGTGTCCTTAGATTCTAGGGGCACAGGCGTCATGATGAATTCGCCTGGATGTGTGTCTTGTGGGAGTTTGGGGGACATGGTTCCACTCCTTTCCCATGCATGGTGATGCCAAAGGGGCCGAGTATGCAAGAGATTGTTGGACCAGCTCGGGCTCCACCTCGTGCCTGCTGTGAATCCAGGAGGTGTGGGAGGCCTGGTAACGAGCAGCCCACCTCTCAGCTGAGTGGTTCAGCCAGGCTGAAGCGGTTCTGGCTGTCTAGGGACAACTGGCTGGCATGGGTGCTGACCCGGGGTGGACGCGGGACCTACCCATGTCTGTGGTGAGAGCCCTTCGCACAGTTCGACTTGGCGTCCTTCCCCTCACCTACAAAACTCAGATGCGATCTCTCTCTCTCTCTCTCTCTCTTTTTTTTTTTTTTTGGTCAGGCAGAGTGGACAGTGAGAGAGAGAGAGACAGAGAGAAAGGTTTTCCTTTTTCCGTTGGTTCACCCCCCAGTGGCCACTGTGGCTGGCGCAACGCGCTGATCCAAAGCCAGGAGCCAGATGCTTATCCTGGTCTCCCACATGGGTGCAGGGCCCAAGGACTTGGGCCATCCTCCACTGCACTCCTGGGCCACAGCAGAGAGCTGGAAAGGAAGAGGAGTGACCAGGACAGAATCCGGTGCCCCGACCGGGACTAGAACCCAGGGTGCCAGCGCTGCAGGCGGAGGATTAGCCTATTGAGCTGCGGTGCCAGCCAAGATGCGATCTCTTTTGCTACTGTTTGTATGGGACTCGCATCAAGGCAGATGTAGTGATGAGTATAAAAATGAAGTTAACAAGTTTGCAGATTTTGGAGTAGTGCCACTACCACGTCGGAAGGGGCTGACGGATGACCTGTGAGGCTTGGTGCTCTGCTCTGTGACATGATATCCCATGTTGAAGCACTGGTTCGAGTCCCAGCTGCTGCACTTCCAGTTCAGTGGCCTGGGAAAGCAGCAGAGGATGGACCAAGTCCTTGGGTCCCTGCCACCCATGTGGGAGACCTGGATGGAATTTCTGGCTCCTGGCTTTGGCTGGTAGGGCCATTTGGGGAGTGAACCAGCAGATGGAAGACCTTTTTCTCTGTATCTCTCTCTCTCTCTTCCTCTCTCTCTGTCTTTTTTGATTTTCAAATAACGAAGGAAATCTTAATTCAAAAAAGACACACCTGCTTACCATGGCTTCACCCTAGGGAAGACAAATGCTACAGCCTCAGTGTCTGACTGCAGGCAAGTGACTGTGTGTCCACTCTTATCCCCTAGTGCCCAGCTTGAATCTCCCCTCCCTGGCTCAGAGACAGGGGCTTCCCGGATCTGGCTGCTTTGCGCTGACTCCTTTCGCACTTGCGGGGGTGCTCTTCTGGAAGTCTTGGCTTGGGGTGTAACCCTGGGGAGAAGAGCGGTCTTGGGCCGCAGGGGCTGTCTTCCTTCTCCTTCCTGTCCAGAGCCGGCCTGACTCAGGGGTGGACAGGCAGGGCTCTGGGTGGCAGAGTTGCTCCAGTTGAGAGGAGCCTATGTGAGCACCTGCTAGGTGAGAGGCGGTTTGGGGGTCAGAGCTGCCCTGGGGCAGGCTTGGGACTCACAGACTAATAGACCATGAGCCCTGGAAGAGACTTTAGTGGCCATGTGTCATACTTCCTGCCACCTTTCTCCCTCCCCCACCAATCCAATACACAGGACAGATTTTTGGAACATCTTAAGCATGCCAGGTCCCATTCTAGGGCTAGGAGATTTAACATTTAATAACGCAGACAAAAATCCCTGGGCTCATGAAACCTGCAGGGTGGTTGAGAGTGCTGAGCAAATCATAAAGGAACCAGGCAGTAAAATATGTGTTATGTTAGCTGGTGACACTGATACAAAGAAAAATGAAGGAAGTGAGGGGGCCAGATAGTACCAGAGATGGAGAGGAGGAAGGGAGTAGTATTTTACTTTAAATTTATTTATCTGGGGGAGAGCCAGAGCTAGAGCTAGAGCCAGAGCTAGAGCTAGAGCGAGAACAAGAGCAAAAGCGAGAGAGAGAGAGAGAGAGAGAGAGAGAGAGAGAGAGAGAGAGAGAGAATCACCTCCTGGTTTACTTCCTAAATGCTTTCAATATATCATGGCTGGGCCAGGCCCAAGTTTGGGAGCCGGGGCTCAACCTGAATGCAGGTCTCCCACCTCGGGGGCAGGGACTCACCCCCGGAGTCATCATTGCTGTGTCCTAGGGTCTGCATCAGCAGGACGCTGGGATTAGGAGTGGCTCTGGTGTCCAGTATGCTACATAGGCACCTTAACTGCTGGACCAAATGTCCACCCAAGGGAAGGTGACATTTGAGTAGAGATGTGAGACAAGTTGAGGGATACAGGTGTGGATACCTGAAGGAAAAGCGTTGATTCCTTGGGGTGGCCGGGCGAACGGCATGTGCAAAGACCCTGAGGTGGGCCTGGCGTGTTTAAGGTGCCTGGCAGACTCTTGGGGCTGGAGCAGAGTGGTGGGGTGGGGAGAGTGGTCTGTAGGAGTTGATCAGGGAGGTAACATTGGGCCAGGGGCTTGAGGCCTTTGCAAGGACTCCAGCTACTGCTCCCAGTGAGGCAGGGGCCAGTGTAAGGTTTGGAGCTGGAGAGCGACGTGATGTGACTTGGGTTTAGGACTCCCTGGCAGGTGAGTGAACAGACTACAGGAGGCAAGGGGCAGAACAAGGGCAGGGGTGTCTGTTATAGCATTGCAGCAAGAGAGAGGGGGCTGGGACAGGGTGGTGGCCGTGCAGGTGGGATGTGGTTGGGCCAGGGAGCCTCTAAAGGTAGTGTCAGCAAGATTTATGGCAGATGAGGAAACTGGTCCGGAGAGTGACTTGGCACAAGGAGTGAGCAAGCTGCCTGAGGTTGAGGAGCTAGTGGTCTGTAATAACACAACTTCCGGGCCTGAGCCCTGCTCCCGCTGTGTGATGTGCCTGGCAGCTCTTGGGTGTGCGCCTGTGTGTGTAACTGTGGATGTGCCTGTGTCCATGGCGGGGGGTGAAGCCGGGCACTTCGGGGGGAGCTGCGTTTCGGCAGACAATGCCTCCCCCACGGAACTCGGGGTCTGTGTGCCTCTCCCGCCTCCGCCCTGCTCATGCCCCCCAGCTCCCTCCATGCCCACCCCTGCTGATCCTGGGGTCCAGGCAAATCTAGCTTTCCTGGGGCCGTCTTCCCCATCTGCTCCCACAATGCAAAGGGAAGATTAGACCCTCAGGGCTTCATTCTCATGCCTGTGTTTCCAAACTCAATTGTCTCCCTCCAAGTCCCAGCTGACTGCCAGCTCCGCGTGTCTTGGAGCTGGCGTAGGGACAAGACGGTGTGGCACATGGGGAGGCTGGGAGAGAGGACAATTCACACAAGACAGTGGCAGAAAGGGTGACTTGGTGACATGCCTTTGTGTGGCCCCAGGAGGAAGGGGCTCCTCCACGGTCACTTGGGAGAGAGAGACTCAAGACCCTCGCCAGGGGAAGGGATTTCCACTGGTACTGAGGATGTCACACCCGTCACCTCGGGGCCCAGGGTCCCTCACAGTGGGCCGCGACAAGAGG
Organism: Lepus europaeus; assembly: GCF_033115175.1. NCBI lineage: Eukaryota > Metazoa > Chordata > Mammalia > Lagomorpha > Leporidae > Lepus > Lepus europaeus. Next base: position 95,692,938 of record NC_084835.1, read on the forward strand.
CTCATGAGGTGTGCCCCCTTGGCCAGCTGAATGGAAACTGACCCAGGGTGGCTGGGAAGTCCTTTGTGCAGTAGCACGGGCTTCATCTTTGGGTATGGATCCGACAGAGATGGAGGTGTTGATTTCCCTGCTGTCATTCGCCCACCAAAATAGACACCATCAGGGACCAATCACTTGTTTGCCTTAAACTGGTGCCTCCTAACAGCACTTATTAGAATTATCTGGAGAACTGAAAATTTTTAAAAGTGATTTTCATTTTATTTATCTGGGAGGCAGAAAGAGGGAGAAGAAGAGGGAGAGGGAGAGGGAGAGAGCTCTTCTACCCCGGGCTTCACTCCCCCAGTGGCTGCAACAGCTAGGGCTGGGCCAGGCTGAAGTCAGGAGCCAGGAACTCCATCTGGGTCTCCCATTTGGGTGCAGGGGCCCAAGCACTTGGGCCATCTTCTGCTGCTTTCCCAGGTGCATTAGCAGGGAGCTGGATTGGAAGTGGAGCGGCTGAGACTCAAACTGTAGCTCATATAGGATGTTGGCATCACAGGCGGTTCCTTAACCTGCTATGCCACAACAACACTGGTCCCTATATGGTAACTTTTGTTTTTTAAAAATGCGAAAAGCTTAAATCATTCACCTTCCCCCTTAGCACATTCTCTCCTCTGTTACTGATCTGCTGTACTGGCCGAGTCCCTCTTGCATCGCTGTAACAGAATTCCTGACACTGGGTAACGCAGACAGCAAAGAAGTTCATTGAGCTCACAGCTGGAGGCTGAAAGTCCAGGCTCAGGGGCCACACTTGGCCATGTGGTTGTATCAGAGCATGGAGGATGGCATCGCGTCGGGAGACCTGGGAGATGTGTGAGAGGGGAAACAAGAGACCAGCGAGGGATCAGCCCTGTTGTCTTGTACAAACCAACCCAGCCCTGTGAGAACTGCATCAACCCCCTTCCCAGAGTGAAGGCCCTGAGTTCTAATTACCTCTTAAGACACCCTCACATCCCCGTCCATCTCAGGGCCGGAGCTGTGGCATAGCTGGTAAAGCTGCTGCCTGCAGGGCCGGCATCCCATATGGGCACCGGTTCAAGACCTGGCTGCTACACTTCTGATCCAGCTCTCTGCTATAGCCTGGGAAGGCAGTGGAGGATGGCCCAAGTCCTTGGGCTTCTGCACTTGCATGGGAAGACCTGGAGGAAGCTCCTGGCTCCTGGTTTCGGATTGGTGCAGCTCCGGCCATTGCAGCCATCTGGAGAGTGAACCAGCAGATGGAGAATCTCTCTCTCTCTCTCTCTCTCTCTCTCTCTTTCTCTCTCTCTCTCTCCCTCTCTCTCTCTCGTTGCCTCTGCCTCTCTGTAACTCTGCCTTTCAAATAAATAAACAAATTCTAAGAAAAAAAATCTGTGAGATATTTGTTGTCTTCCTGAACAAGAATAAGAGATAGAAGCTAAGGGTAGTCCCTCTTTCAAGTGCTTTACTACAGTGGATTAACTTGACCTTCAAATAAGTTCACACCATGCAAATATAGTGATGGGACAGTATTGACAAATCTGGCCCTTTTGTGAAATTAAATACATCTCTGCTGTGGACTAGCAAGATAAATACAGAACATATGTCATCCAAAAATCAGGGCAGATAAGTACTCCATTTAGAGTTAATAATGTGCTATTAAAACTACATATGTCGGCTGGCGCCATGGCTCAACAGGCTAATCCTCTGCCTAGCGGCACCGGCACACCACATTCTAGTCCCAGTCGGGGCGCCGGATTCTGTCCTGGTTGCCCCTCTTCCAGGCCAGCTCTCTGCTGTGGCCAGGGAGTGTAGTGGAGGATGGCCCAAGTGCTTGGGCCCTGCACCCGCATGGGAGACCAGGAGAAGCACCTGGCTCCTGCTTTCAGATCAGCGTAGTGTGCCGGCCGCAGCACGCCGGCCGCGGCAGCCTTTGGAGGGTGAACCAACAGCAAAGGAAGACCTTTGTCTCTGTCTCTCTCTCTCTCTCACTGTCCACTCTACCTGTCAAAAAAAAAAAAAAACACTACATATGTCAAATTATCTCATGAATAATGCATACATATGATCTATCACAGAACAGTCTTGAATACCTAAGGGTCAAGCTAGGTTATTGGTCTAAAATATTTTGGTCTGACATCACCTCTCCAGAACAACCTGGTAAGAATCCCCTTACTGTTTGCTTTTGCTGTGATCTGGGAAAGAAATAGTTGCATTGGCCTAAAATCAGAGATGAACAAGGGAATTGGCCCTGGGGTGGGGGAGGTTCTGTTAAAAATGTTCATCCAGGAGCTGGCGCTGTGGCATAGTGGGTAAAGCCTATGCCTGCAGTGCTGGTATCCCCTATGGACACTGGTTCGAGGCCGACTGCTCCACTTCCATTTCAGCTCTCTGCTATGGCCTGGGAAAGCAGTAGAGGATGGACCAAGTCCTTGGGCCCCTGCACTCATGTGGGAGACCCGGAAGAAGCTCCTGGCTTGGATCTGCACTGCTCCAGCCATTGCCGCCAATTGGAGAGTGAACCAGCAGATGGAAGACCTCTCTCTTCCTCTCTCCCCCTTTCTCTCTGCCTCTCCTTCTCTCTCTGTGTAATTATGACTTTCCAATAAATAAATAAATAAATTTTTATATAAAAAAGACCCCGCCATCTCAACACCATTGCTATAGGAACCAAGCTTCCCATACTTGAACCTTGGAGGACAAACCACGGGCAAAGCTCAGCAGGTGCCCTCTCCGAGCCTCTCATCAGAACAGGCATAGCACACCTTTCTCTCACCTGTTTTTTGTACAAAACCTAGCACACCATACATACAGCTCCATGGTTCACTGCTCTCCCTTAGTATTTGGCTATCTTTTTGCATCGGTACCTAGGGACATACCTGTCCTTTCTTAGTTGCATCATAGAGATTATGGGGGCATTAAAAATTCCTGTTCTCACGCTGCACCCCAGGTTGAAGGAATCTGGAATTCTCAGACTTCTTGTTGAGGAGGCTCCCCAGGTGAGTAACGTAGACACAGCTACACACTACTTGTCCAACCTACACAGACCATTTGGGGGTCAGCCAGAGTGCTCGCCTCCTCTTTGCCTTCCCTTTGCTATTGTTGGGGACAGAAAAACCCTCTCAGCCTCCTCCCCAGAGACACAGTCGCTGCCCAATCCTGGGCCCCATGAGGGTAACTATTACCCTCTATGGCAAAGATGTGATGACGTTAAGGGTCTTGAGATGGAGGGTTGATGCTGGATTACCCTGTGGACCCCAAATGCTATCAGAGGGGGCTGGACCGATGCACAGAGGAGCAGCAAGGTGAAGACGGAGGCAGAGGCGGGAGGGATGGGACCACAAGCCAAGGAACGCCGTGGCCTCAGGAGCTGGAAGGCGCGAGGAGGTGACCCTCCCCAGAGGTTCTGGAGGGGGCGTGGGCCCGCTTGTCCAGCACTGACTTTGTGTTTCTGGGCCTCCGGACGGTGGAGGATGCATTTCTGTGACTTAAACCACCAAGTTGGTGGTCATGGTTGCAGCAGCCTCAGGAAATGGACGAGGACCCACCAACATGTCCCTCAGCTGTGGGCCTTTGTTAAGGCTGTCCCCTCCCCTGCAGCCCCTGTCCTCCACCCTCGCCCCACCCCCTGAGCCTGGCAGTGTCCACATGTGTCTTCGTCTATTTTATTTAACCTATACTTTTCTTATGCTGAGTTTATTCCTGAGCTGTAAGCTTTGGTCTCTTCAGTTTCTTCAGGGTGACTTTTTCTTCTGTGCCTTCCGCTCTTCTGGTTTAGGAACAATTTGTTCCTCGTCAGTGTGTGTGTGGCACGGGAGCTGGTGTATGGGTAAGTCCGACGGTGGGCTCTGTAGGTGCCACGGCCCATCCGGAGGCTTCATGCACCTGGCTATGGTTAGTGACCAGACAATCTACACCCAAACCCTTCAGTTCAGCATCACTCTACATTTTTAAGCAAGGGCAACAGAAACTCAGCACCCTTTTTGGGGCCGCCAACCTGTGTCCAGTCCCATTGTTGGGCCTTGGGTGTACCTGCTGACTCCACCGGTATGACCATGGAATGGCATACGCTATGTCTTTAAAGGGACATCTTTTAGATACTCAGTGGCTTCTTGAACGTGCCAGTCCTTGATGGCCTGGGTAGTGTCCTCAAAGGGAACACGGAGATTTGAACCTCTTGATTTGCATGGTCTTGTGGAATTTGCCGGGTGAAGAGAACAGGGAGCCATCCTCACAGCTCACCTGGGGCCGCTTAGAGAAGAGCCAGCCTAGACTTTAAGACCAACCAAGTCCCGCCTCTTCCATGAAGGATTCCTGCCAGTCCAGCTCAGACCTGCTGTAGGGTCTCTAGTTGGTTCCTGTTACTTGTCCAATGTTTATATATTTTTTTCTTTCAATGTTTTCTTTATTTACTTTCATCTGGTTTGAAAGGCAGAGATACACACATGCACACAGAGGAAAACAGAGAGACAGACAGAGAGAAGTCTCCCAACTGATGGTTCTCTTCCTCGATGTCCATGACGGCCAGGACTGGATCAGGCTAAAGCAAAGAGCCTGGAGCTCAATATGGGTCTCCCACAGGGGTGGCAGGGATCCAAGTACTTGATCCATCATCAGCTGCCTCGCAGGGTGCACATTAGCAGGGGCCAGGATTCAAATCAAGTACTTTGATATGGGATGTGGGTGCCCCAAGGCGCATCTTTAGCCACTATGCCAAGTGCCCATTGCGCCTCAGTGCTACTGTGTGTGTGTGTATGTGTGTGCGCTCCCATGGAACATGTTCCTCAATGCTGCAGAGACCCAGCAGTCACAGTACCACTGAAAACAGTTAAAGTTGTGGGCCCAAACAAGTTCATCCAGGGAGGAGAAATGGAAGGAGAAGGGATTTCCAGGGTATGATCTGAGCTGGCCAAGATTTAGGATCAAGCTGAGGAGCAGGTGGCAAAGGGGGAACAGAGACCAAGAGGCCAGGTAGGGAGGAGGAGCAGCAAGAGGGAAGCCTTTGTCTCAGGATGGGGTGGTCCCCACTGATCTGCCCTCTCTCCCTGCAAGGAGGACCCCTGGTGAGCCAGCTCCTTGTGAGCTGTGAGGTCTCCGGGGTGTTTTGAGAGGAATTGGGACCTTCTGTGAGAGTTCGTGGCATATGGCTTTTTCCCTGCCAGGTCTCTGGGTCTCTGCTGTGTCCACACTTACAGCCTTCCTGGGACCCTCACAGCTAGAGCAGACGGAGGAGCTCGAGATGTGTGGGTGTGTAGTGCGGGGTGTGGCTGTGTAGTCACTCTGTGTGTTTCGGGATACTAGCTCCCCCCATGCTGCAGCAACCCCCTGTGGCTTCTGCGTGGACCTTCTGAGACATGCGGGAGTCTCAAGCTACCTGCTGGCTGGGACGTAACAAGTCAGACATCTGTTCTCCCCACTAAACCTCCAATGCTACCAGCGATATATGTGGAAAATCATGTCAAACAAAATAATAAATATCTCTACAGGGATTCTAATACAGATTTAACTCGTTGAACCCCTCAGCAGAGGGATGCTACAAGAGGGACTCTGAGGGCCTTCTACTTGGGGCGTCTGTATCCCATGACAAGCTCTTGGTTAAGATGATGGAGTGATGACCAGATAAGCATTCGTAACGCAGCTGCGACCCAGGATTGCTCATTCAGCAGAACGCTGTAGGCGTTGTTAGATCAGCAAAGCAGTGTTAGCGTGGCTGTTGGCCAATGCATGGGCAGGTGTCCTTTTTCTGAGAGGCACTACACTGCCTTCCCTTGCAAGTGCCCATGAGATGCAGATTAGATTCTTTGGAGGGACATTGAAGAGCCACATAGATCTGGCCCCAACCACCCTGTGCTGTGTGCTGTTGCCGCTGCCCTTCCCCCGCCCACCCAAGGCTCCAAGCACTGCCTGCTCCTTCCCCATCATGCTCTCCGCTCTGGCATCTGGCCCCTGGCATAGGACCTCCCCGACCACGCGCCTCCACAGCCGACTGGGCAGCTGGGTCTGCTCCAGGCTCAGCTGCATCACCCACCTATGTCCAGCTGCCCATGAGACAGCACGCATGGTCAACGTGCTGCCGTTGTCCGGCCCACATCCCTGAGGCCTGAGGCCTGCACGTACTGTGTATCCCTCTCTGGAGTCTTTGCCTCCCACGGGCACTGCTCCACTCTCGGATCCTCTACAGAGACTCTCAGGGCCTCCTCCTCCAGGCAGATGGGATGTACCATGTTGACCCTTGGCAAGCTGGCCTTTGTGGCCATTCAGTCTCTCTGACTTGCGTCTGGGCCCTGCTGCCCAGTGACATTGTGCATTGCATCCAATGCTTCTGCTGCACAACACCTGCTATGGACAGAATTGTGTCCCCCACCCCATTTGTGTGTTGAAATCTTTTTTTTGTTAAGAAGATTTATTTATTGATTTGAAAGGTAGAGTTACAGAGAGGCAGAGGCAGAGGCAGAGAGAGAAAGAGAGAAAGAGAGAAAGAGAGAGAGAGAGAGAGAGAGAGAGAGAGAGAGAGAGGTCTTCTATCCACAGGTTCACTCCCCAGATGGCCGCAATGGCCGGAGCTGCACCCATCTGAAGCCAGGAGCCAGGTGCTCCCTCCCAGTCTCCCACAAGGGTTCAGGGGCCCAAGGACTTGGGCCATCTTCTACTCTTTTCCCAGGCCATAGCAGAGAGCTGGATCAGAAGTGGAGCAGCCGGGACTCAAACCAACACCCATGTGGGATGCCGGCACTGCAGGCGGCGACTCTACCTGCTATGCCATGGCGCCAGCCCCCGTGTGTTGAACTCTTAACCTCAATGTGAGTGCGAACCCTGCACTCCTCATCTGGAGCCGCAGCTTCTACATCCAGGGATTCAATTAAACAGGGGATGGAAAAGATCTGAAAAACATGTTTTATTTTTACTGATGTGCGCTATGTAGTTAGGCCTACGATGATTGCATCTGTACTGAATATGTCATCATTCCCTAAACCAACAGTCATTCTTGTCATTATTCCCTAAACCATACAGTATAGCAACTATTTACGTAGCATTAGGTCTTACAAGTAACCAAGAAGTGATCTGCAGTCCATAGGAAGGTGCACACCGCTAAATGCGAACAGTACACTGTTTTGTATGAGAGTCCTAAGCATTCATGGGTTTGGGTGTCTGTGGGTGTGTGTCACGGAGTGGATGCAAAAGGCTGGCTGTATTTGGAGCTAGGGCTTTGGAGAAGGTGACTAAGGTGAAATGAAACCATTAGGAGGGTAGGGTTTTAATCCAATGGGATGGGTGCCCTTCAAGAAGAGGAAAACCTTCCTCTGTCTCTCTGCCCGCACTGAGCACACAAGGCAGTGCTCTGCACCAAGAAGACAGCCTGGCCACAGCCTCACCGTGCTGGTGTCCTGACCCCGGGGCTGCAGCCTCCAGCACTGTGAGACACCCATGTCTGTCACTGACGGCGCTCAGTCTACGGGATTTCAGCTGGGATGGCTAAGACGCTACATTTGGCACGTCTGTGTCTTGTCTGCCTAATAAGTTATGTGCTCCTAGGCCAGATTTTTTTAAAAAATATTTATTTTGTTTTTATTTATTTGAAAGGCAGGGTTAGAGAGAGGGAGAGACAGAGAGAAAGAGAGAGAGAGAGAGAGAGAGAGAGAGAGAGAGAGAGAGAGAGGAGATAGAGAGAATCTAGGAGATAGAGAGAATCTTTCATCTGCTGGTTTACTCCCCCAAATGCCTACAACAGCCAGGCTGGACCAGGCCAAAGCCAAGAGTTTGGATCTCTATCTGGATCTCCCACGTGGGTGGCAGGGGCCCAAGTACTTGAGCCATCACCTGCTGCCTCCCGGGGTGTGCAGCTGCTGACAGCTGGCTGGGAAGCAGGGTGGGGACTTGAACCAAAGCATCCTGATGTGTCTTTTTTTTTTTTTGTAAGATTTTATTTATTTATTTGAGAGGGAGAGTTACAGACAGTGAGAGAGTGAGAGGGAGAAACAGAGAGAAAGGTCTTCCGTCTGTTGGTTCACTTCCCAGTGGCCGCAACGGTTGGAGCTGCGCTGATCCAAAGCCAGGAGCCAGGTGCCTCTTCCCAGTCTCCCACTCGAGTGCAGGGGCCCAAGCACTTGGGCCATCTTCTACTGCTTTCCCGGGCCACAGAAGAGCAGCTGGGACTAGAACCAGCACCCATATGGGATGCTGGTGCCGCAGGCAGAGGATTAAGCAATTCGCCACAGCGCCAGCCCGGATCCTGATGTGTCTTAACCACCGCTGCACCTTAACACTGACCCCTGTTTCTAAACTGTTACTGATGTTTAATATACATACAGAAAGATGCTCCGTTCATAATACTGCAGCTGCTGACTGCAAACAGAACGCACTCACGGGATCCCTGCCCGGGCAAGGAACAGCACCTGCCTAACCCCTGATGGCCCGCTGTGCGTCCCTTCTGACCTCGCAAGCATCCGTGAGCATTGCCTGGTTCTGTGCTTTGCGCAGCTGGAACCATACAGCCTGGCTTCTTTCACATCTGGTTTCTTCGGCTCAGCGTTTCGCTTGTGAACTTTATCCTTCTTGTTGTGTGTGGTTGTGGGTTACTCATTCTCATTGCTGTGCGTTAGTCCATTGTGGGGAAATGCCACAATTTATTTATCTATCCTTGGTGGGCATTTGGATGGTTTCTGGTTTCAGCCCTGACACACAGTAGTGCTGTGAAGGTTCTAGCCCATATCGCAGGGTAAAGGCGTGCATGCATTTCTAGGCCCACGAGCAGAATTGCGGGGTCACAGGGCGTGTGTATGTTCAGGGTTGGATGTTGCTAGCTTTCCAAAGTAATCAAATTGCCTTCCACCCTTACCAATCGGGTGTGAGAAGAACCACTTCTTTATTCTCTTTTGACTATTGCTTATTTCTTTACCCCCTTTTGGAAATCTTGCAAACTGTCATGGTGTCAGGTGCATGATGGGAGATGGTGCATCAGCCATGGTTATTTTAAATAACGACACGATAATTAACTAAAGGTCTTGGCAGGGTTGCAGCTTGCAACCCTACAAATACTTTAGCCAGTGCCGGTTCTAAGCAGTGAAGCCATACAAGTTGCGATTTTCTGGCTAAGTGAAACCAGGGGTGTTTGGCTGTACATGGAAAGGCGGATTTGGGCACTGCGAGATAGGGGTGGTTAGTTGGTGCCAGGAAGGGGATATTTGGGCACTCCTTGGATGAAATCTCTTTGTCTGTCTCCTCATCTGGAAGATGCTCTCCCCTCCCTCCCCACACTGCCAGTCCTAGCCTTAACCTAGGAGATTCCTGCCTCACTGCTTGGTTGTGAAGGACCTCCTCTGTGGGAGTCCCCAGCCATGAGAGGCCATCCCCTGGGAGGCAGGTGAGCTGAGATCCTGAGTCCTGGTGGACCCCCAGCTGGTGAGGAGCCCCTCCCACCCCCACCCCAGCACCAGTAAATGAGGTGGCTCCTAGCTCTGCTTCCCGTGCCCAGATGCACCTGTGGGACAGGCCGAAAGGAGCTTGGCCCTTGGGACACATGCCTAAAGGGGTCTCTCGCTGAGCCAGGGGCTTCCCCTGCTGGGACAGGGCACGGAGAATAAGACACTGGTGAGCAGGTTGAAGGATATTTGGAGGGAAGTGCCGACCACAATGATGAGACGGAGCCCTCGCACCACTTACAATCCCGTCGGGGAGACAGTCTATGGGGCTTGCGTTGGAGAGTAGCGAGAGCACGTAACTGGATAAGTTAACTTTCCTCCACTAACTCCTTCCTTCCCCCTCTCCTCTTCTCCCTCCCTCCCTGTATCTCTCCTCCCCTCCCTTCTGCATTTATTGAGGATACTCGAGGAGCCATGCACTTTGCTAAGCCCTAGGATGCAGCAGTCAGTAAGACAGTCAGGGCAGGAACTGCTCACGGGCTGGAAGCCACACTGAGATTCAGAAAGTGAACAAATGGCTCAATGAATTATGTAGGGAAAGTTGTGGTCAGGAGATGATCAGGAGATGCTAGGGAGGTCTTCCTGGAGGAGGGGGCATTTGAACAGAATTCTATAGGACGAGCAGCTCATGTCATGCTTTTCTACTGTTTGGCCTCCAGGTAAGCTACAGCAGGCAAGCTGTTAGCTTTGAGGATGGAGGCTGACCCTGCTGATCCTATCCGTGCCAACTTCCATAATAGTAATCGCACTCTCAGTGACGAGGACCTTACTATTCTGCAGGAGGAAAGACAGCACTGTGGAGTGGGACCTGCAGCCTGTGAATTGCTCAGTGGCCTTGCAGGAGGAGCCCAGAGGAGAAAAAGCTGGGGAGCGGGTGAGAAGGGGCCACGGGCTCTCTGTTGCTTACGGCTTCTGGCAGTTGGGCTCTTGAGTGGAGGGAGGGCTCAGAAACACAGTCTGGGTGTCAATCAATCCACAATTCTGAGTCCTAATAGGAGAAGCGAGAGAATGGGATACAGGGCTGGGCTGGAAGGAAGTCACCGGGGTGGGTGTCCCCACAGCGTCAGACCCAGAATTGGTCAAGAGTGGGTGCCTCTGCTCTGACGGCTCTGGCACGGGCTGAGCTCTCCGTAGTCCCTGCTCTGGGTGCGGTGCTAGATTGGCCCCCCTGTGAGGCTCTGTGATTGACAAGCTGATGTTCTAACTTGGGTCTTTACAGAGTGACGGTGTGGAATGAGAAATAGATAAGCGATCCCTGAAATGACGAGCGGACTTTGAGCATGGGTTTATAAACTAAATAAGTGGAGTGTTAGGGGCATGGATTCTAGGAACCAAGGGGCTAATTGGGCCCAAGGGGAGACGTTGGGCCTGAGGTTGAAGACAGTGGTGAAAGAAAATGCTCGAATGTGATTTTTCCTAGAGATTGTTGGAAAGCTCTGTGGGTTCTCAGTCTTGGGGGATTAGGAGCAATTCTGCCCGAGGCAGAGGGTTGGATCAGATGACCTCTCAAGATTCCTTGTCTCCTGATGACGCTGGGAAGACATTTCTCATTGTCTTGACAGTCCTGAAATGTCTTTTTCTTAATGGGGAATTATCTGCCATGTTCATTTATCTGTTGCATTTCTATTTTGTACATGCACCTGCCCCGAGGCAATGGTTACATTTTAAATAAATCAAATAAATCAATAAATATGATACGCCTCACTTTAATCATTACATAATGCAAAAAATTATGATAATGCCACATTAAGTTGCAAATGAAGACACGTAAAAGTAAGGCAACGTGGAAATGAATGTTCTCCCAGCCGCGGTTAGCACCCCTGCCTCGCGATGAAGTATCATAAAGTCTGCATTTATATCTGCCTACCTAGCAGTCTCTCGCTCAGCACGGCCCAACGTCAGGGATTACTGTCACTGCCAACCTTAACTTCCGCGGCTGATGCCTCGCTGTGGGTGAACCCTCTTAAGGCAACATGAGCCTGGCTCCTTCCAGGAGGGAAGAGGGGTGGAAGGAGTGGGGCCCAGGCTTTGAGCGAGGTCGTTTGGGCTTGGAATCTAGTTCTGCCCCGAACAGCCTGTAACCAGCCTGATTTACTCAGTTCTCTGTGTCCTTAGCTGAGACATGGCAACAAAGAAACCCACCTGCACCATCCAGCATTTTGTCCTCACCACTCCAACCAGCATCCACCAGGTTAATCCCATTTGTATTGGTTCCATTAGGGATCATTTCTCATTTTCTTATCAAATCTGAAATCAGGGGTGAGTCACAGAAAGAAGCCAGAGGAGGAGGGCTTGGGGACAGAAAGGAAGTTTAGTAGGGATGCTCGCACCCAGAGAGGTGGCGGGCCAGCACCTCCACATCCAACTCCCGCAGAGGGAATGGGGCAGGGTTCACGCAGGGAAACCCACGTGCAGCTACATGAGCACAACCCTGCAAGAGGCGTGAGGTCTCCCAGAGGTTCCGTGCCAGCTGGGTCCTTATCTTATGCTCAGAGTGTCCTGGTCTTTGTCTGGTGGTCAGGTCATTGGTGCTCAGGCTTCAGGAAATGCAAAACTCAACCAAGGAGCTGGCACTGTGGTGTAGTTGGCTAAGCCTCTGCCTGCAGTGCCGGCATCCCATATGGGCGCTGGTTTGAGACCCAGCTGCTCCACTTCCAGTCCAGCTCTGCTATGGCCTGGGAAAGCAGTAGAAGATGGTCCAAGTCCTTGGGCCTCTGCACCCGTGTGGGAGACCCGGAAGAAGCTCCTGGCTCCTGGCTTCAGATCGGCACAACTCCTGCCAATGCAGCCATTGGGGGAGTGAACCAGCAGATGGACGACTCTCTCTCTCCCTCCCTCCCTCCCTCCCTTCCTCCCTCCCTCTTCTTCTCTGTAACTCTGCCTTTCAAATAAATAAGTCTTTACAAAAATTTAAAGAAAGTTGGCCAAGCTTTCAAAAAAAAAAAAAAAAAAAGAAAAAAAAAAAAAACTAAGCACTCTGATGTAAAGTGTGAATGCTTCTGCTTCTCCGGGTTCCCTGGGGCTGCCTGAAATTCCACCCCAAAAGGACACAGCGGGTGGGTGAAGCCCCTTTCTCTCCCCCAGCAAATAGCCTGCCTCTGCTTTCACCTGCAGAGAACCGAGGGGATGCTCACACTGTAAGCCACCAACACCTTCAACGGCTCCTCACCGCCCACGGGTCTCTGCCACCTGCCAATATTCCAGATAGTCGGGGCAATGTCCTGCTCTCCGACTCGCTCTTGGCCTTTGCGTCTCGATGCCTTTCCTCCTGCTGCTTCCTCCTCCTGGAACCACCCCTCCTCTCTCCCTTCTCCTCCATGTCGCCACGTCAAAATCCGGTTCACCCTGAAGGGGCCAACGCAAATTGCACATCCTGCTCTCCTCCACAGAGCTCCAGAGAGTGTCGCAGCTCCCAGCTTACTGCCCACAGGGATGACCATTGTTCTATCCTCCCCTGTTGGGTAGGGGCCCCTTTGCCACCAGGACCGTTTGCTGCTTGAGGACGGGAAGTGGGTCTTGCTCCTCCTCCTCACTCTTGCGATAAGGACTAGCACAGGGCCTTCTATGCTGGATAAATACAGACTTCAATCAAAAGTGTTATTAGCTGGGTGCTTATCACAGGAGGGGCTGAAGCATAAGGAATGTGCTGGGAGCTCAGGGAAGGGGTGAGGAGGACACAGGGAGGAGTTAGTAAGGCCAAGATGTGCGTTGAGGCCCATGCTTCTGGGCACCACGATTTTGCCAAAAGTGGGAGGTACAGAAACAGAACCTCACCCAAATCAAGCGGAGCCCAGGAGCAAAGGATGCCGGTTGTGTTGTTCACAGCTTCATAATTTCCCTGCAATCTTTCCAGTGCACGTCAGTGTAATTATTCCAGGGCCTGGAGTTTTCGAGTCTCGGGGCTGGCGTTATTTGGGCTCAAACTGGGAAGAAGGCAATTTGTTTTTCCTGTTGTTTTCCTAAAGAACAAAAACACGCCCTGAATGGGGTTCACAATCACACTGGGGCTGCACCCCGAGGAGCCTTGTGTTTTATAGTCTCCTTCCCGGGGAGGCGGGGCGGGCGTAGGACTGGGAAGGTAGCTGCACAGTTCCTGCAAGAGTAGGGGAGGTTGTGAGGTTCACAGCAACCCCGAGACACGAGGCGGAGGCCCGGGCCAGCTACTGAAGGTGGCGTTGTTCTCCAGCCAAAGCTGTGGGCCCACAGCCAGGCTGTCGCACAAGGTGACTTGCTTGCGGCAGATGGGGGGAGGGGGCACAGGGAGTTGTTTCCAGGGCTGGGGCTCCCTGGCTGAGGGCCAATGGCATCTTTTATTTTAGGAGCAATGAACGCACAAGAAGGGAAGTTCTTGCTGTCATACGTGGGGTGGGCAGAGGTTCCTGTATACACAGTCTAGAAACACAGGTGCACATGCGTGTTACGGTACAATGGCTTACATGCTTTTGGGCATCTGCACAGACATTGCCCTTGTAGTAGGGTCTGGACCCATCAGGGCGGCTGGGGACTACATCTCTCCCCAAAAGGCAACAGAAAAACCTAAGAAGCAACTTCGGAGCACAGGTATTGTAGGGGTTTTAGGCTCCAGAAACACAAAGAAGTCCCAGCGAAGGTTTCTGAGCTGCTCAGGACATGCTCTGGGGACAACAGCAAAGATGTGGAAGCCACAGTCCCCACTGCTCGGAGACCTAGGCACATGGCCCGTGTTGTTTGATCAACCGCTGGGCGCCAGTTGCAAGGCTGAAACCATGCAAGAAGGAGCTAGTTTTGACACACCGATGTGGCTGGTGTTCAGTCTCCAGCACTAGCAGCCTGTCTGCCTAGGCTGGCTTCTCCCATTCACCTATTTCCAGGTGCCCTGGGAGGGCTCCAGCTACCCATGCCCCAAGCCAGCAGACCAGCGATTTGTGCCTGAGTGCCACTGCGATTCTCCGGGCTTCCCTTTCTACAGCGTCTGTGGCTGCAAACACATCTCCTTTGGGAGAGACCACAAATAGCAAGTGTGTGCTCTGGTCACTCACTCCGGGCGGCTCTCTGTCCTCATCTTATGAAATATTTCAAGAGTGCAGAGAAGTGCAGAGAAGGTAAGAGCTGCACCTGCCCAGAACGCACAGGTGCCGGCAATTAGTCCTACCGCTTCCGGATCTTTCTTTTTAAACAAGAAGCCAGAGGCTCACATGGACACTCCAAGTCCACCCTAGAGCCCATGCCAATGTCCAGAGTCCCTCATTCCCTCGTACAACAGCTGCTGGGCTCTGACCGAGTGGTACTGTTGTCCTCTTTTTGTAAATAAGGAGGTGAACCCTGTCAAAGACAAGCGAGACTGAATACCAGGGAGCTACAAAAAGTCTGTGGAAACTGGAATTAAAAGATAACTTCACTTTGATGCAGAAAAAAATTTAAAATATGTTTCCAGGTTTTTTTTAATTTTTTTTTTTTTGACAGGCAGAGTGGAAAGTGAGAGAGAGAGACAGAGAGAAAGGTCTTCCTTTGCCGTTGGTTCACCCTCCAATGGCTGCCACGGCCGGCTGCAGCTGGTGCACTGCGCTGATCTGAAGGCAGGAGCCAGGTGCTTCACCTGGTCTCCCATGCGGGTGCAGGGCCCAAGCACTTGGGCCATCCTCCACTGCCTTCCCGGGCCATAGCAGAGAGCTGGCCTGGAAGAGGGGCAACTGGGACAGAATCTGGCACCCTGACCAGGACTAGAACGTGGTGTGCCGGCGCCACAAGGCGGAGGATTAGCCTGTTGAGACACGGTGCCAGCCTTTCAGTTTTTTCATAGTGTGCATTTTCCATGAACTTACCTCATAGCGCAGATTTCAAAATGTATTGCACCATGATCAACTTAATTTTTCACAAAATTTCTTAATTTCTTTATTTTTTTGCTTAGTTGAATGACAGAGAGAGATCTATCTATCTATCTATCTGCTGGTTGACTCCCGAAATGCCCACAACAGCCAGGACCAGGCCAGGCCCTAGCCAGGAGCCCGAAGTCCATCTGAGTCTTGCACGTGGATGGCAGGATCCAAGCACCTGAGCCACCCCACACCTGCCGCCTCTCAGCAGGTGCGTTAGCCAGAAGCCGGAACTGGAAAGAGCCGGGCCTCACACCCAGACACTCCAATATGGCTGCAGCCATGGGAAGCAGCGTCTTTCCAAACACCTGTCCCTAGATTTATCTTCCTTTTTAAAAGATTTTATTTATTTATTTGAGAGGTAGAGTTACAGATAGAGAGATTGAGAGAGAGAGGTCTTCCATCCACTGCTTCACTCCCCAAATGGCTGCAGCAGCCAGCATTGGGCTGATCCGAAGCCAGGAGCCAGGAGCTGCTTCTGGATCTTCCACGTGGGTGGCAGGGGTCCAAGGTCCTGGACCATCTTCCACGGCTTTCCCAGGCCATAGCAGAGAGCTGGATTAGAAGAGGAGCAGCCGGGACTCGAACTGGTGCCCATACGGGATGACAGGGCCGCAGGCTGGGGCTTTAACCTGCTGCACCACAGCGTTGGCCTCAGTTTATGACTTTTGAGTCTCACTTGTGATTACCTTGGCAGAGCCATCCGGATGATTTCATGGGCCTTATTAGGCCTACGGGCCAGCTGCTTCTCACCCCTGGTTAGATCAGTGGCCCCTAAACCTGGCTTTCTTCTGTTCCCATGGGAATTTGCTAAAAATGAGGATTCTGGTGGAAATGAGTGCATCAAGGAGCTCTTGTACCCTCCTGATCACTGCGGCATTCCTCGCAACAGCCAAGATACGGAATGAACCCAGTGGCCAGCAGCGGACGAGTGGACACAGAAAAACGTGGTTTATACACCCGGCGCAATAGTGCTTAGCCTTAAAAAAGGAGGCAGTGCTGTCACCTGTGACAACCAGGCACAGATCTCACTGGGATGTGGCATCGGAGAGCTGGACTCACAGGAAGAGAGAATGCATGGTGGTCTCCAGAGGTGGGGTGCGTCAGGGGCTGGGGAGATGTTGGCTAAAGGGTGCAAAGCTTCCGCTGGACAGGAGGAAGGAGTTTCTAGAGTTTCTGGGATCTATGGCTCAGCATGGTGACTGTGGTTAAAAATTCTAAGTGTGGGAGGAAATGGATACGCAATCAGCCTGATTTAATTACACTGCGTTGTATTTATACTTCTATCAAGACATCGCATTGTACCCTATTGATATATATGGATAAAACTCTACAGCACACAGCACCCTGTTCTCCTTCCTTCCTCTGCCTCCCCCATTCCTGTCCCCATCGGCAGCCGGGAATTCCAGGGGCTCACAGACCTTTGCATTTCCCCTGCGGGTCCTGTGTGGGAGTGCCCTTCTCCCAGCTGCGTCACAGGTCCCCAGGCAGGGGGCTTCCTTTTCTCTCCTGTCCTCCTGCGACCCCTGCCACAGGCCTGACTACCCAGGACAAAATCTGTGCTGGTAGACAGGCACGGAATTCAGGGACAGAAGACATTCTCCGGGAACTCGTGCAGGTCTCTCGCTGCTTCCTGTGCAAGGCTGCGTGTTCCTCTCAGCGGGATGGGGGAGGGCCCGGGAGGAAAGACCACCCTGCCTGCCATCAGCCTCCTTCGTCCAGGCCTGGGACTCTCCTGAGGTGCATCGTCCTTGGCCAGAGCTTTTGGGAAGGCCCTGCACCCACATCTTCCCCCAGCCTGCCATTGGCACCATTGCACCCGTGTCCACAGAGGAGCGTCAGCGTCCCGGCCCCATTGGCAGCATGCTGTGGCTGGCAGGACACACAGGGGGCTGGCTGATGGTGTGTTTGGAGGGAGCAAAGGAGGGAAGGCTGAGCTGTCGGAATGAGAGAGACGGAGCGGGAGCATCAGAATGAGCGATGTGCAGCGGTCAGGGGTCAGCGCATTACAAAGTGATCCCGGTGAATTATTCAGGCCTCCATCTATCGCATGGCAGGTGTGGTGGCCGGGCTGGGTGTCTCTGCCTTCCTCTCTGGCCACCAGGGGAAGGAGGGGTGCGGCATTTGGATCAATTTGTGGATGGTGAGTCCAAGAGTGGCCCCAGGGTTGGAGTCTCTGGATTGGGTGGCACCAGCTAAACAGGAATGCCTCCCCACCCCCCAACACTTTGATATTTCTTGCATTCAGTGCCACAGTGGTGTTGATCCCTGGGCTCTGCAGAGGTAGATGTTAAAGAGAGAAATCACCCTCCTAGCACAGTTTAAAACAAGGTAATGTGCAGGCAGACTGAAGCTAGCTGTTCCTGTGGTTTGAGGAGAGGCATGGAGAAGCATGAAGCATGGAGATTTGTAGAGAGACCCAGTTCTTCCGCCCTGTGTGTGCCCAAGTGGCACTGTTCTTTGCCCAGTGCTCGCCCACCTCCCCGTCCGAGGCTGCCTGCCAGTGTGCTGCTGTCCCCTGCAGGACTGGAGGCATCACCTGCACAGTGTGGCCCTGGGTTCTGCATGGTGACCGGAGTCTCTTGGTTTGCCAGCGCCTGGCTCCTCTGCCCGATTCTGCGCATGTGCGAGCGCAAGCGCTTACCACGCGCTTATCAGGCCGTGTGGAGGGTGGATGCTCTAGCCTCTCTGGTTTTGCTCCCATCAGTGTTTCCACCTCCTGCACAGCCTTGCACGTTCATTGCAGCCACACGCCTGTGCCTGGGATTGGAACAGAAGCCCATAAGGAGAGAGCCTGGTGGTTACCGTATGTGTCAATCTTAGGGTTCAGCACCAAGTCACCACACCCAAGGCATGGTTTCGCCATGTAATGATGCTCTGATTTGCTTGGGGAGAGAATGAATGAATTGTATGAGGGCCTAGAGCCAAGTGCCAGGTGACAGGGTTCCTGTGAAGAGAGGGCACTCGGAGAAGAGAGGTGGGGGTGACATCTGGCCAGTGGAAGTTGGGAGATGTGGGAGCTGGTCCCAGAGACTCCGCCCACTTGCTGTGTGACCTTGGGTCACTGACCTCCCCTTCCTTATTTTACTCCCAATCAGTAAAATAAGGGGCTTCATCGAAACTCTGATGCTCCCTTCAAGTTTACAGTATAGTAATTGTGAGACTTCCTGGGAGGGAGCAGGCCTGAAGATTTGTCCCCCAAACGAGGGGGGCTTGAAAGGGAGAGGGGAGAAGGTGGGGGGGGGTCATTGCCCAGAGGCCTCAGCCAGCAGCTCCAGGGCTCCCGGCTGCCCCACCTCCTCCTGGAGCTCAGCTTCACACCCCCTCCTCCCCGGGCTGGCCGGGGTCCCCTCTCCCCTCTGCTTTCTTCTGCCAAGCTAGCCAGATCCAACAGGGGAAGTGGCTCTCCACTTGCCTCAGACATCCCCGCCCGAGTCAACCACAGCCAATTTTCCTCCCGCATCCCGCTGCTGCTGCCCTCCCCATCCCCCTCCAGCCCCCAGCACCTTGGCTCTGACTCATCCATCTTCCCGGATGCGGCTGGTCCTGGCGCTCCCCTCGCAGAGCAAGCGGGGGCCAGGTGCTGTGGGGACGCACACATGGAGAGCACACGCGCCTCCCTCCCCGGCTACGGGGGGATAATGATCCTGCGTGCTTCCCTCCCAGGGCATGATGAGAATCAGTGAGTTAATGCCCATAAAGTATTATAATTACTCCATGGAGTCATCTGATGGAGCGACGAGAACTGGGCATCTGGCTCTAATTTACTTAGAGCGGGAGAACGCAGCGGCGGCGGCTTCCATTTGTTTCCTTTCTGCACCCACCCTCAGCCCGCTGCAGAGCGGGATCTCTGAGCGATCAGTGCTGCAGACTCTTGACTGGCGAGACCTGTTTCTGGAAGGTTCACTACGGACATCCTGGCACCCCTGAGCCCCACTTACACCCTCTGGCAGATTAGGACCTGAGCCCTTGAATGACAACCCCGACCATGCAGCTGGCTGGCAAGGGGTCTGGGAGGAGAACCTTCTTCTCCTTCTTCCTGACACGTGCAGTGTCTCCCTTCCCTGCCTCTCCTGGCCTTTCTTCCTTTCCTTCTTCATGCATTTGCTGGGCCACATCCTATGATGCAATCCCACCCTGGTATGACACTTGGAGCGTCCAGTCAACCCAGAGCTCAGAGCCAGGCGGTTCTAATAACAGTGCTGCCACCAGCTCTCCATCCCTGTGTTGGTCTCTTCCCAGCTCCTCCCTCTGCCGGGTGCCAATCTTCCCTCTACATCTTGGCCCATGCTCTTTCTCCTCCCACAAATCTCTTCCTCCTGCCCATCCACCGAGATGCGGTCTGCTTTTTGCAAAAACTTCAATGCACACCTCGCCGCCTCAAGCAGCAACGTGGTGCTGAGTCCCGCTGACATGAGAGCACCCCCGTTCAATTTTCACTTGCTGCCCCTGGCCCCAGGCTCTCCTGGGCTCACTGATGTCCTGATTGGCACTGTGGGAAGTCATGCTGTTTTTATGGGGACCTGATGGGGAAGACCATGCCCATAGCCTCACTTATTTAGCACCATGAGGCCAGCAGCAAACCCCTTTGCTCTGCTGTTGTCCCAGGCTCAGCAGAGTCTGTTCCTCCAGTCCCCACGATCTTTCTGGCCATCTCATCAGCCATGGGAGCCCAGCCTCCGAGTGCACTATTTTCATCACCTGGAACTTAGTTTCATGCTAAAGAATGGCTGTCTTCTGTGACAGAATCAAATCAGGGTCACAGCTCCGACCCGACTATTGACCTCACCCGAGTCTAGCCCCTGTGATAATGAACTTGAGTGTTCAAAGTGACATCTTAGTCCCTACAGCGCTCACTCCCTCAGACTTCCCGTGAGCCCTCTTGCTTTGTTCTTTTGAAAATGCAGGAACCAGGGGCCAGTGCTGTGGCATAGCAGGTAAAGCCGCCACTTGCAGTGCCAACATCCCCTGTGGGTGCCAGTTCAAGTCCTGGCTGATCCACTTCCCATCCAGTTCTCTGTTATGGCCTGAGAAAGCAGTAGAAGATGGCCCAAGTCCTTGGGTCCTTGCACCTGTGTGGGAGGCTGGAAGAAGCTCCTGGCTTTGAATCAGCCCAGTTCTGGCCGTTGCGGCTATTTGGGGACTGAACCAGTGGATGAAAGACCTCTCTCTCTCTCTCTCTCTCTCTCTCTCTCTCTCTCTCTCTGCCTCTGCATCTTTGAAACTCTGCCTTTCAAAAAAAACAAAAAAAACAAACATACAACAACAACAACAAAAAACATGCATGAACCTTGTTTCTGCCACTGGAGTAGAATCCCCTTTGAATGTAGAGACCAGGATTCTAATAGCATTTCCAAAATCTTCAAAATGTATTTGCCAGTTGTTGAATTGGCTGACATCACTGGGTCACGTACCTAATTTCTGGACCTTGGCATTGAGGCTATTGCCTTCTGTTAGGTAGTTGAGTTTGCAGGTCTTGTCTGGTGCAAACTCAGGGATCATGGATCCTGGTGCTGGCAGGAGGTAAACCAAATGAATTGCTGGAGGAAAAAAAAGTGTTTGGCAGCACCCTGGACTGCACAGCCAGACCTGAGGCAGCCTGTAGCAAGCACTTCAGTTTTCTGGTCCAGCCCTGACCCAGTATGAGGGAGCCCCCTGCTTCCTGGAACTCCTGGTTCTGCTGCCACGCTGAGCTTCCTGGTAAGCCTAAGCACCTTCTCCCTCTCCCTGGCAGGCACGTGTATGAGAAAACTGTCCTGTTCAGTTCAGCAGCACAATTGTCTCCCATGGGGCACAGGGAGAAAAACACAGCCCTAACGTAAGCATGCCCACAGCGTCTTCCCTGCTTCCTGGAGTTTGCCCAACATCCGTCTGTTGTCTCTCGGCCCTCGGCTCCCACGTCTGTGTGCCCCTCTATCTGAGCATGGGAAGCAAACACTTTCACTGCTTTCTTACCCAGCCCTGTGCTTGGTGCCGGGCCGTGCCAGGCAGAACCTGCAGACTGAGCCAGAAACATAACTCTTAAACTCAGATTCACCAGCGCTTGGGAGTAAGGGGGTCCACAGAGATACCAGGCTGGGGCCAATACAAAGAGTGAAAAAGGCTGCTCTGAAAGGTGGTCTGCCTTCTCCGAGGTCAGGCTTTGTGCTGGATGGACGCATGGCCAGAGGGAAAGTCCCCCTGCCACCTCCGACAGAGACCCCCCCCGCTAGGCAGCTGTCTGCCTAGGAAGGCAGCTGCCTTCAGCCACCCGGCTGCTGTCTGCCTGTCCCTGGGGTTCCTATTGGCTCTCATGGGCTCGGAAGGCTTGCACCCACCCCCTTGGCCACCTACATCCCAGCCTGGGGAGAGGCAGCGGTCTGTTCCACCAGGCCCTAAGCGATATCCAGCTTCCTGTCTCTTTTTCTTTTGTTAAAGCCAAATGAAACAATGTAATTAGCTTGTTACAATTAAAGTGACTCGACTGGATAAATTGTAATCACCCAGAATCAAGTCAGGCATCCCTGCAGGTCCCGGACATCGCAGCTGAGCTGCCTCATTTGCATAATTAAAATATACAAATGATAATGGATTTTGTACTCAATTTCCAGCGGCTGTGAATTTGAGAAACTCTGAAATTAGAATAACAGAGATGAAGCCCGCCTAGAGGTAATGGGGATGACAAGTTTTGACAGTAGGGGTGTTTATAACGCTAGTTTCTCGCTACAAAATAAATAAGTACCAAAAAGATTAGAGAGCGATATTAGTTAATAGTTCCACGGGCAGTGGGAAGTGGAGATAGACTATGATTACCTCTGTGAATTTACACTGCCTTTTTTTTTTTTTTCCTGACAAGCTCTTGCCTAACCTTAGGGGATACCGTCCCTCTGATTATGAGAAATTGAGAATGAATTAAATGCATAAAAAGGGTTGTCACAGATCGACTCACCAAAGGAAAAGAAGAGAAATGAAATTAGTCTTGCTGCTCTTGCTTCCAGCTAGGGCTGGATTGAAGGCAAAATGTGCTGAAGGATCAGAGATGGCAGGGGAGGCGGGAGGGGTGGGCATAGCGAGGAAGGAACGGGAGAGAGTAGACACCAGGGGTGCAGGCAGAACTGTACATTGGAGGGGCCGAGTACAAAATTACTCGTAGAGTGGGATGTTTGGACAAGGCCCCACTGCTCCAAATATACCCTGTGGGGGGAACCAAAGATTCTGGTGGAAGCACACTTTCCTTTAAGTGTGGTGTGCCAATCGCTGAAGGCAGAGACATGAATAAGACCGTTCCTGTTCTTCCTGTACACTCCACAAGGGCTGGAGTTTGTCTTTTTTTTTTTTTTTTTTTAAATAAGATTGATTTATTTATCTGAAAGGCACAGTGAGAGCGAGAGCGAGAGCAAGATATCTTCCACCTGGTGATGCACTCCGCAAATGGCTGCAATGGCTTGAGCTGGTCCAAGCCAAAGCCAGGAGCCTGGAACTCCATTGGGGTCTCCTATGAGGATAGCAAAGGCCCAGGTACTTGGGTCACCTTCTGCTGCTTTCTCCGGTGCATTTGCAGGGAGCTGGATGGGAAGTGGAGCAGCTGGGGCTTGAACTGGTATTCCGATATGGGATGCCAGCATTGCCAGCAGTGGCTTAACCTGCTATACCACTACGCCGGACACTCTGTCTCATTCATCTGGTAGTCTCAGGGTGCAGCACGTAGTAGGTCCTCACTAAGTGTTGCTGGATGGATAAGTGAATGGATAGGAGAGTCTGAGATCAATCTCAGAACATTGGGAATGGATGGGAAAAGTCTGGAGGCTCAAATTAATCTTTTTTTTTTATTTTTAAAAAATTTTTCTTGGAGCCAGAGGAGCCCTAGGTATTGCAAACCCCATCTGGAGTGACTGCAAGGTGTGAGAGTCCAGCTCTCCGGGGCCAGGGTGCCTTGGTTTCACGGTCAGCACATGGAAGCTGGACAGAGACCCTCTGCCAGGAGCGGACAGGGCAGAGCAGCAAGGCTGCAAGCTGGTGAACCAGGCATACATGTTACATGTTATGGTCATGGACTTGGGCAAGGCAATGCACGAGGGAGCAGAGGCGGGCATCTCAAGCCGGGTGTGGGGGGAGGGACGTGCAGGGCATGGGGCTCTGTGACTTGGGCTCTTGGGTACTGTTGTTCCGGGTAGATTATGGACAACTGACCTTGGCAAAGGTGGGAGTCCTCTGAGCCGGGGCAGAGAGGAGGGAAGGGACCAGGTGGTGGGCAAAGGGCAGGCCTCCTGGATGGAGGGTGAATAGCTGCTGTGTCTTCTTTTGCAGATGCAGGCCAGGTCCCCAGGCGGGAGAGATGCCACAGTGAGGGAGAGGCTCCTTGAGGGAAGTGCACCAGCACACCCAGGGAGGGAGACAGGCGGACGTCAGGCCAGCGCTGGTGGCTGCATGTCTTGGGTTGGCAGCAGGGAAGCCAGCCACGTCCTGTGCAGTGAAATGGACTTGGGTGGCGATCATCGGGTGTACTTGGGTCTGCTCTGGGCATCGTTGTCCTCAGGATGTCCAAAATACCACTGTGGCTGCTCGCTCGTTCTTCCTGTCTGGGTGCTTGCCCCCGAAAGAGGGTGTTGGATGGCCATTACTTCAATGGCTCAATGGCTTGGAAATTTCCCTCATTAGGGATTTTCTCTAAATTTTCTCCAAATCCTTCCAGAAATCAATTGCATTAACACCACTGCCCCATCTTGGAGTTTCTCTCTCTCAGAGGTGGCTTTATTCATCTAGAACACTGCTGACTTCTTTCCAAGTGGGGAGGCACGAGGGGTCAAATTCTGCCTGGGGCCAGTGCTGTGGCATTGTGGGTAAAGCCCCCACCTGCATCGCTGGCATCCCTTATGGGTGCTGGTTCGAGTCCTAGCTGCTCCACTTCCAATGCAGCTCTCTGCTACTGTGCCTAGCAAAGCAGCAGAAGATGGCCCAAGTGCTTGGGCCCCTGTACCCATATGCGAGACCTGGAAGAATCTCCTGGCTCCTGGCTTCAGCCTGGCTGTTGCAGTTATCTGGGAAATGAACCAGCAGATGGAAGACCTCTCTGTCTCTCCCTCTCTCTGTAACTCTGCCTTTCAAGTAAATAATAAATAAATGAAAAATTTTAAAAGTGAAACAAAAATCTCCCCTCTGGGGTGTAAGCCATATGCATTTTGCATCTCAGCCTTCACTCATGATCTCAGCCCCCAGGTCCCCAGACCCCACCACTGGAGAAGTCTTCTTCCTGCTTATCCCTGGGCCACTTACTAGCATCCCTGTTCTTCCCTCACAGTGCCCAGGACATTTCACAGTGACCAGGGCAGCTGGCTTTGCAGTCAGGGTATGGCAAAACCCTGGAATCTGCTCCCAGATGAGGGAGGCCCCTCCCTCAACCTTCAGAGAGACGCTGCACCTGCTTGGTGGGTCAGCCTCCACAAAAGGCTGTGGGAAGGAGCTCAGACCTTCAATGTGACAATAGCAGTCATTTTCTGGGACGTTTGGCACTGCTCCTGCAGCAAGAGGGCCTGGCTGCTTGTCCCTATTTGGGAGACCTGGAAAAGCTCCTGGCTCCTGGCTTCGGATCGGCCTAGCCCTGGCCATTTGGGGAGCAAGTCAGCAGGTGGAAGACCTCTTTCTCTCTCTCTCTCTGCCTCTGCCTCTCTGTAACTCTGTCTTTCGAATGAATGAATGAATGAATGAATGAATGAATGAATAAATAAATAAATCTTTAAAAGAGAGGGAGAGAGAGAGAAAAAATGCAAACTTCTCAAGGGCTTGGAATTCTTATATTCCAAGGACCTGGCACACACACAGTAGGGACTTAAGTATTTGTGGACCAAATTAATGAATCAACAAGTACTGTTTTTATTGTTAATTCAAGATCCATTATGGGGGCTGGTGCTGTGGTGTTGCAGATAAAACCACCACCTGTGGCAAGTCCCAGCTGCTCCTCTTCCGATCCAGCTCTCTGCTATCGCCTGGGAAAGCAGTAGAAGATGGCCCAAGTCCTTGGGCCCCTGCACCCGTGTGGGAGAACTGGAAGAGGCTCCTAGCTCCTGGCTTCCGTTCAGCACAGCTCCATCTGGGGAGTGAACCAGTGGATGGAAGACCTGTCTCTCTCTCTCTGCCTCTCTGTAAGTCTGCCTTTCACATAAATAAATTACAAATATATAT
The DNA here is from genome assembly GCF_033115175.1 of Lepus europaeus. NCBI lineage: Eukaryota > Metazoa > Chordata > Mammalia > Lagomorpha > Leporidae > Lepus > Lepus europaeus. The sequence continues at coordinate 95,718,364 of NC_084835.1, forward strand.
ATGTATATGTATGTGTATATACATGTATAATCTTAGGTTTAAATCTACCAGTTTGTCACTAAATCTAGCAAGTGCTACTAACCCTGTTCCAGGTTGAGCTAGGCCTTGTTTTCTGGGTTCCTGCTTCCTTATGTCCGCTCATTCCTTCTTTTCTGCGGGGCTCTGTTCCTAGCCCTGGGGGTCCAGCAGGGAACAAGTCACTGGTCCCCTCTGCTCTGCTCCTGTCTCTTCCTTCCTGCTGTATCTGGCGTCCCTGGGATTGCTGTGGTCATTGCCCTGGCCAGGTCGCCCTCGTCTGTCATCCGCATTATTGCCTTATTGAGCTCCCCAGATTCGCTCTTCCACCTGCTCCTGTCGTTCTCCAGGCTCAGTGTCTCAGTGATCTCTCTAGAAAAGACAGCTGTCCACCTCTTTTTAGATAAAAATCCTTTCTCGCCTTTGGAGCTTGTGACAAATTGGCTCCGCTCACCTCCCCAGCCGTGGTGGTCACCACTCTCGCCTCATAGTCTAGCTCGAATTGCTCGCTGGCCTGGGCCTGTTCTGTGCTCTCTCTACCTTCCCCAGGTGGCATTCAGGGTGCTGATCCGATTTCACCACCTCCTCCAGGAAGCCTCTCTCTCATCCTACTCCTCCCGCCCCCTGGGTTGTGCCTCCTGCCCTGTGCGTCCACCACATTCTGAACTTGCTCCACCCACGTCCCTGGGATCCTTTGCTTTAATTGGCTCTCTCTCTCCCTGAGGGTGGGACAACCATGTGTCCTGAGCTCCGAGTTCAGTCATTGACCTGTAGTGCTGTTCAACACAGACTTAACTTGTTGAAGGGATGAGTGCCTAGAGGGAGAGAGAGAATTAAGAAACTGCTGAGAAAGAGAGGGAGGGAGGAGGAGGACCTGGGGATGTCTTTGCACCTAGCGGTCGGGAGTAGCAAGAAGCACCCAGGGAAAAGCTCCCTGCGAGGCCACCGGTGACCAGGGAGTGCCGAGTGGAGCTGGGCCCCTGCCAGGGCTGGACTTTGCTCAGGGAATATCACCCCCCCTCACCCCTCCCTGGTGGCCCAGGCTGCATCTGATTGGCCAGGTGCACTATTTCCTGGTCCTTGACTAAGATCAGCTCAGCTGTTCCCCTCCTGTTTCGGAGGCTTTGGGACACTCTTTGCTTGGAGCAGGCAGATGCCCCTGAGGCTGCTCCTGGAGTTGCTGGCATATGGGTCTAGGAAGGGGAGACTCAGCCCCCCGACCGCCCCTGCCTTCGCGACACTCCCTGCTAGGGGCAGTGCGCAGCTGCCCCGTGTCCGGAACCTCTGAGCGGCCAGTTTGAGCCCTCGTCTATTAGGGAATTAATTTTTAATGGGTTTTATAGCATGGCAGATAAATCAGTTAGGCAGAGACAAGGAGCTGGCAACGCCTAATGAATATCGATTGGGCCGCTTAAAAGGGAAACCTTGCCGAAAGGGGACAGCCACCCAGCAGAGCCACCCAGCTGTGCCAAGCGCCTTGGCTGGGGGAGGGGGGCTCTAGTGACTCCCCTACTCTCAGCAGAGGAAGAGATTTCTCTAGTTGGAGATCACTGATGACAGAAATGTCACCACTTTTGGGGTGAGGGCCATGCTTTTTGTCAATACTCACATAGCTTTGGGACAGGATGAGGAACCCATTTTCAATGGCTGATCCCTTAGTACGAAATATTTAGATGGTCCCTGGGGACACTAGAGGGAATGAGGGGACTGGGTCAGGGGGATCTTGGGCATTTTCCTGGGCTTGGCTCTGTCTGGGAACCCAGGATACAGTGTCTGAAACAGAGGCACAAGCACTTTTGGGGACCTGTGCTGGCATTCCCTGGGGGGCAGGCAGAGCCTCAGGAACGAGGTTGCACATTTTTCAAGCTTATTTGTATGGAAAGATTTGACAAAAGAGATTTTTCCAGCAAAACATGTTCTCATGCAGAAGGCGACGTCCGCAAAGGAAGACCTTGTCTCGTTTCTCTCTCCTGGATACAAGGGAGCCCTCACTCTGTGACAGAGGAGAACTGGTTTCAGAAGCCACAGCTCTGTGTTTAAGTCTCGGTTCCAACTCCAAAACAGACACAATAATAAAGGACCCATCATTCATGGTCTTAATTAGCGTCTACAATGAAGTGCGAATCTTGCAGTGTAGACGGTGAGATGACAAGATACAGTAACAGCCAGGGACACTTTGAGCCCTCACATACCACGGCTCGAGAGGATTCACAGCCCATTGGGCAAAGACTGGCTGTTTGTGTGCCGTTCTTCTAACAGCACTTGTTCCTCTTCCCTTAGGGACTTGCGCGTCTCTCCAGTGTTAGCATAAACCACGTCAGGAGGGTCCCTTGGAGCGGCCCCTGCAGGCTGATCCTTGAACTGCAGACTTTTGTTGTACTGAAGGCAGTTGGTCCTTGTAGGCTGCAGGTGTGCTGGGAGCTATGGGAAGACAGGAGGGCCAGGGAATCAGGGCTGGCCAGGCCAAGGGTGGCCATGGGCACTGCTGTGGAGTTGTGGGATTTTTCTGGAAGGCCTCTTTCACTGGACCCTTTGGCAGTTGGGGCTTCTCTTGCTGTTGCCAGTGGCGTCATAATCCTCACCGCCTAAGCCTTGGTCATTCCGTTTCCTCCCCACCAGCCCTGTGGGAGCATTTTTATCCCATTCCTCGTTCCTGGGCATCCAGGGAAAGAGAGCACTGGTGTGGGTCCCAGCGGCAGGGGGCCGGAAGCCTCCCCCCCGCCCAGGATGTCCACTATTTCCAGGGGATGGAGGCTCCCAGGGGAAATCATAGACCATCCATTTGCAATGGGCACAGAGTGCCCAGACACGATCCATGGAGGGTCCGAATAGAACACACACACTCACTCTTCTGGACTGTTTGAGCTGGGCTGGTGGCCATCTGCCCTTGGCTTCTCAGGCCCTTGAACTTGCACTGGAAACCACACTGTGGTTTAAGCGGGTTAAGCCCTGGCTAGAAACACCCACATCTCATATCAGAGTGCCTGGGATAGAGTCCTGCCGCTGCTTCTGATCCAGCTCCCTGCTAATGAGCACCCTGGGAGGGAGGCAGCAGGTGATGGGCCCTGCTACCCACCGAGGAGGCCCTGATGGAGCTTCTGGCTCTTGCCTGTGGCCTGACCTAGCTCTGGCTATCGGGAGCACTTGGGAAGTGAATCAGCAGATGGACATTTTCCCTCTTTCCATCTGTCCCTGTCTCCAAACTTCAAATGAACAAAATGCACAGATCCCCAGGCCGTACCCTCCAGAGTTTCTGGGTTAGGAGGTCTGTGTGTGTGTGTGTCGGAGGGGGGGGGGGTCCCGAGCATCTGCCTTTCTAACGAGTCCCCCCGTGGTACTGTGGCTGTGGATCCAGGGACCACACTTTGAAAACCACTGAGCTCTCTTCTCAAGGCTCTATCCATTTCTAATATAATTTGAAACACTTCATTCCCAGGAAGCCTACTTTATTAGACACTAAGTGGCTACGTGAGAAATCCCAGACTTAAGAGATACTAGCTTAAAAGTATTTAAAGTGAATAATCACCTTCAGGGTGGTCTAGGTAGAAAGATTAAATAAATTAAGTTGAGTCAATAGGAGTTTAAGCATCATTTGTTAAAGCAGTACTATTAGTTTTTCTTTTCCTAGTGGAAATTCTCTTCTTGTCACATAATCCTAATTAATTATTGTATAAAGACCTGAAAACTTAAATGCACAAGGGAGTAATAATCTTATGTTTCATTAAGCAGCCGCTCCGAAAGCCAGAACCAAGTGTGGAGAAGGAGTGTGAGCTTGTACCCGGAACACTTTCCCTTCCAAGGGGGCTGGAGGCCCACCCTGGCCCTCCCATTCGCCACTCCCTGTGTTAGTGTGAACGCACACTTACACTCTTAAAAATGTTGAGTCTGTTCTATATAATCTTCTTGGAGTCAACCAATCAATGAGAATGTCGGCAGTATTTGTCATTGATTTTGCAGTATGCTTTGTAATTACTGAATCAATATAAAATTCTCAACTCATTAGGTGATTAGCTTTTTTTAATCATTTATATTAATGTGTTTAACCAAAGGCATTGGAACTTCTTTCTTGCTAAAAAAAAAATAAGCCCACTAGTTTATTCACCTGCGTTAAAAACAAACAAGAGCTGTGGATGCAAAGCCCCCCCACCTTGCTTTTCCAGGAGCACTTGCCCTGGGCTCTGCTTTGACAGCACCTCAGCCCATTGGTTGTGGTGGAGAGCATGAACCAGGACACCAAAGACAAGGGGAAGCCCACCGGAAGAACATGAAGGAGAAGAGGGGTAGAAAAAGGAAACACTTAGGTCTGGCAAATGTTGGCTCTGATTGGCCAGTTTAATTTTGGCGATGTTGAACTCTGCACCTCACTGGTCCTTTATGTGTGATGGCTTCTCACTGGTCCAGTGCTTATAGTATTTGGGCAATGAAGAGAAAGTGAGGGGCTTGTGCTGTGGCATTGCAGGTAAAGCTTGCAGTGCCGACAGCCCATATGGGCGCTGGTTCAAGTCCCGCTGGTTCCACTTCCGACCCAGCTTCCTGCTAATGAATCTGGGCAGGTAGCAGAGGATGGCTCAAATCCTTGGGCCCCTGCACCCATGTGGGAGACCTAGAAGAAGTTCCTGCTTCCTGGTTTTGGTCTGCCCCCCAGCCCTGGTTGTTGTGGGCATTTGGGGATGGAAGACCTCGCTGTCTCTCCTTCTTTCTCTCTGTAACTCTACTTTTCAAATAAATAAATACATCTTTTTTTAAAAAAGGAAAGTGGGCATTTGGGCACTGACCACACACTTGGTGCATAAAAACAAAAAATTGCTTTCTACTTCCAGTATTTCTGACACCAAATGTGCGGATTTTCTACTCCAACAGATTCTCTTTCTCTGCAGACACAAGCTGGGTGTCTGACAATTTAATTCAATTCCGATGCTACTCAGGGTTGGCACAGATTTCACAGGTTAAGGCTTCAGTCCCACAAGACTCCTCCCACCTCAGATGCCAATCACAAGTGCTCAGGGTATCCACAGGTCAGCTGACCTCGGCCCCAAAGCCCGGGCTTCCCTTGAGCCCTCCCTTAGGTTTAGCAACTTGCTGCAGGGGCTCAGGAACTTAGGGAGACCCTTTGCTGACATTATAAAGGATATGGACAAGACGTCAGATGAAGAGGTGCCCAGGGTAAGGTCTGGAGAGATCAACCCCTGCTAAGGCGCCTGTGAAGGCAGCAGGCGACAGCCCGAGTACTTGGGCCCTGCCACCCACGTGGGAGACCTGGATGGAGTTTCTGGCTCCTGGCCTCAGCCTGGCCCGGATCTGGCTTTTGTGGACATTTGGAGAGTGAACGAGCAGGTGGAAGATTCTCTCTCTCTGTGAAAGAAGGAGAGAAAGAAAGAAAGCAAGAAAGCAAGCAAGCAAGCAAGCAAGATCTTAGTTAAGATGTAAGTAAAATAAGTGAATCGTCATTAAAAGAGGATCCTTCCAGGGGCAGGTGCTGTGCAAGGACAAAGGCTGGCGAGGTTACAGAATCCAGGGAGTAAATGACAGGAAATGTGGGCGTCCCCTGCGACATGGTGCTGCCTTCCTTGAGAGAGGAATGAGTCCCAGCTGCAGACTGGGAAGCCAGGCTCGGGCAGCCACTCTGGTCTCACTCCCAGTGTGGGGGTCTCACCCTCACCGGCCTCAGATGGGACTGGTGCTCTTCGGTCTGCAGAGGATGGTGCATTTGCTTGCCTACAGCCACAGGCGTGTGTCCACTTCTGCACTGGGTACAGCTACACACCACGAATCACACAGCAGCTATGTTCTCTGGCTTCCAAAACCTCACTCTGTATTGAAAACTGCACTCATCCAAAGACCACTGACTTCGATGGAGCTTCCCTCTGGTCCTTTGAGCTTCTGGCAGGTGCACCTGGCAAACACCACGGGTTCATGTAAGCATGGATTCAGCTGCTGAGCGAGCCCACGCTCCTCTGCCACCATCTGAACCCTTTGCCCAGCCCTCCCATGCCCCAGCAGCGCCTCCTGCCCACTCACTCTGTCCCTCATAGCTTTCAGAAGACCAGCGAGGTGGCTGAGTGGAGACTTCCTAGCCTGGCTTCACGGCAATGCGTCTCACTGTTGAAAAAGCCAGGAAAGTGCTCGCTACAAGCCGGCACTGAGTCACTCCTGTGTCAGGAAGTCGTCCTGTGCCTTCGATCTGCAGGACTGTCACAGTGGAAAGCCCTAGAAAGCCTGCTCGTGGCCCTCTCCCTTGTCCTTTGGACAAGGCTGGTGGCAGTAATGGCAATAGCACTTCTATATTCTGCAGTTCATAAAGTCCTTTCACTGTCTCAGCCCATCCTCCCTGCAACCCTCTGAGACTGGCTGGGCAAGTAACGATGTTGCCCCTTTATAGGGGAAGACACCAGAGCATGCCCCAGGAGTTAGGGGCTCCTGTCACCTGCTCCCAGGGGACCTTGCCCATCTCTTACCCAACACTCACCAACACGCAGATGTGATTGCCTTCGACTGCTTCCCCAGCTAGAGCCAGAGCTCTGTGACAGCAGGGGATTCATGTCACCTGGTCACTGGGGCATCTCCTGGGCTTTGCATGGTGACTGGCATAAAAGAGGCACTCAATAAATTCTTGTCGAATGAAGTGTGGAAGGAAGGACAGAAGGACGGATGGGTGGGTGGTGCGTGAACAAGTGAAAGATGTACAAGTGAATGCTCAATAGGGCAGTAGTTGGTCAGGAGCACTGGCTAGCTGGTGTGTGTGTGTGTGTGTGTGTGTGTGGTGCCAATGACCGTGTGGGGCAGGAGGTGGGGAGCGTGGGAGCTCCAGTGTCATCCTGCACTAAACCACGATGCTGGTGCTGTTTGTTCCTGGACACAGCTGCCTGCCTTCTCATGCAGTCCCTCCCTGGGCTTTGAATGCCTCAGCTGGGTTCCATCCCAACACCTGATTCAGCTGGCTGAGTGAAGAAGAGCACTGACAGTGGCCTTCCCCTGCAGGTGTGAGTGCCTAAGAAGGTTCCAGGTCGTTGGGATGGCACAGGTCAGGGACACGACTTCACTCCAAAAGGAACGAAGTGATGCAGTTTTAACTGGAATGCCAGAGCCCTGCCTGCGAGCCCCGGTTGAGGGTGCACATCCGCTGACTCCTCTGGGGAGAGGGGCGTGCTGGCTGCCATCCCGGGACTCCTGTTAATAAATCAAGGGCTCTTCCACCAGCTGCGTGGCATATTGTTCTTGTACCAGCAGTGCAGTCGCCAAATTGTCAGTGTGCTGGGGCTGATGGTAGAACAGGGGCTGGTGTTGTTAACCCTCTCCGTGCACCTCACCCTGGAGTTCACCCAGGGAAGTTTGGCTTCGAGGTGGCCCTGGTGGCAGGCGGTGGACAGGGAGCTGCTGGCTTGGTCGCTTGTGCCAGGGAGGACAGGTTCATCAGGGAAGGGCTGTTGACAGATGAGGGAGGGAGCAGCTGTTCCCTCTCGGGTGGGAGTGAGAGATGCTGGGAACTGGCTTGGTCTCTGCTCCAAAATCCTCGCTTTCAACGGGCACCATCGGAATTTAACGTGTGTCTTTGGGACTTGCAGCTCTTGTTTCCATGTTCCTCAGCTTATTTTGCCTTACAACAGCTTTTTGGGTTCTTATTGAAAAGATCATGTGACATGGAAAAAAAGCTTTAAATGGCCTTTGCTGCCACCAGCACCGAGGAGTTCACATTTGCGCATCACCCCACAGCATGAGTGCGTGCACGTACTTGTTCTCTCTCTCTCTCTCTATGGGTAATCAAGGCAATCTCATCATCTTGCACCCTCTCGTCATGCTTCTTCTTTAAGATGGAGAATCAGGTGAGGGGTTGTGTAGCTACCTGTTCCCCCCACCAGAGACTGGCCCAGGGCAATGCCCCAACTCCACCCTGGGCTGCTTTTACAGGGGATTTTGCAGGCAGGGCCAGTGTCATTGGTCTTAGAGGCAGAGGGATGGGCAAGAAGACCTCCAGGAGGCTGCTGGGTCACCAGCCATCTCCGATCCCCAGATTCACATGGTGTCATCCTTGGCCACAGTGCTCAGAGCCTGGCTGGCACCTTCACAGCCGGTGAGCCCCACTGGTGACTGCCATTGCTCTCACTCTCTAGACTGTGGGTGTTGACAGGAACCCCAGAGGTTCTAGCCCAATTTTCCCATGGACAAGTGGGGACATAGAGCCTCTGGGGCAGGAAGTGCCTTCCCTTCCCTCAAGAGGGCTTCCTTTATGGATTGAGTGCATTGCAGGGGGCAGGTGAAGACCACAGAGAAAAGTCTGTGGTTTGCATTAAGGAGTCAGGTGTGGCATTCAGGTTAAATCACAGCAAATGAACATATGCATTTCTGGTCTAATCTGCCAGCCGCAGAGGCAAGACATAGGTGATGGGACCTCCCAGAAGAAAAGCAACGACAGAATTGAAGAACTTTGAAAGGATTATTGAACATCACTGTAAGTCACTTATCACTTGGAAAGTTTCCTCTTAGTTTGAAGGAAACAGTGGAGTCGTGTTCAGAGGTGCTCCCATACGTTATAATCATTTATCACAGTATCTAAACGTGGTAGCAGCTTAGTGACTATTCCTTGAACACACGAACAGTCATATGTTCATTCCTGGTGACTGTTGACATGGTTAGAATTCCATTTGTCTGTGTATAGGAGAACTTGGCCACAGCAACTTAAACTAACAGGGGCTTCAGTTTTCTCCCATGAAAAATAGATCAAGGGTGCTGGCCTTGTGGTGGAGTCGTTAAAGCTGCCACCTGCAATGCCAGCCTTCCATATGGGTGCCAGCCTTTCATTTGTGTCTCGGTTACTCCGCTTGTGATCCAACTCCCTGCTGATGGCCTGGAAAAGCAGCAGAAAATGGCTCAAGTGCTTGGTCCCCTGCACCCCTATGGGAGACCTGGTGAAGCTCCTGGCTCCGGGCTTTGGCTTGATCCAACCCCTGCTGTTAACGGCCATGTGGGGGGGTGAACCAGCAGATGAAATATCTCTGTCTGTCTCTCCCTATCTCTCTGTAACTCTGTTTTTCAAATAAATAAATAAATCTTTAAAAACCAGAAAAGAAAAGCAGACAGGAACAGATTGACCAGAGCAATGCAGCTTTCAATGACATCACCAGGGTCTGGGCCCTTTCTTGCCCCTCTGTCATCTTTAGCATGTGGCCTTCATCCCCATAGTCCCAAGATGTTTGTTCTGTCTCAAGCCACCAGGTGCAAGTTCCAGGCAGGGATTTTGATGACTGACAAACAGCACTGTGCGTTGGCAGTGTCTTTTTCTCAGGAAAACAATAGGCTTCCTGGATGCCCCTCCCTCCAGACTTCTGCTTGCAACTCATTGGCCAGAAGAGAGTGATGTGACACTCCTGGCTGCAAAGGCATCTCTTAAGGGGAGCTCTGGATAAACAGCTCTGTCGCTCAGAAGCGGGGGATCGTGTACATCAGTAGGCGGTGTGCATCCTCTCCCTCAGTGGCTGTAAGGGAATGTGCTATAGATACAAGTATTTAGACACAAACAAGTAGAGGTTCTCATTCAGAAATCTGTGAGAACTGGTGACACGTTCCTTCACACCTGCGTTATTCATCTTGCAAGGGGTCATAGAATGCCCACCTTGGGAGTGGCACTGGCAGTGGGCTAGGAACTGGAAGGGGGACAAAGCGGACTTGACATCTGGTCCCGGGGGCTCAAACACACACACGCAGGAAGGACATTATGATCACGAAGGAAGAGAGAGAGAGCAGCACGAGCCGAATGTGCGAGAGGCAGCACAGGGTCTGAGGAATCGAAACAGGGGTTGGGGGCAGAGGTAGGGAAATGGATGAGGAGTGGTCTTGAAATGACCTGGGGAGGAAAGCAGGTGAAACCAGACCCTGGGGCACACACTGGGTACCAGAGGGGAGAGGGCGTCCAGGGTGGTGACCCAGCCCATGTGAAACATTCAACCTTGCCTAAGATGCAGGAACTTAAATGCAGTAGCTTTGGGCACTTAGAGTTGTCAAATGCCCTTCCTCTGCCTGTTTTAGCTGAGAGTTGAGAGCTGCAGCAGGGTACTCATTGCACAGCCGAGAGGACGGAGACATTCTGGGTTGACAAGTGCGTAATCTTCCGTTTCTCCGATTTGGTTCTGATGCGACTCAGTGCAACTGGTCCAGAGGCATTTATGACTCCGGTTTTGCACAGGGAGAAACTGAGGTTGAGAGGGACACAGGGCCAGCCATGGGGCCTCCTGAGTCCCTGGCCCCTGTCTGCTGGCTGCCTCCCTTCCGTCAGGCAGGTTAGTGCTCTAACTGATGGGGCGTGTGCCCGGGAGACCACGGCAGCTCCCATCAGCTGCGTCCGTCACCAGGGAGCTTGAGTGACACTGCTCTGGGTACCCTCCCTTCGCGAGTGTGGACAAGTGGGAAGGGAAGGTTAGGACACATGATAGCGAGCACGTGACATTCTCACTTGAATCTCGAGCCCGGGGGAGACAAGGAGAGGCTGCTGGGCTCTGCGTGCCCTAACCGCTTCTGCCACGCTTTATCATTTCAGATGATCCCGTCGTGCTCGGCCGCCTCCTCGGGTGGGGGTGGCTGTGAGAGAGGGCGAGAAGCCATTAGAGAGTTGCCAGGGTGCGGAGCCCGGGGAGGTGATGGACCGGCCGCCAGGCGACCTCAGTGCAAACATCCATCCAATCGATTGACCTTTGGGCGAGAGAAATGGGTGCCCTGGCTGGGGCTGGGCTCTGATGAGAGTAGTTTTCAATCAAGATGAATTCTGTTCAGGGTTCACCTTCTCTGGTCCCCCCTGGGACCGATGAGGACCATGTGGGAGGCCAGGGAAGCCAGGTCCAGTCCGGGCAGCTCCTCCTCCTGCTCCCCGCCCCGCATCCTCCCACGCTGTCACACTGTTCTCCTACTCCTGGAAGACTTGGGGTCTTTAGGGTCTAACCGCCAGGCTGGGGCTCCCTCCCTCAGTCCAGCCCTGCTCCCAGCTCTGCAGGGAGTGGGGCCAACCCCAGCTGCCCTAGCTACCACCCTCCTGTGCTGTTCTCTGAGCCTCTGGATGCCTTAGCTGGGGCAGTGATGTCTTACCCTGGTGTTTTAAATGTTGGACTTGATGAGAATTTTAAAGTCTTGATGCCTTTTGTTAGATAGCAGTTTTAAAAAGTTATCAGAAATGAATTCTGAGTCTGTGAAGAATTTCCTTAATACTAACAAAGGCTTTTTAAATTTAGGAACCCATCTACCTCCCCCCCCCCCTTTATTTGAGAGAGAGAGAAAGAAAGAGGAAGATAAAGAGGAAGAGAAAGAGGAAGAGATCCCCTGTTGGTTCACTCCCCAGTGCTTGCAACAGCTGGGGTTAGGCTGGGCTGAAATCAGGAGCTAGGAACACAGTCCGTGTCTCCATGGGGGTGGCAGGGAGGCGGTCTTCCAAGCCAGTGCCCACTGCCTCCTAGGGTCTGCATTGGCGGGAAGCTGGAACCAGGAGCTGGGAACTAAACCCAGGCACTTGGGTGAGGCATGCAGGCGACTGAACCTGCTTCTCGAGCACTAGACAAACGCCCGCTCTCCTCACCTCCTTCAGAGCTGACGGCAGTGTTAATGTGGAGTAGTGCTATTTTAGCGGAGAAAACACCGGAGGACATGTAAAGGCATGGATCTCCCATGATGGCGTTTGGGGCACTGTGTGTGACTCGGGAGAGCACGAGCTCTTTGGGGGTCTTCTGAAGTGATCCCATCGGAGTGATGTGGAGGAACACAGATGTAAACCTCTCCCAAGGTCGCGGCCCTTGGAGAGTAAAGAAGTCGGCACTCCTACTTCCCATGCCCAGCCCTGGAGCCCGGTGGAGGCAGGGTCTGCCGGGGAGGAGGGCTGAGAGCAGAAACTCCAAGGAGAGTCTCCATAGCAGAGAAGGAGTCTGAGCCTCCTCTCCAGGGACGAGCCAGGGGGCACTCCTGTCCTGATGTTCTTCAGAAACTGATGAAAGAGCACCTGTTGGAAATCATACCTGGAGTGACAGACCATGAGAGAAACCCAACCGGGCTGTCCTCGTCTGTCCTGGTGTTGTTACAGACTAGCAGAGATGGGGTGGCTTAAACAATAGATGTCGATTTTTCCCAGTTCTCCAGGCTGGGAGTCCATGAACAAGATCAAGACCAAGGGCCTGATAGAGCGCATCTGCTGAGGCTAGTTTCTAGTTTGTAGACAGTGGCCTGTGGGCTGTGTCCTCACATGGCCGAGAGATCACCTCTCTCGTGTTTGTTCTTATAAGAGCACTAGCTCCATTCACAAGGGTTCTGCCCTCGTGACCTAACTATCCTCCAAATCCCCCACCCCCCAAAACCGTCACATTGGTAATTAAGCTTCAAAATGTGAGTACTGATGGGACACAAACACGCAGACCATGGCACCAACCCACTTCTGACGGCACAGCCTGACAGTCGCACTGAGCGCTTATGTCTATAGAAGGCTTTAGGAGGGCACTGAGCCGAGTGGCCCCAGTACAGTGGACCAGAGCCAGAACGTTGTCTAGTCCCTTCCACTGGTGTGACCAGGACAAGTTCCTCCACCTCTCTGGACCACAGCTTTCTCTTCTGCACAGTGGAACAGAAGAGTGCCTCCTTGGAAGAGTTGTCTGGAGCCGCTCACTTCTGTGTAGTCTGTGTGTATGGTTCAGCTCCTTGCTCTGCCCTTGGTGCTCCCTTGGGTGGGGGTCCTGCCCTCCAGTCTCTACCTCTGAGTCTGTTTCCTGGAGAACCTGGCCACAGACACCACTCCCACCAGGAAACCATGCTTATCTCTCTTCTCTCCTCTTCTGCTATTTCAACAAAATAGCTTTATCTGGGTCAGGAAAAAACAGTAAATCTGGACAGAACAATAACAGCTAAGGAGACTAAAATAATGGTAATAATAATAAAAAACTTCCAACAAAGAAAAGCTCAGGTCCTGATGGCTTCACTGGTGAATTTTTTTAAAAAGATTTATTTATTTTATTTGAAAGTCAGAGTTGTACTGAGAGAGAAGGAGAGGCAGAGAGAGAGAGAGGTCTTCCATCCACTGGTTTACTCCCCAGATGGCCACAATGGCCAGAGCTGAGCTGATCTGAAGCCAGGAGCCAGGAGCTTCTTCCAGGTCTCCCACATGGGTGCAGGGGCCAAGGACTTGGGAATCTTCTACTGCTTTCCTAGGCCAGGAATATAGATGTGAAAACCCTCAGGAAAATATTCAAAAACCAAATTAAACAGGACAAAAGAGGATCATATGCCATGATCAAGTGGGGTTTATCCTTGGAAGGCAAGGATGGTTCAACACAGGCAAATCAATAATGGTGATACTCACATTACCAGAAAAAATAGGAAATGCATTTGAAAAAAAATAATCACTCTTCTGTCATAAAATCCCTCAACCAATTAATATAGAAAGGATGTAGTTCAACATAATGAAAGCCCTGCATGATAAGCCCACATCTGACATATGCAATGGTGAGAAGCTGAAAGTTTTTCCTCCAAGATCAGGAGTAAGACAGGGCTGCCCGTCTCACCACTTTTATTCAATGCAGCACCAGAAGTCATAGCCAGAGCAATGAGTCAAGTGAAGAAACAAAAGGCAAAATATAGGAGAGGAAGAAATTAAATTATCATTGTTTGCAGATGGCATAATAGTATGTGTAGAAAGTTCTAAAAAGCTCTTAGAACTAACAAATGAATTTGGCAAAATTACAACATCAAATGCAAAAGTTAGTATCATTTCTAAACACTAAGAATGAACTATCCAAAAAGTAAATTAAGAAAACAACTCTATTTACAGTAGCCTAAAAATATGAAATACATAGGAACAAATTTTTATTTATTTATTTACTTATTTGAGAGGTGGAATTACAGAATGAGAGAGAGGGAGATCTTCCATCTGCAGGTTCATTCCCCAAATGGCTGCAACAGTTGGAGCTGGGCAGAATGTGAAGCCAAGAGCCAAGAGCCAAGAGCCAGGAGCCAGGAACTTCTTCTGGGTCTCCCATGTGGGTGCAGAGGCCCAGGCACTTGGACCATCCTCTGCTGCCTCCCCAGGCCATTAGCAGGGAGCTGGATCAAAAGTGGAGCAGCTGGGACTTGAACTGGTGCCTATTTGGATGCTGGTGCCACAGGTGGAGGCTTAACCTACTACACCACACTGCCGGCCCTGTAGAAACAAATTTAATTAAGGTAGAGATGTATAAGAAACCTTTATAAGCATTGATGACAGAAACTGAAGAAGACATAAATATAGGCCGGCGCCGTGGCTTAACAGGCTAATCCTCTGCCTTGCGGCGCCGGCACACCGGGTTCTAGTCCTGGTTGGGGCACCGGATTCTATCCCTGTTGCCCCTCTTCCAGGCCAGCTCTCTGCTATGGCCTGGGAAGGCAGTGGAGGATGGCCCAAGTCCTTGGGCCCTGCACCCGCATGGGAGACCAGGAGAAGCACCTGGCTCCTGGCTTCGGATCAGCGAGATGCGCCGGCCGCAGCGGCCATTGGAGGGTGAACCAACGGCGAAAAAAAAAAAAAAAAAAAGGAAGACCTTTCTCTCTGTCTCTCTCTCACTATCCACTCTGCCTGCCAAAAAAAAAAAAAAAAAAAGTGGGATTAATAGAAAAATTTAATTTGATGTGAAAATCTTCAAGCTCATAAGTAGTTTTTTCATAATGTGCATTTGCCATGAATGTTTTGAGGATCCCTTGTATTATTTGTTAAAATGTCCATATTACCCAAAGCGATCTACATATTCAACGAAATCTATATCAAAATTAGAGTTCATTTTTCGTAGAATAGAAAAAAAAATTGTAAGCTTCACATAAAAACCACAAATGTCTCCAAGTGGCCAAAGGAATCCTGAGTGATAAGAACAAAGCTGGAGGGGCCGGCGCTGTAGCGTAGCGGGTGAAGCCGCCACCTGCAGTGCTGGCATCCCACATGGGCGGCGGTTCGAGTCCCAGCTGCTCCGCTTCCAATCCAACTCTCTGCTACGGCCTGGGAAAGCAGTAGAAGTTGGCCCAGTTCCTTGGGCCCCTGCACCTGTTTGAGAGACCCTGGAAAAGCTCCTGGATCCTGGCTTCAGATCGGCGCAGCTCCGGCTGTTGCGGCCATTTGGGGAGTAAACCAGAGGATGGAAGACCCCTCTCTCTCTGCCTTTGCCTCTCTGTAACTCTGCCTTTCAAACAAACAGATAAATCTTTAAAAAAAAAAACAAAGCTGGAGGCATAACACCATCTGATTTCAAAATCTGCTACAAAATTATAGTAGTGAAAATAGCACGGTGCTGGCATAAAAAGATATACAGAACAGTGGAACGAAATGAAAATCTGGAAGCAGATTTATGCATTTACAGTCAACTGACCTTCAATAAAGTTGCTTAGACCTCACAGTGAGGAAAGGACAGTTTCTCCAACAGTGTTGGAAAAACACGCAGGTGAATGGAATGGGGCCCTATTTCACACCATATTAGAAAAATCAACTCTAAATGGATTAAAGTCTGAAACATAAGACCTGAAAAGCTAAAAAACTACTAGAAGAAACATGGGGATGGGGAAAGCTTCATGACATTTTCTGGCCAATCATTTTTGGGGGGTAATCCCTAAAACATAGGCTGCAAAGCCACAAACAGACAAATGAGATTGCATTAACCAAAGAGCTTCCGGCTCAAGGTGCCCAAAGTGAGCACCCAGAGGCCTGCCAGCCAGAGCAGCCTGCCCAAGGGATTTGTCCTCCGATCCGAGTCACTGCAGAGCTGGCCTAGAAAAGTCATATGCTTGGGTGTTGAAAAGGTAACTCCTGAGTGTCACGCTTGGGGATTCTAATGCTCGAATTTGCCTGGGGACCAGGGATCTATATTGCAACAAGTTCTCCCGGCGATGGTGCTGTCAGTTCGTGGCCCCCAGGTTGAGCAGTGTCTTGATAGAAGGAAGTCAACCCCCGGACCCATGAAGGAGCAGACTGAGGTAGACAAGGTGAGAGAACTGGCTTGTGACTCAGGAATGCTGTGAGGTTGTGGGATGCCACGTGGCCCCAGGCCTCACGGAAATTATCCGATTCAACCTGGATCTCCGTTGGCTTCTTGTTCCCCTGCTGGGAAGAAGTCAGCTGTCCAGTGCTCTTGACAAGTGGCCTCCTAGTCTGTACTGGCACCTTGCCCTGACGAGAGGTTACGACTTCACAGGTACGTCCCCTTTCATGGGCAAGTGGATCAGAATTGTTCTGGAAATGCTGCCGCTGAGCCCACTGGGATTGGGCTAAATGGTTTCCGGGAGAGAAGCATCAGTCTAGGTTCCAGGTGGAGCACAGCACCAGGGGGCACGGAGGTTTAGGGTCAAGCAGGGGGCATCAGGATTTGGGGGCTTTGGGTTGGAGTAGACCCTGGCAATAAGAATAATAGCTATTTTCTGTTGCCCTGGCTGGCTTACCTGGGAGAAGTGTTGCATTCAGTTAGAACTGCAGCAGCTCAGAGCTCTGCATTTTGACAAGTGTCCCAGGAGACTCAGGTGCACATCACAGCTGGGGAAGAACTGGGCAGGGAGATCCAGGCTTAGGGCAGCGGGACCAAGTCTAGGCACAGACCATCCCACTGGGAGTGAGGCTACCTCAGCCAGGTGTGGGGACAGAGGTTAGGGAAGGCAGCTCCCCAAGGCTTGCAACCAGCTACCAGGGCAGCCCTTCTCCCTCAACCCCACCCCCACCCTGGGCACTCTCCTCTGGGAAGTGCATCGGCGTCTAGCTGAAAATGCGGAGTGTGCTTCGTGGAAACCAGGTGTACAGTTAATTATGTGGGCGGCCTTATTATCTTCTTCATGGGGTTAAACCCAGGGATCTTGCCTCCTCTTGGGTTACAGGGCTGTTTAATGGAATCTCCTATGTTTGACTGTCATAGTAGATGGGAATTTTCATTATGGTTGTTAATTTCCACCTTGTTAGTTTTGGCTCTGTTTATATTCCCGGTACTCCCAGCTAACTTATTTAACATATCCTTGCCTCCTGATGAACTCGAGCCTGGAAGGACAGCGTTGAGGAAGAATTTCGACCCCTGCCGCTTGTTGGACCTCTCAGTTGCAGAGATGCCCACTTGCTCGGGAGGACGCCCAAAGATCCAGACTCCAGACCAGTTGATGCAAAAAGCACGAGGTTTTTATTGAACGTTTGCGCAAACAGGCCCCCACCTCAGGCAGTGAGGAGCCCTGAGCAGCAGTTTCACACAGGTTATATAGGCAACGAATTAGCATATTCCTAATGCGCATGCATAGGATTGGTCAGTTCAGAGGGACCATTAGCATATGGGAGAATGCTGGCGAAGAATGCTGGTGGAGAGTGCTGGTGGAAAATGCAGAGGTGGCACGGGATTGGCTGGTTTGGAGGGACAATTAGCATACCGGAGAATGCTGAGGGAGAGTGCTGAGGTGTTACAGGATTGGCCGGTCGCAGTGACATCATAAGTGCGCGCCTAGAGACTCTCCGAAGGGGAGGGGCAGCTCTGCTCTGGGCGCGCCCAGAGGTTTCCCGGAGGGGAGGGGCAGTTCTGCTCTGGGCATGCCTAGAGATTCTCTGAAGGGGATTGACTTTTCCTTCCCAGAGAACGTCCTGCCCGCTGGACTCTGGGGAACATCTAACCTCTTAAGAAGCCCCTGATATTTGCCCAGGCCTAGTTTCTTGTCCCTCCCCCCATAAGGGTCCTTCACCGCTGACCAGGTCAACACCGCTCCTGGGCTGTGTTTCTCCAGGAGCTGCCGCTCATATCTGTCCAGATCTCTCGAGAATGGCATTTCTCCAGGGACTTGTCAGGTGCTCCAGCCCATCATGGGAGTGAATGGGCCTAGCTCTGTGGGCCTGTCATTGCGAAGCCTGCAGCAGGCTATTATTCTTTTTAAAATTTCTGATTAATATGCAATACTTGTACATTTTAATGAGGTCCAGTGTGATACCTCAACACATGTGCAAAGTGTCATGTGATCAAACCAGGGACTAGCTTTTCCGTTACTTTCATTTGTATGTGGAGGCACACAAGACTCCAAACAGCCAAAGCCAACAAGAAAGAGCAAAGCTGGAGGCATCACAACACCTGATTTTAAGATGCTGCAGGTGTACTTTAACCAGAACAGCATGGCAGTGCAGAAAAACAGACACACAGACCAACAGAACAGAAGAAAGATCCCAGAACTGACCACCAAAGGTGCCAAAAATATACCCTGAAGAATGGACAGTCTCTTCAACAAACAGTGCTGAATGGTTCCATAGGCAGAAACTTCTAGAAGAAAACACAAGAGAAAACACCTTAGGACACTGGTGAAGGCAATGATTTTTTGGAGAAGAATCCCAGAGCACAGGTAACAAAAGCGAAAATAGAAAAATGGGATTACATCAAACTAAGACGCTTCTATACAGCAAGGAAAACAACCAACATAGTGAGGAGACAACCAACGTAACTGGAGAAAGTATTTGTGAGCTACTTATCTGGCCAAGGATCAATATCCAGGGTGTACAAGAAACAAACAAACAAAAGAAAAATGTCAACAAAAAAACTAAACAATCCAGTGAAGAATGGGGAAGGGATCTGAATAGACAGTTCTCCAAAGCAGAAATACGAAAGGCCAACACACACAGGGAAAATTCTCACTGTCACTAGCTGGCAGGGAAATGGACACTGAGACCACCATGAGCTAGCACTTCATTCCAGTTCGAATGGCTTTTATCAAGACGACAAAATGTAACAAATGCTGGTGAGGTTGCGCAGAAAAGGGATCTGAACTCAGGACCGTGAGTGCCGGAGTCGCAAAGGAGGGGTCATAGAGGGAGCTTAGAGGGCAGGTTCTTCTAATCAAGGCTTTGTTCCCTTGGTGTCTAGAATTCATACTTTAAAGTTCTTTTTGTTTGTTTTTTTGACAGGCAGAGTGGACAGTGAGAGAGAGAGACAGAGAGAAAGGTCTTCCTTTGCCGTTGGTTCACCCTCCAATGGCCGCTGCAGCCAGCGCACTGCGGCGGGCGCATCACACTGATCCGAAGCCAGGAGCCAGGTGCTTCTCCTGGTCTCCCATGCGGGTGCAGGGCCCAAGGACCTGGGCCATCCTCCACTGCACTCTTGGGCCACAGCAGAGAGCTGGCCTGGAAGAGGGTCAACCAGGACAGAATCCGGTGCCCCGACCGGGACTAGAACCGGATGTGCCAGTGCTGCAGGTGGAGGATTAGCCTATTGAGACGCAACGCTGGCCTCTTTAAAGTTTTGATCTTGATGTAGCTTGTATGATTTTATGGAGCAGTTGGAAAGAGAGAAGGGAGAGGTCTCGTGTGTCCCACCCCGTGTTTCCCTGTGATGGTATTTCTGTCACCTTACCCTGTGATGGTGCTTCTGTTACAACTAAAGCACCAGTTTTGCTATCTTTTTTAAAAAAGATTTTATTTATTTATTTATTTATTTGAGAGGTGGAGTTACGGACAGAATGAGGAGAGACGGAGAGAAAGATCTTCCACTCACTGGTTCACTCCCCAAATTGCTGCAACGCCTGGAGCAGAGCTGAGCTGAGCTGAAGCCAAGAACCAGGAGCCTCTTCCGGTCTCCCACACAGGGCATAGGGGCTCAAAGCCTCAGGCCATCTTCTGCTGTTTCCTGGTTGCTCCTCTTCCAGGCCATAGCAGAGAGCAGGAGCGCAAGTGGAGCAGCCAGGACTTGAACCAGCACCCATATGGGATGCAGGCACTGTAGGTGATGGCTTTACCACAGCCCTGGCCCCATCAGCATTACTATTAACAAGTGAACATTGCTGACTAAGCAAACGCCACAGTGTCTTTGGATTTCACGAATTCTTCCCTAAGGTGCTTTTTCTGTGCCCGAATCCCACCAAGGCTGTCCGGATCCGGCTAGTCCTCACACCTCTTCGTTCTCTGGTCTCTGACAGCATCTTAAGGTTTCCTGTATTCTGATGGCCTTGAAAGTTTTCAGGGGTACAGATCAGGGGGATTGTAGAATGACCCTCAGATAGAACTTTCTGGATGTTTGGAGCAAGGGGAAGACCACAGAGGCGACATGTCTCTCCCCCGCAGTGTCAGGAGGACGTGCAGGCAGCATGACCCAGGACCCGTGACGCTGGCCTTGAGTGTTCGGCGGAGGCAGTGTTTGGCAGGTTTCTTTGCACACAAGTCATGTTTACGCACCGAAGAAACTTGTACAGGAAGTACTGCAAGGCTTCCGGGCTGGCTTTCCAGGATCCATTCTTTCTTTGTGCCCGAGAAGTAGGACTTTTGGCTGTGTTCAGTTTTCTGATTCCTGTGTCACTCATCACTGATACATTGCAGGTTTGATCATTTTCCACTTACATTTGTGAAACCTTTCAGAATTTGAGGATGTGATAAATCTTGGGCAGCATACTTGGCACGCATGTCATGTATCTATCTCTTCTATGTGTATTTTTTTTTTGACAGGCAGAGTTAGACAGTGAGTGAGAGAGAGAGAGAGAGAGAGAGAGAGAGAGAGAAAGGTCTTCCTTCCATTGGTTCACCCTCAAATGGCTGCTACAGCCGGCGCGCGCTGTGCCGATCCGAAGCTAAGCCAGGTGCTTCCTCCTGGTCTCCCATGTGGGTGCAGGGCCCAAGCACCTGGGCCATCCTCCACTGCCTTCCTGGGCCACAGCAGAGAGCTGGCCTGGAAGAGGAGCAACCAGGACAGAACCGGCACCCCAACTGGGACTAGAACCTGGGGTGCCGGTGCCGCAGGTGGAGGATTAGCTTAGTGAGCCGCAGCGCTGGCCTCTATGTGTATTTGATATCATTTGTATTCCAAGGTCTTGCCTGGGTTCTGGATGAGAATTTGCAGTCTGTAAGACATAACCTTTCTGTTAATAGGCCAGGCATGGAGGAAGCATTGCAGTAGTAGGATGCCTGTGTGTACCAGGGCAGTGGGGGTGGAACTTGGGGGTCAAGAAAGAACCTGCGGGATTGGTGGTACCCTGCAATGTCCATCCATAGCCACTTGACCTTCGAGAACGTCCACATTTTGTTTCTTCCTAAAACCCCACGCTCACTCTGCATATACTAGGTGGATATTGGACACCCAAGATGGGACCAGTTTTAGACCAAAAGGACATGGGGTAATAGCCACGCCATCACCATTTGCATCAAGCTCACTTTGGAGAAAGCGTCCCCATGGGAAGGAAAAATTCTCCAGGTGAGGGAGCTTCCACCCAGCCCCCAGGGTAATTCCGGCTCTCCCACAATGAGCGTTACCTACAGCCCGCAGGCTATAAACCACCCTAACAGGCTTAATGACTTCGTGCCTGCACCTGAAGGGGCTCATTGCAATAAGGGAACAGCTCCTGCAGATGCCTCTAGCTTTAACTATGGGAACACTAGCTTTATAGCACCACCTGAATGATCTACATCTTGCACGTGTCAACGGCAATTTCAGGAGGGATTTGCCTGATGCCTTGCCTGCATGGGTGTCTACACGGCACCGCCGAGGACATGTGAAGGGGGCGTGTCACAGCCGCAGAGCTGCAGAGGTGGGCGGTAGAGATGGACGCCCAGCTAGAAGGGACCTCCTGGGCGCTCACACCAGTCAGACGATGGGACTAACCCCAACCTGCATTCATTCCCCATTCATTTATTCACGATTCATTCATTCATTCATTTGTTCCTTCGCAAGCCCTTGCTGAGCCCTCTGTTTACCAGTCACAAGACCGAGTACCAGAAACAGAGCAGCAGGGACACAGGCCTCTCTCTTACAGCCTCGCAAGAGAGAGAGAGGCCGATGCAGTGGTGTGTAGGATGTTGAGACAGCATCTATGTATTTTCCCCACCAAAAACTATACAGAAAAAGCTGTGAAACAGGGCTCCTGGCCCCCTTTAAACCCTAGGAGACTCAGTTTACCATCACCCAGTGGTGAGATGGACGTAGATAATCCAGGAAGCTCACGCACTTCTCGGCTTCAACACTGAGCTCAGATATTTTGAATCTCAGGCTGTGTGGCCATGGAAAGTTACTCAGCCTCTCTGATTCTCATCTCCTCGTCGTTAGAACAGAGACAACGAACGAAGCTGCTCCCCAGGGCCACAGGGGATCAAGGCGGGCTGTCTGTGGCTCATGTCCCGGTGCTGAGATTGGTCCTGCAGGTGTTCAGAGGCAGGGGATACACACAAGACGGGAGAGACCACTGGGGTCTGGCAGGTGGGCTTGAACCTAAGAGAACGGAGAGCCAAGGAGAGCTCATGGGCAGGTGGCGCAAGGGCCGAGTTAGGTAGAAGGCAGAGTGTCAAAGGGAGTGACAGATCCAGTCTGAGCCCAGACCCCACACAGCGCCTGATCCCAGCGCTAACTCCTCATCACCCCAGGCTTCTGTCTCAGAGGAGCAGAGAGCAGCGCAATGCATTGGCTTGTGGTCTGCAGCCACTGAGAACTGCCCAGGGACACTTGTGGCAAAGGTCACGTCCTGTCCGTGGAACTCTCCCCATGCCCCCCCCCCCCCACTTGGTTTTATGTAAGTCAGGTTTCAGTGCTGAGCTCCACTCAGCTAAGCCGTGCCTTTACGAGGCTGCGGCCAATTCTGTGCAAACAGAACAGCACGGGGAGCTAAGGGGACACTGGACATACGGTGGGCAACGGCAACGTGTCTGGGAAGTTTCCTAGCCCAGGACGCCATGCGTCGTTCTGCCCTCTCCTGTCTCCCTTCTGGGGAGATGCTCCTCCCACCGACTGCAGGATCACAGCCATCCCACCCCACCCCACCCCACCCCCACTTCCCAGGCAGCCAAGCCAGTCTGGTCTCCCCCTCCCCCCCATCCATGCCTCACCCCACGTTTTCCCAGGAGCAGATCTAGTCACCCTTCCCTCTGCCCCATGACTTCTTGCTCACCTTAGGATGAAGTTCAAAAGGCCTCACCTAAGAACCTCCCTCCGGCCCTGCATTGTCAGCAGGGCCAGGCACCCTACTGCCTGCACACACCCAGTGCTCTCTGCCAGCGTGTCACCCTCAGGTCTCAGTTCAGCTTCTGTTCCCTGGGCAGAACCCTTTCCCACCCTCCCCAGGGTCCTTAGCCTCTTGTGTCTTAGTCCAGCACACCTGTCTTCCCTCCAGGAAGTGGGAGCCCCAGGGAACAGACCTGTCCTGCCCGTTTCTTTAAGTGCCCAGGTCCTCCTGTGCTACCTGGCCCACAGGACTCACTCAGTGTTTGATGCCACAGAGAGAGAAAGCATCTAGGAAAAGCACGTCGGATTGTGAGTTGGTTCCCGTGCTGGTATGGGGGCAGGAAATGGGGGGGCTTGCACCTTTGCACTCCGCAGGGTCTGGAGCAATGCCTGCCCCGGGTTAGCACTGGGTGCTGGCTGAAACTTTACACAGATAGGTGGGGTTTCCACATACACATCAGGCTTCAACGTCTCAGCTGGCTTGCATTTTTCGTAGGCTCTCCTGCTGAGCTCTCATCAGAATCAGGCTTTGACTGGGGAACTTGTCCAGAGTCTTGGACTGGGGCCAGTGCTGTGGCATAGTAGGCTAAACCTACTGTGGCCCTGGCATCCCATCTGGGCGCCGGCTCATGTCCCAGCTGCTCCTCTTCCAGTCCAGCTCCCTGCTGATGCACCTGGGAAAGCAGTGGAGGATGTCCTGAGTCCTTGGGCCCCTGCACCTGCGTTGGAGACCCAAGAAGCTCCTGGCTCCTGGCTTTAGATCAGCCCAGCTCTGGCCATTGCAGCCATTTGGGGAGTGAACCAGCAGATGGAAGACCCCTCTTTCTTTGTAATTTGGCCTCTAAAATAAATAAATAAATAAATAAATAAATAAATCTAAATTATTTCCTGAATAGGGGGCTCTGAACGAGGTGTTGGATTGTCAGAAATATGTCTTACTCATGGCAGAGGCTCCCTGCCTCTCCTCCATCCTCAGTGCTGGGGACTTTTTGTCTCCATGCGCACCACCGTGTGGCTGTAGAAGGGCTGGGGTGCTCTGGGTTCCACACCCTCACAGCAGCATCCCCAGGGAAGCCACCCATGAGTGGAAAGGAGCCCCTTCTAGCAGAGAGGAAGAACATCCCTGACACTCGCTCAGAGACTTCCCCCCATCTCCTTCGTGGCCACTGGTGGGGAGCAGGTGCACCTGGCTGATGGAATTGAGATTATTAGCCAGGCCAGGGTGAGCCTGTGTCATCAGCAGAGGTCTAATGGCAAGGAGAAGGGACTGGCTCCTGGAGGGAGGAACCGTCTTTGTCACCCACTTCCTTTCATCCCTTCCCATGGGGTCTCTTGGTGCAGCAGCTGCAGGGTTCCTTGGTTGCCGGTGGGTATGGTTCATTCTCACAGAGATTTTGGTCATCAACCTGCTCTCTGAATCTGAGATGAGCTTGGACAGCTGGTGGAAGGGCTTTGGAGGTCATGGTCAGGAAAGAGACTGGGGTGTAGGATCAAGATGGCCGCCGTAGGGCCAGAGACCTTGGCCCAGAGAAGCCCTGGGTGTCTGCCCCTCAGCCATGGGCTCTGGTGCCTCCCTGTCCCCAGACATCCAGGAAAAGAGCTGTGAAATGCCTGCTGTCAACTTAATCCTGTCTCCCACCTGCACTCGAATGTGGCTCTAGAACAATGCTTTTTATTTTATTTTATTTTTTTGACAGGCAGAGTTAGACAGTGAGAGAGAGAGAGACAGAGAGAGAGAGAGAGAGAGAGAGAGAGAAAGGTCTTCCTTTTCCATTGGTTTACCCCCCAAGTGGCTGCTATGGCTGGCATGTTGTGGCTGCACCGCACTGATCCGAAGTCAGGAGCCAGGTGCTTCTCCTGGTCTCCCATGCGGGTGCAGGGCCCAAGCACTTGGGCCATCCTCCACTGCACTCCCGGGCCATAGCAGAGAGCTGGCCTGGAAGAGGAGCAACCGGGACAGAATCCGGCGCCCCGACCGGGACTAGAACCCGGGGTGCCAGTGCTGCAGGCGGAGGATTAGCCTAGTGAGCTGCAGCGCCAGCCTAGGACAATGCTTTTCAAGGACTAGCAGCCCTCTGTCCACGTGACAGTTGCAGGCACGAGGACCAAGCCAGTTAAGTGATTACCCGAGATCACACAGGTCTCCTGCATCCCGGCCCTGCTGGGCCTCTCCCAGTCCATTCCTTATCACTGCAAACATTAGCCCTGTGACTTCCAGATGGTGGGGAAAGAATGAGCCTACCTCTGATTCCAATGCTCCTGCCTGGCCCACAAGTCTTCCTCCAGGAAGCCTTCCTCGATCACCCCTCCTTCCATCCTCGGGACTCTGAACCTATCTCCTTCACACCTTAGACACAGGACTTGCCTCTTTATCGTGTGCTTTGAGTGTTTTCATGTTTGTCTTTCCATTAAGCCTTGAGGGTGACAACAGTCACGATCGATAAAATTATGTGATTGTCTTATTTCTACTCCACCACGCTCTAAAAAGGATTTATGAAAAAAAAAGTAAGGTGCAAAAAATCAGAAATCGAGAAAACTTGGTTGTTGGATGCAGTTAATGCTTCAAATGTGATTGTCACCACCCCCAGATGTGCGCAGTCAGGGCCCGCATCACCTCTGAGCTGCCTGGCGGGCGGTGCAAAGAAGGAAACTCAGTGCCTTGCAATGTCCATCAGATGAAACCAAGCAGCTACAGAGAGAACGAGGCTCCTGGCCCCGAGGCTGGCGAGGAGCTGCCTGGGTCCTCTTTAAAGAACAAGCCAGGCGCACACGACGGATGGCAATCCCAACCACGTCTTGTGACGAAACAAAGGGGACAGATCTTGGCATGGCCCTGATTGGGAGCGGATGGCCAACATCTCAGTGCTTCCACAATCACATCAACACCTGCTGTCTGTACTCCGAGGTCTCTGCTGATTTAGCTCAGTGCAGGTAAACCTAGACTATTTAGGATGGGGTCCTTTTACTGGGCTCTGGGAAGCCCACAAATGCTTGATACAGCGTGTGTGTTTCTGAGTGCAGGTGTATGTACATGTTCTGGAGCGAGGGCCCGTAATTTTTCACTGAAAGGTCACAACCACTAGACGAGAGAAGCAGCTAGCTGACATCTCCATAGGCTGTTTCCGGCCCAGCAGTCTTTTCGTCCGTA
Organism: Lepus europaeus; assembly: GCF_033115175.1. Classification (NCBI taxonomy): domain Eukaryota; kingdom Metazoa; phylum Chordata; class Mammalia; order Lagomorpha; family Leporidae; genus Lepus; species Lepus europaeus. The sequence continues at coordinate 95,744,416 of NC_084835.1, forward strand.
CTGTTTGGACGGGAGTGTGGGGCCGTCCTGTTTGATAAGGGCTGGAATCCTATGGTTCATGATGGAGGCTGAGGCGGTTGGTTGAATTGGGCTAGAGTTGACGTCTCCCAGTGAAGTCTGCCCAGCATGAACCAAACGCCGGGTCTTGTGCACTAAGTCGTTATGGAAGGAATCCAACAGGAAGGACAATGCTACTGAAAGTGCCAAGGGACAGAAGAACCAGGCAGTCAGCCAGCTCATTCCCCGTGTTGGTGGATGCCCGACACAGAGCTGCCGCCCCGGGACGGGGAAGGGGCCGGAGTCCTTGCGGGGGCAGCAAACCTGCCGTGCGTGTGGCCTTTCATCAGGCTGATTGACAAGTCAGTAAAGGAACCCTAACCAGAGGACGGCCTCAGTCCTGAAGAACTCTCACGCGCTCTCTTCTTCTCTTTTGAATTTTTTTGGATTAATTTTTCTTCCGAGTCAAAATGAAAGAGGAGCGTTATGCAAATGAGGATGGGCAAGGTGATTAGATGTTATTTACAGAAAGGGCAAGGGGCAGATGTGGCCATCCAGTGGAGACTGGGGGCAGGGGGGCTTGGTGAGACACGATCTGATCAGTGTCTTCATTTTTATAGCGTGGTGAGGCAGGATCCCCGCTGATTACTGGAGCTTGTAAAGTTGGTCGTTTCCAACAGGGCGACCTGCAGGGGGCTTGTATCTGAGGCAAACCACAGATTTTCCAATCAGTGAGCAGAGAAGCGTGGATCGCCTACTAGGTGCAGGGGAGATGCATGAGAAGTAGCAGAAACATGGTCCACGTCAGAGCAGCTTTCTTGTGGTTGCAATGTGATAGGCAATGGGTTCCCTATCTTTACTGAGTCCCCGGAATTGTCTGGTGACCAGGGCAAAATGCAGATTCCAATTCAGGAGGTCTGAGGTGTGGTGGCACAGCCTGGGCTCCTAACCAGCTGGAGCCAGGGCCACATGGTGAATTGCCAAGCGGCAGACTGCAGATGGCCCTGGATGAGAAGCTGGGAGCTGTGGGTACCCACAGGAACCAGCTGTGTGATCTTGGCCAGATCACTCCATTCTGAGCCTCAGATAAAGCCAGGAGGTCTCGGGGCAGGCTGGGTACAGCCCAGCTCAGCCAAGGGCAGTTGGCATGAATGATGACCAGTGCTCTCTAGAGCTGCACAGGCCACAACCTGCCCAAATGCATGCAGAGTTCCCAAGAGTGGTGGGCTGGATGGTGGTTCTCAAATTGGGGTGCACATAACGCCATCTGAGTTTTTAAGATACCAACACCCGAGTCCCCGCCTCTGTGATTCTTTTGTAATTGTCCCAGGATGGGACCTGGGCACTGGGACTGCTTTTATAAAGTTCCCCAGAGATCAAGAGTTTACCCTTAAGGTCCCTCCCAGCTCATGGTGCTGTGAGTCTGTCTCTGGCTCTCAGCTTGCACCTGTAGAACCCCTCAGTTCTAGAAGTGAAAAACCCGAGGGACCCTTACTCCGGTGTTTGGTGTGCTTTGTGACAAGTGTGGCTAAGAGCTAACTGCAGATCTTTTGCTTCTGTACATATTAGCTTTGCTTGCTAACGCCTAAGGATAAATCTTGTAACATTTTAGAAACTGGGGTTTGATGGCGCGTGGGAACAAGCGCCAGATGTCCCTTCCCCCAAGATTAGCTAAGTTTCGGTTCTCCGAATGTTTCGGTTTCCCAGAAAAGAAACTAATTGTAACTCCCGCCCTGGGCAGCCTCTCCCCATCTAAAGGACCCAATGAGTACTCAAGGCAACCTTTAAACTAGCCAGTCAAGCCAAAGCCTGCGAAATATGTTAATCTTGTGTTTTTTGCCTTTAAAAGTTGCTTGTAACTTCGGCTCCAGGCTTCTCTTCGCCTCAAGCGACAGGGAGCCCGTTTGCGCAAACGTCTAATAAAAATCCTCTTGCTTTTGCATCTACCAGTCTGGAATTTGGGTCTTTGGGCAACCACCCGAGCGCATTGGATTCCCAAACTTGGGGTCCTTCAGAAGGGGAAAAATGCAAAGAAGATCAGCGTGGAAAGAGGCATTCAAGGATTTCCCTGAAGGAAGTCCGATGATTGAAGGAGAGTGACTTGGGGGAGAAGCTCCGTGAGTGAATACAGGGGCACACACGCGTGTTCCCAAGGCTTCTGGTCTCACAGCACCTTTCTGTCCCGGCTGGTGCTGGGGACACGCCTGTTTGTTTCTGCCTCTTGGGAGAGAGACAGACACTTGCACACTCACCTCCACACACCTAGAAGCATGCACGATGGTGAGGAGTTGCTTGGCATGGAAGACAACCAGGACAAGGAGGCATATGATGGAGACCCCTGGTTCCCTTTGGGGGAGGAAGGGGCAATAAGCTGAGCCAAGAGGGGCATGGGTGGGGGGAGCCCCTCTTCCTGTCCTGGGAGCTTTAGACCCCAGCCCTCACATCTGGCTCAGTTGCATCTCGGGAACACAGGGTGAGGGCTGGGGAGGGGAGGGGGCAGGCCTTGAGACAGGTGCCTGCTCTGCAGGCCTCCAGGGTCCCTGCCGTCTCCAGCATTCTGTGTTCACGCCACTGGCCGCCTGAGGTTGGTCCTTACCCCTCTGGGGCAGACGGGTCCTACGGATATGCAGATTTAATTTGTGCTTACCACAAAGGGGAAGGCTCCCCTCAGTCTCAAATGCCCCTCCCACTTTATCTTTCCTGTCAATCAAGCTTTCCAAGCACAGCTGTCTTTTCCTGTCCTCCTCCTCCTCCTGTCTTCCGGCCTTGGCCTGGGGACTGTGGCCAAGAGTCCCAGAGCGTCCACTTGGGGCTGGGCCTGGGCGGCCTCCCCTCCATCCCTGGCGCAGGCTCCACAGGCATTTTAACTAAAATGAATCTCGCCAGCTTTGGAGCAAAGGTGGGCTCCCAAATCCATCCCAGGAGCGTGATTGATGGCAGTGCTGAGGCGCGAGACAAGGCAGCCCTCTCCGGTGTTCGTATTAATGCTGGGTTATCTCCCACGGTATTGATTTTTTGTTTGGCTTTTGAAATTCTTCTTCTCTGTTTCTGAGCCATTTCTATAAAAATGAAAGAGGAGGTGAGGGATGATGGCGCCTCGGCTGACAAGCTCTGCTGACTGGCAGTATTAGCTGCTGCTTTCCATTAGGGCTTGCCAAGCCTTGTCAACAGCCTCTTCCGAGCAGAAATATATTTAAAACGTGCCATGCAAAGGTCCCCGGGTGTCAACAGGAAGAGCTTGCCACTTGGTTTACTCACTGGATTTAATCTCCCTACCCTTAGTGCTTGGGCCCCTTGAAGGGGACAACAGGGGGCTTGATGGGTTCCCATCCATGCCTCTTTGCTCTCCTCTTGCCCTCACCAGACAGCTCACCTTCTGCAAGACTGTGGGGGGGGGGTGCTGGGGACTCTCAGCATTCTGCCCTCTGCTGTTTCCCTCTCAACTGTGTGTGTTCCCTCCCTACTCTGTCCTCCGAGCCCATCCCTGCTCTCAGCCCTCACAGCACCTGCGTGGCAATGGCTCAGAACAGCTTATGGGAGGATTCCTTGCCCAGAGAATTTCATTTTGCCTTCCACAGGACCTAAGACTTTGAGTGGTCAGCTCTAAGCAGTGGCATTTCATCCACCCTTCAGTTAAGAGAGCCTGCTTGGAAGGAAGGGTGGGAAGGCAGCGTCTTCCTGACATCTGAGTGCCATCCCCTCCCTCTGCTTTGCTCCTAGTGCCTCCAGCTGATTACAGAGCATCCTGAGCCAGTGCAGACAGACAGCAGGGGATTCACTCATTCAACCACTCAACAGGTATTTGAGTTAAGGACCCACTGGCTTCCAATGTTGGGTTGGACCCACAACCCGATTTTGACGGGGGTCTCTGTCTTTTTATCTCGTCCCCCTTCATTCCACAGAGAATTATGTAGGCCTAGTGCCACATCCTGTACCAGTGCTGGGATACCGGGGTGGAACTCCCCCTGTCCTCCTGGAGCTGTCCAGGCTGTATCTGTTACCTGTCTGCCTTGCCTCCATGCTCTTTCCAACAAGAGCACATTCAGTTACCTGGTGCTGCTCCTGCCCTGGCCTTCACCCCTCTAATTTGCAGCTCCCCCAAACAGTGCCTAGCACACACAGTAGTCCCACAGTCCATGTTGGGCCACCTCATCCCTACTGCACCCCAAAATGGACCTTATCATGCAAGTCTTCCACTCTCCCTCCTCTGCCTCAGTGACTCTAAGAATGGCTTAGAATGGCACACAGACCATCCATTGATCCCTGCCAATCTGTCCAACCTCTGCCGGAATGCCGCACCTTCCTTATCCCACAACCCTGTCTCCTGTGTCAGAGTTCTCCAGAGAAACAGAACCACCAGGATGTGTACATATCCAGAAAGAGATTTATCATAGGAATCAGCTCATGTGATCACAGAGGCTGGTGGCATCCAAAATCAGCCACGTGGGCAGAAACCTGGAGGCCCAGGATGGCCTGTGGGGCTGATGCAGTCCAAAGGCAGCTGCTGGAGCAGCTTCTTCTCACTGGGGGAAGCTCATCTCTCTTTTTTTTATGTTTTGTGGCAGTCTGCTTTCCCCAAAGTTCACCAATTCAAATGTCCCCCTTGTCCAAAAATACCTCCCAAGTTGTCACATGAGATTAGCCATCACATCCCCTTTTGCTTTTTAGTCTCTGGCAAGGCTATAGGTTGTTTGTGGTTCCAACATGATGACCGTGCTGCCTGCAGGGCTTTGTGGGTACTCCCCACTCTGCCTGCCTTCCCCTCCCCAGTCCTGTCCATCTCACTGGTCCAGCCTCAGCTGGGAAGCTTTCTCTCAGGGACTCCTTCTCAGATCCTTACAGCCCACCCGGGGTGCTTTGGTGTGACATCATTTATCATGTCTCAAGTGCTGGTGCCATACCTATCTCTGCACTGGGAAGGCAAGGGCTTATCTTTTCCTTTGTGTCTAACTCAAGCCTGGTGGTGGGTGCTGGAGACACTCTTTTGGGCAAGAGAACCTTCATCAATGACCTCATAATCACTCCAGCACCCATTGTAGTTGCTTACGAAATGGGCATTGAAGTAGGACAGTACCCACTAACTGCTTACCATTACAGTTGTTCTCCCCTTTAATGTTATAGAGCTTTTTAAGCTGAGTCCATGGCCATCTGAACATAAAACTACATTTCCCAGAAGCCCATTCGGCCATATGTGGCCATGTGACCCATCATGGCCAATGGGCTGTGAATGGGAGGTTCTTAATGCTTTATAAGAGTCTTTCTCCTCTGTAGCTTCCCAAACACAGACCTATCTGGAATCAAACCCCACTATTTCAGACCATGAGGTTGTGGAGCAGAGACTTGGACATGACCTACAAACAGATGACCATGGAGCTCCCTCCATCAGCTCTGTGCTATCTACCCCTTTTCTTCCTCCTCCTCCTTGTCCTCCTCCTCCTCTTCCTTCTTCTTCATTTATTTATTTATTTGAGAGGCAGAGTTACAAAGGAGGGAGAGAGAGAGAGAACGAGAGAGATCCTTCATTCACTGCTTCACTCCTCTAAATGGCTGGAATGGGTGGGGTTGGGCCAGGTCAGGAACCGTATCTGGGTCTCCTACATGGATACAGGGGTTCAAGTGCTTGGGCCATCTTCTACAGTCTTCTAAGGCACATTAGCAGGGAACTGGATCAGAAGTGGAGCAGTCCGGACTTGAACTGGCACCCATATGGGATGCTGGGGTCACAGGCAGCAGCTTAACCTGCTGCTTCCTAACACTGCCACCATCCACTTCTGACTTCTGTGTAAGAGAATAGAACACCAGCATCCTGTTTGAGCCATGTGCTTGGAATCTCTGTTGATCTCTGTTGCTTGAAGTTGAACCTCAGCTGAAGGCTACATATTGAGAAGTGCTTTCCAAACTCTTCAAGGGCAGGCAGGAGCCACCGTGAGCAAAGGGGATCCAAGGAGGCTGCGCCAGCCCTCCTTGCTCAACCCCACCTGGGCCCATGGCCTGTGCTACACTTCTGTATTTTCCACGCTGACTATGTTGGAGGGTGGAAGGACTCTAACATCCCTCCTGTTGCTGACACCTAAACGTCTGCTCACGTAGACAACCAAATAGAAAAGATTGGGATTGGTGTTGTGGTGTAGTGGATGAAGCTGCTGCTTGTGACACCAGCATCCCACACTGGAGCACCGGTTGAGTGTCTGCTGCTCTGTCTCTGATCCAGCTCCCTGCTAATGTGCCTGGGAAGACAGCAGAAAATGGCCCAAGTGCTTGGGTCCCTGCACCCACATGGGAGGCATGGATGGAGCTCCTGGCTCCTCGCTTTGGCCTGACCCAGTCCCTGATGTTGTGGCCACCTGGGGAGTGAACCAGCAGATGGAGGATCTCTCTCTCTTTCTCTGTCTCTCCTTCTCTCTATCACTCTGCATTTTGAATCAATCAATCAACAACAACTAAATCTTTAAAAAGCAAATAATGCCATCAAGAGAAGCAGGATCTAGCTGCTGTATGCACACAGAGAGACATGGAGGTCTGTGGCTGTGGATAACCCTGAGGGCGGAGCTTCAGGCACTAATGTGGGTGTTGGGAAGAGCCCGTCCCCTTTGTCTGTGTTCAGGCCCGAGAGCATCCTCTGCTCCCTGCGCACCCTGTGCTAGCCATCCTGGAGCTGGGCAGGTGGCGGTGTGCAGGGGACGTGACTGGACCTGCTGAATGAACACGGCTGAATGAGCACACGTTGTCCACTCTACACCAGCGTTTGCACATTAAGTGCTCTCACCGCTGCCTGGAAAGAGCTGTGGCTTTGGTTCTTGGCAGCTCTGCACTGTGGCCTTGTTTCTTGCTGCTCTCTTTTCTCGCTTCCATCAGGGTCTGTGTGTGTTTGTTTTAAGGGCGTCCAATTGGTCAGCTCTTCCATGTGCAGGTTTTGCTTTTCCCATTTTTTTTTTTTTGACAGGCAGAGTGGATAGTGAGAGAGAGAGAGAGAGAGAGACAGAGAGAAAGGTCTTCCTTTTTGCCGTTGGTTTACCCTCCAATGGCCGCTGCGGCCGGCGCATCTCGCTGATCCGAAGCCAGGAGCCAGGTGCTTCGCCTGGTCTCCCATGTGGGTGCAGGGCCTAAGCACTTGGGCCATCCTCCACTGCTTTCCCGGGCCATAGCAGAGAGCTGGCCTGGAAGAGGGGCAACCAGGATAGAATCCGGCGCCCCAACCGGGACTAGAACCCGGTGTGCCGGCGCCGCAAGGCGGAGGATTAGCCTGTTAAGCCACGGCCCCGGCCGCTTTTCCCATTCTGATAGGAAAAGCTGTCCTAAACTGATGCCACACAGATCCTTTTTGAGTAGTGTGAGTTTTGCTGTTTCCTAATGAGGCTTTTAATTCATGGGCAACTTTTCAATATGGTATGAAGCAGAAATTCAATTTTCTTCTTCTCTCTCTGCATGGCCAATTATCCCAGTACTGTTTGGACTCCTTGGTGGTACCTATGACCCACTGGGGTCCAGAGAGGTACAGTTACTTGCCTGTGGTCACACAGTGACCCGGCATGGGGTTGTGACTGGGGTTCCAGTACAATAACACTGGTGTGTGTACAGTGCCACTTTTCTGTCTGGGAACATGGTCTACTCTCCTCATAGATTAGTACATGCTCCTCACAAGCAGGGATCCTGTCCCTTCCTCCTGTCACCCCCCAAGTACTTACCTAGTTCATGGCCAAGGACTTGGTGGGTACCCGGAAAGACTAGGATGAAAAATTAATCAGAGAATCCAACAGATTTGTTTTAAAAGATTTATTTATCTATCTGAAAGGCAGAGTTGAAGGGAGAGACGGAGAGGAGGGGAGAAGAGGGAGAGAAAGAGAGATCTATCTCCCATCTGTTGGTTCACTTCCTAAATGGCCACAATGGCTTGGGCTGGGCCAGGCCAAAGCCAGGAGCCTGGAGATGCATCCGGGTCTCCCACATGGGTCAGATTTGACCATAGCTGAGCACACAGACCCTAAGCGCTGTCTGCTTTGCTGTAGACTCACCCATGTGGATTTAGGGGTTCAGTGTTGTGACTTTGTCCCCTCTGAAGGGGGCGTCAACTTTTGGGCGGAGGAGAATGGCTGTCACCTCGCCCCGTGACTGTAAATGGACGTTTATTCCTGCCATCCTTTTTGTTGCCAACACGATCATATTGAGCCTTTCTGACGCAGCCGGAATAACATATGAGACCCCTGGCAGGAGTGACGGTGCACCTGACAAAAGCAGAAATAGCCCAGCTCCTGCTATGTGCAAAAGAATGATCCCCTGGAGGTGATTTTTAATTTGGGGGCTTGCTGCAAAATGGAAAGCTGACCAAGGGTGCCTTGCAAACTCAAATGCTTGCTTGACCAATCAATTCTCCAAATGAGACTGGCGGGGCTGGGCTCGCTCCTTTAATGGGCCAAGTCCAGTTCCCTCCATTATTGGGAAAAGCTGGGGGCAGCGGAACAGTTTAATTTGCTGGTGAGGGGAAGGGAAGACATGAGGAGAAAGAAAAGCACGAAAGGTGGGTGGAGGGGCCGTACTCGGAGGCAGCTCCATCACTGGGGTGCCAAGTGGTGGGCGGGGCTTGGTGATTGGGCTGGGGAATGAGGCTGGGGCTTCTGCGCAGTAGACGCAAACCTACATGAAGTTCACTGGTGTTTCTGGGGTCCCCATAAACCGCATTTCTGTTATTTTGGTGTTTCAGGGGAACAAAAGGAAATAGGGTGGCCAGAAGCAAAGTTGAAGTTGAATGTGGAATCAAGAGAGAGAGAGAGATGGAGAGATGGAGAGATGGAGAGATGGAGAGAGAGAGAGAAAGAGAGAGAGCGCTTTTCCCGGCATCAGGGCAACAAAAAGTTGCTCTACCAGTCCCAGCAGGGAAGAGAAGGGGGTAGCCTCAGAGCCTTGATGGGCTTGAAAAATGGCTCGTGTGTTGCCTCCATTGCTGGCCTTGCACAAGCTATTTAAACTTGACGTTGACATGTCATAAATCCGACAGCAGCCAGCAGGACGGTGCTGCCTTGCTGTCCACCCGCGTCTGCATGGATCCGGGAAACGAGGCTGGCCTGGGCCAGTGGCAGGCACTGTGGGCCTCTCAGTCTGAGGGACTCAAGCCCCAGGCCTGGGGACCCCGAGAAGCCAGGCTGGGGGGGCCACTGTGTGATGTACGGCCTCCAGGCTCCTGGGCCCAAACCACACGTGCGAGACTTGAGCTCAGGGTTCAAGGCACCTCCGGCCATCCCTTATGCCTCTGCATGGCCTAGCAGAGTTTAAGAAAGAAGGAGAGGCTGGCGTTGTGGCATAGCAGGTAAAGCCGACGCCTCCAATGCTGGCATCCCATATGGGCGCCGGTTCGAGACCTGGCTGCTCCACTTCTGATCCAGCTCTCTGCTATGGCCTGGGAAAGCAGTAGAAGATGGCCCAAGTCCTTGGGCCCCTGCACCCACATGGGAGACCCAGAAGAAGCTCCTGGCTCCTGGCTCCTGGCTTCGGATCGGCCCAGCTCCGGCCATTGCAGTCAACTGGGGAGTGAACCAGCGGATGGAAGACCTCTCTCTCTCTGCCTCTCCTTCTCTCTCTGTGTAACTCTTTCATATAAATAAATAAATAAATCTTTTTTAAAAAAAAAAGAAAGAGGGAAATCTTCTCCTTGGCTCTTAATAAAGCATGCATGCTACCTAAATGTGAAATGTTAGCACAATGATTTAGCCACTTCCTGATTTTGTGCGGCTTTGTGCTACTCTGGGTATTTTATTTGATGCCAGAGTTAACTAAGACCACACGGCTTTTGATTTAAGCGATTTCTTTTTCCCTCTGGCAAATTCTCAGGCTCTCAGGAAACCTTGTAGGGGCCTGGGGTAGGGATGAAGAGGAAGGGAGCGGAGGTGGGGAGGTCTGCTCTGGCTTCTAGAATACGCAGGGCCGAGCGGTGGAGCTGGCCGCCGTGGGTCTGTGCACAGTCAGAGGTGGAAGGAGCCTCAGGTCCTCTGGTCCGGGGACTCACTGAAGCTCGCGCAGCTGAAGAGTGGCCCTCGTGCACCAGTCTTCCCTGGCGTCTGTACCTGCAGCGGCTCAGCTGGGCTCCAGGCCATGGAGCTGGAAAGAGGTATGAAGTGCTTAATGGGTACCTGAGCTGTGCTAAGTAGTCAGGGGCAAAGGGGATTAAGTTTAGGTCCACAAGACAGACAACCCAAGTCAGGAGCGGGTAAAGTGAAGCAGTGGTTGTGAACAGAAAGTCTGGCCACAGGCGGCGTGTGCGTCAGAGCCAAGGTCTCTTCTGTTCCCTTGGCTTTTCCCTCATGGCTACAAGATGGCTGCAGCAGCCACCATCATCCCTGCTCCCAGATAGGAGGAGGGCACAAGTCAGAGAAAGGGGCAAGACCCTATCTCAGGCAAGCAAACACTTCCAGGAGTCCCCATGGTGCTTCCACGCGTGTCTCTTGGACAGAACTCTCTCTCCTGGCAACGGTGGCTGCAGAGAGACCGGGAAATGTAGTTTATTTAGGACTATGGTAGACAGGAAGGAGAGACTGGACGTTGAGTGAGCAACTGACCACATCTGCCATGCCTGAATTGTTTTCTCTCTCACAGCAGCCCTAGGGGATAGGGTTATTGTGCTGTTATTCCCATTTGACAGATAAGGAACACTGAGCCCCAAAGAGATGGGGTAACCTGCCCAGGGGCCAGGACTGGGGCTTCAGCCTGGGACTGCATGACATCCTGGGCCTTGCTCCTGATCACTGCGTGATCTGCCTCTCGGGGAAACTCTCTGAGTTAGGTCTGAGCCTAACGAGAGCTGCCTAGGCTCTCAGTGTCTCTGTGAAAGAGGAGAGAGGCCTCCTGGAGCAAGGACGCCCGACCCAGAGAGGGGTCTCAGAGAACCTTCGCAGGGGGCCTGCAAAGGGGTCTCCAAGAGGGGCGAGTCCCATATAGAAAGCCGCCAGCAGATGCAAGTGAGAGACGCGTAGCAGCCAGCGCCAGCTCTGAGCGGACGGTGCACAGCCCCCTCGGCCTCCCGCCACTGCCTGGGTCCACTTCCCCCTGCAGAGACCTCCCAGCCCCTGTCTGCCTCCCCCTGCACTGGAGCCTGCACTGCTTTAAACCTTTATCGGCTTGCTTGCGTCTTCACGCGGCTTCAGACCAATCCGTGCAGGGATGACGGCGGGCAGGGTTCATTAACACAGATGGAAACGGAGGCCTGGAGAGGGGGACTGGGACGCTGGGGCCCTGTGGGCAAGTGTATGCATTTGCGATCTGCATTTCAAATGTCATTTCTCCCTGTGGCTGAGGGGTTTCTCTCCTGATGTGTTCTAAAGGACATGGGGCAAAGTGGGTGGGCAGAGAATGGCCCTGACATCTTAACATCCTCTTACCTCATCAGAGGATGGGGCTGCACTTGGCCTGGTGCTGATGTGGGGAAAGGAGACGCACAGACGGTCCAACAGCCTGAGAGTAGATGACGGAGGAGCTCTGGAGCCCAGCCGGTTGCTTGGGGGCCCCTGCTGTCCACCGTCCACGGAGCCAGATGGAGTGCTTCCTGCTCTGGTACAGACATCAGCCCCCAAGGCAGCGGCAAGGGCCACGGGCAGCTCAGCTTCCCCTGTGTTGCACTAGAATCAGGCTGAGTGGAGATCTGCAGGTGCAGGCACCAACATGGCGGCTCGCCCAGGGGCCCTGCCTCACTGCCGATGGGATGCAGGCTGCCTTGGGTGAGGGTGGACCAAGGCTTCCACCTTGAGGGTTGTTTTTTTTTCTCCCTCTGGGGTTTTATAAATCAGCCAGCAAGACAGCCGCTTTCATGCTGAGACGTCATATTCAAGGCCTCAACCCAAGATCAATTGCTGGCTCACTTGGCTTCCCTCTCCTGGAGCCTGGACCCGTCCCGCCCCAAAGTGGGAGAGTGGCAGTTCTTGCTTTATGATCCATTCCGTTCAGACGCCTTCCCCTTCCTGACACCACCCCTGCTGCCCAGGCAACCTCTCCTTCCAAAGGTCACCGGGGCGGGCAGTGCTAAGCTTGGCCTGCATCCCACATGGGAGTGCCTGCTTCAAGTCCCGTCTATTCTGCGCTTCTGATCTGGCCTCCCCAGTGTGCCTGGAGGCAGCAGATGATGGCACAGGACTTGCGTTCCTGATACCCACATGGGAGACTCGGGTGGAGTTCCTGGCGCCTGGCTGTTGCAGGCATTTGGGAGAATCAGAAGATGGAAGCTCTCTCTCTCTCTCTCTCTGCCTTTCAAATAAATGATTTTTTAAAAGAGGTTCACTGGTGACTTTTTCTTCAGGGGCCTCCAGCAAACCTCAAAACCTCACAACTACCCTGCAATTTGGCCATGCTGCCTCCAGGGGGCGGTAGTTCCCCCAGCGAATGCTGTGAATGGGCATGTGAGTGGGGAAAACGGCTGTATAGTATTTTGTTTTGTGTTGTGTATTTAAAAAATCCTGAACCTGTCACCAATGCTCTAATAATAGGAGACAGTCCATAAACAAAAAAAAAAGTCCTGAGTTTTGGCAAAATTTCCTGAGGCTAACAACAGCCAGCTGAGGCCACGCCGGGACTGCCCGGTTAGACCAGGCCTGCAGCCTCCCTGGAGGTCCCTGTCCCCACCCGTCTGGCAGGCTCTCATTTGCTATTTATTTATTTATTTATTGTTTACTTCCTAAAGCCCAGGGTTAAATTTTAGACGCATTTGGGTTAGACATAAATATTAATTTAAATCATTTGAATAGAAGAGTCTTTAAAAATGAAAACAACTGAATTTAGGTGGCAGACAGATCCTTGTTTAAAGATGATACTGCAGGATCAACTTTCGCATAGCCACGATCTAGGGTTCTCTCATGCTTTTCTTGTAACACTCATCCTACGCTTGAACCAAAGTCAGCTTCCAGAACATTCCACGTTTTCCCTGACCTCTGGGATGACCCGGGTCCCTGACTACCTGGGCCTGAGCACTCTCCTGGAATGTGGAGCTTTCAGTGCTAAGCCCAGGCAGGTTCTGGGTAAGCTGAGTCCCATTGTCTGCCCTTCTCACTCCCTCTGCCTGCAACGCCTCCCCTTGCCTGGGTCACTACTCTCTCCCTTCAGGGGGCAGCGTGGACAAGTCCAAGATCCTCCACCCCCAGCCTTTACAGTGTGCCTGGAGACCCCTCCCCTGGTGCATCCCATCTGTCCTAGTCTACCCACAGGTGTGTCTGCTCCCTGCCAGACCCTGGACCCCCCGGACGCTGGCCCATGGCTCCCTGCTCCAGGCTGTTCTTAGCACACATGGCATGACACAGAGGACCTACGAATGCTGAATACAGACAGACTCCGTCATGTCATAGGGCAGACACTGGGTCTGTGTCCCACGCGGGTCTGGCTCTGGTGCCCCAGAAGATGTTCTCTTAATTGAATTGCATTGAGTGTGTTCAAGATCACGGAGCCCTCATTTTCTGGTAAAAGAAGAGGCTGAAGGAAAGTAGTGATCGCCCATGCCAGTCTCACTCACACTGTGTTGACGATGGACCAGAGAAAAACACATTTTACCCTGGCACCCGCCACCCCCGAACACACACCCAGTGAAAGAGTTGTGCTGTGGTTCTTGCTTGCTACATAGCAGCCATACTCCTACCTGCCCTATCCCACTCCACCCCACCCCACCCCACCCCACCCCACCCCATCCCATCCCATCCTCTCCCAACACATCCTACCCTACTAGTCTTTTTCATTTAAAAACAGCGCTTGCCCGGTGTGGGCCTGCTCATCTGAATTCCCAGCAGACTCTGCGTGTGGGATTTCAGCTCCTTTCCTGGAGCACAGAGCTGATGTGGAACTGATTGAATTCCCAGCATCCATGCATTCTCACTTCCACGGAGGCTGCCCGGCCATCCCAGCCAATCCGCATCTCGCCTCTTACTGCCTATCCACCATCAACTGCCACGCTCACACTCACACTCACGATCTTCCACAACACACTGTGACGCTGCTGTTCTCTTTTGCTTTCTGGGTGTCCTTTCTTTTGCTAAGAAGACGCTAAGCTCCCTGTGGGCAGGGGCGATGACGTCTGCCCATTTTGTGCTATGTTATCAGGCACACTACGAGTGCACACGAGGACCTGGGTTGTGTTAGAAGGGTCTTGGAGGAAAATGCTCCTTCCAGGGAGGGGCTGATGGCTTTGTGTGTTCCGATGTCATCTCCCCCCCCGTACCTCCTGGCTGCCTGGGGCCAGTAGAGGCCCCGCTGTTCCTTCCCTATCTCCAGGGGGTTAAGAATTGCTGCAAGTTGGATCAAACCCAGATGACAGCCAGAGAGATGAAAATAAGAGGAGGAGCGGACCTCCGTGTGGAGTGATGGACCGGGGGACTTAATTCTGGGAGACAGGGGCTGTAAGATGGGGAAGGGTGATCCTGGCTTTCAACGCAGAGCGGTGTGAGCGGAGGTTTAGTAGCTCTGCAAATGCAATGAGAATAAGCGGCCGTGTCCAGTGGCAGGGCAGGGACTGGCCCTGGGTGGCTCCGCGCCCTGCTTGCTCCGTGTGGCTGTGGTCAGTTTCTCCCTATTCCATGTTTCCCTCCATGCCTTGGGATCCGAAGTCTGAGCGCTGTGACACGGTGTAGGGTGGTGAGTTGTCGAGACCCTAGGCCATAGGGGCAGCCGGGTTCCCCAGACTGGGTACCTGTGTCCCCTGGGACTTGCCCCCTTGGCCTCAGTGTGCTGTCCAACATCCTCCTGTGTGCTCTGCCTAGTCTCGCGGAAGCCGCGGCTGTGCTATAACATCCCAGACACTGTGTGGCCAAGCGGTGGGTCTGAGCTGAAGTCCCAGGTCCCGGCCTCCGGCCCTGCCTCTGCCTCCCCCGGCCAGACCACCTTCGACCGCCACAGCTCCCATCCACATTACACGGCACCCTCTGCAGTCGCACGCACGCGATGCTGGGGGTCTGAACATCTCTCGGCTAATACCCAACAAGCCTGCACTGGGGGAGGGGGCGGAGTCTTCTCTGGGTCAGGCGTGGCGGTCCTGAGTGCACAATGGGAAGAAAGACCAGGCTGGGTGCCTTCCTCATGGAGCCCATGTCCAGCTGTACCAGGACACAGCAGGCCAGGGCTCACCCACACTCCCCTGCTCGTCTGCTCATCCTGGAATGGGGTGTGGACCCCTCCTCGCTGTTGGGGGGGGGGGCGAGTGTCGACCCCAGCTCCACCCTCGGAGCCAACATTCCGCGGCCCGCTGCCCTTCCATGGCCATCCTAACCCTTCACACCTGCCCAGAGGCTATTTTTAAAAAGACTTATTTATTTGAAAGAGAGAGACAGAGGGGGAGAGAGATAGAGAGGGAGAGAGTCTTCCATCTGCTGCTTCACTCCTCAAATGGCCACAACATCTGGAGCTGGGCTGATCCGAAGTCAGGAGCCAGGAGCTTCTTCCAGGTCTCACATATGGGTGCAGGGGCTCAAGCACTTGGGCCATCTTCTGCTGCTTTCCCAGGCCACAGCAGAGAGCTGGATCGGAAGTGGAGCAGCCAGGACTTGAACCAGTGCTCACAGGAGATACTGGTGCTGCAGGCAGCAGCTTTCCCTCATGGGCATGAGTGACGATCAGAAACTGGCGGAGGCATCCCCACCCAGGAGACAGGCTGGGTCTGACTGTGCCCCCCCCCCCCCACGCCCTGGGCACTGCCTTTGCAACATCCAACCCTTCATCTCCACTCCGCCCACCCCGGCAGGTGTCACGTGCCTCAGTGCCGATGCCTCCTTTTGGACCAGGGCCAAGGGCACTCCCCCTCCCCCATGAGAGAGGGGAAGCAGGGGGCTCCGGGCCTCCGCCACTCCCACAGGAAGGCGGTCTGTGAACCCCTCTCTGGGGAGACTGTGACTGCGGCCTCTTTTGTTGCACGAGGCACCTTCCACGTGAAGGAACGGGCGAGATAAGATGACACATTGCTAATGATGTATTTTATAGACTGCCATCTGTCCCGGGAAAGGTCACGAGAAATGGCAACTTGGTCGCAGGCGATTGGGCGGCGGCCGCGGCTGGGGGGACAAATGGCTCTCGCCGGAGCCTGACAAGGGGCTTCGGTGACATCATATAAATGCCCTAATTGGGAAGTGGTCACTGGAGCGGGCCTGACTTCTGAATTTGATGTGTCAATAAACAAGCTCAAGGTGAGAGGCTGGATCAATACGGCAGGACAAGAACCATCCGGCAAATTTACTGCAAAGTAATTGGGTGCAAAATGACTCAAGTCAACCTTCACACTGCCGAAAAGCAAACAAACGGTTGGCCCGCCGGCTGCCGTTTGTACGTGTCAGCCGCCGCTGCCGGCGGGTGCTTGCTGCCTGCTAATGGGCCCGGGGAGAGGGAGCCCCTGGAGGGAGCAGAACCGGCGCCGGCAGAAGCCTTCTCCAAAGGGGAAGAGAAAAAGCTAGACCCTCCTACCAGGGGTAGCCTTAACTATAATAGCATATGATAATGGTAGCTACATTATCACATAGGCATTTTTTTTATTCTGATGAGGTTGCCACATAAAAGAGACAGAGAAATATTCCAATTTTTGCCTTTATCCATATGCTTGAGATTGGTGGTAGCTTGCTCTCTCCACCTCTGGATACAGGAAAAGGGAGAGCAGGCATCTCAATCGCTTGGCCTACAGGGCATTCTGGCCCGGAAGTGGGTGCAAGAAGAAGCAGGTGCACCCTGCCTGGACCCAGAGGTGGGCACGGCCTCGCCTCCCGCAAGCCCCCCACTTACAATTTGCACCTGCCGGCCTCTGGGCAGGTTGGGGAGGGAGTGCTAGAGCTGCTCACAAGAGTTGACAGATTCTTGGGTATTTGGTGAGCTGGTGGTTTAATCATTAGTGGCTTGAAATTGACCATGCTGTGAAAAATCACACCATGGAAAGCAGCCAGTACGCCACATTGGGCCCCCAGGGAGCCACTTAGCAGAGCGCCACGGAGAGCGGGGACCCCCATGGAAGCTCAGGACCCAGCTGAGGAAGGGCAAGACCAGGGCGGGGCTGCACTCTCAGCGTGTGGACTGGCTGTGGCTTAGTTACACTGGGGTCCCTGGTTGTGTTGGTGGGACGGGGAGGTGGCTGAGGACAGCGGGACAGCCAGGGGCTAAGGAAGAGCAGCCATCCTCACTTCCGTCACCTCGGCTCAATGGGGCCTCCCTTAGGGAGGACAGCCTGGGAGAGTAAGACAAGCACTGACTGGGCTGGGCGCTAGCAGGCTGCCCTTCCACACCTAGCCTGGCCCTCACAAGTTCAAGGCTGGCACCGACAGTCACAGGGTTCTGAAGGTCACAAGAAAACGAAGCCCTTCTTGGTTAGCTGCCCAGAGCCGTGGAGCCTATGTCCATACCCCTGGCTCCTATTTGCCTGAAACTACTCCACCTGCCGGCTCCTCACAGCCCCACAGTGGGAAAGGTGGACACCTGTTCACCCAAGGAGTCTTGGGGACTTTACTCTTGTGCCAGGAACGCTGTAGTTCTGATGGGTCAGTGTTCCTGGTCCACTTGCATCAGAGTGCAGCAGGGGTTGAGGGCCTGGAGGGATACCATCTACCCCTCCCGCACACTCTCCTGGGTTCCTGTATCAGCATGGAACTCCCGGAGAGATGGAGGGTGCTTGCTAGGTGACCTGAGTCCCCCGGGTGGGAGGAACTTGGAGGAGGCAGGTGGCCCCAGACCAGGTTCAGACTGGGGCTGTGTGGTCCAAGGCAAATCACTGGACTCGCCCCCTCTGAGCCGAGGGCACTGAAGATTTGCCTAATTGGGTTGGTGTGAAAAGCAAAGGAGCTAATTCATGGGAGGTTCTCAGAGCAGTGTCTGGCTCACAGACTTTGTCCTGTTTTTGGTAGGCTTGGTCAACACTGTTTCTGTTTTTATGACACGGAGATTGAAACCCAACAGGTCCAGTGATTTGTCTGTGGCCTCATGGCCTGGCCGTGCTGGAGTTTCCTGGACCCCAAGCTCTTTTGCCAATCTGCAGGTGCCCAGGAGGTGCCAGGGGCTTGGGAGAGAGCAGGATGCCCAGAGACCGAGGGCAGTGGGAGGGGAGGAGGCTGCATGAGTCTTTTCTTTCTTTTTTTTTTTTTTTTAAGATTTATTCTTTCATTCTGAAAATCAGAGTTACACAGAGAGAGGAGAAGCAGAAAGAGGTCTTCCATCTGCTGGTTCACTCCCCAGATGGCCACAATGGCCAGAGATATGCTGATCTGGAGCTAGCATCCAGGATCCAGAATCCAGGATCCAGAAGCCTGGAGGCAGGAGCTTCTTCCAGGTCTCCCACATGGGTGCGGGGGTCCAAGGATCTGGGCCATCTTCTACTGCTTTCCCAGGCCACAGCAGAGAGCTGGATCGGAAGTGGAACAGCCAGGACTCGAATCGGTGCCCATATGGGCTGCCGGCATCACAGGCGGCTTTGTTCACTGCACCCCAGTGCTGGACCCCGGCTGCCTGAGTCTTGAGCTGCAGGGCAATCGGGGCTGTGCATATCCTGGGGAGGGGGGCGGCGTGAGGGTGCAAGGTGGCAAGAGAGGAAAAGTCACTCTGTTTTTCCCAGTGTAGCTTGACCGCAGAGGCTCTGCGTGCATACAGGAACGGGAATTCAGATTCTACCAACCTGGGTTGTTCCTGTGTGTTAAAGGTAGCCATTTTGGGGGTAAACACTAATAAACTGAAGATTGTCCCCCTTTCTCCCTTCCTTTTTCCCGAGGGTCATTTTAGTCTGGGGGATGGGGTGACGCACTGAGCACACACCTGCGCACACACACTCCTCCCCCAGCAGCAGGTGCCCTGGGATCCGTCCGTGCACACGGCCCTCCTACCCTGCACGACCAGGACACACAGGGGGCTAAGTGAGTGCAGGCAAGGCAGAGAGCTCCTGCTCCATCTCCCCAGAGCCAGGCAACTCTGCCTTCCGCTGCTCCTGTGACCCAGTCCGGGTGCACCGTCCCTTCTCTGAAACACTGGCCGTGGCCACTGAGACACCATCTCATTGTCTTCCTGCTCCCGCCAGCGGCTCAGCCATTTCCCTGTGGCGGAGAATCGCCCCTGGCAACTTTCTCCCCACACTGCTCTCCGGGGTAAACTTTGGGCTCATGTGTGCAGATGGAGGGATCTACGTGTCTGGGACATCTGTCTGCTTCTTCCTCGGAGTCCCTGGGAGGCCGCGGGGGCTGGGGCTGTGTTTGGCCCTGAGTGGGGCAGGAGAACCTGGGAGAAGAGGGGTTGGTCTTTACCATGACCCCTGCCTCATCTCTGGACCTCAGAGCTGCACCTGCCCATCCAAACCATGCTTGCCTGTGGGGACCGTTCTGCGCTCGGTGGCTGTGCACGGGGGCATCAATCACGCAAGTTATTTTCTCCTCTGACTTAAGAGGATTATCCGGGCTGGATGTTTTGCTTTGTCTGCATTATGCCATGACACTTCCCTGTACCGGCCCCTCTAGGCCCAGGGACTCAGGCCAGCCAGCGTCTCTCCCATCCCATATTTGGCTGTCGGTGTTTCAAGATCTTGGCGAGCAAGGAAGGGGCTATGACTGAGGGGGAGAAGCCACATGGAGTCCAAGACTCCTGCCCTCCAGACACCTGTCCTCCATCCCTGCTAAAGAAAATTCTTTCTCCCGTGTCGCTGGACTGCACACGATGGACACCCAGTGCCCGTGTCTTCAACGAAAAGGTGGGGTTTTCTCCCTCGGTAAGAAGTTGACGGCGCTGGAATGAGTCAGTGGCTCTGGATCAACGTCAGCCATTCAAGGTGGGAGGAAAGAGATGCCCCATCAGGCTCCTGCTGGTGTCTCGGTGTCCAGGCTGTGTCGCATGATGGCAGGTTGGGAGAGGGCTGGGCAGGCGCCAGGGAAACATTGGCTGCAAGAAACGCCCCCTAATGCACCCTGGGATGGGTGGAAGGGAGCTGAGCTGGCGCCTGTAGCTTGGCCTCCATGGTGCTGGGCTGTTTCTCAGAAGCGCTGGAGCTCAGCGAGGCATCTCTCTGCACGCTGAGGCTCGTCTCTTGCACAGCTGAAGCACAGCTCCCCACTGCTGCCCAGGTCTTGTTGGGCAACCCGACCTCCAGACAGGCTGCCGTGTCTCCAAGTCCAAGGCGAACATCCCGGGGAAGGTCTCTGGCCTGGCCCAGGTTTGATGGCTGCCCCTGGGCCATTTGGCCCTGGTCAGGAGCAGGGTGGTTATGGTTGGTGTGCTGTGGCCATAAAAACCCCGCTGGACCCTCAGGCTGGGGTGGGTACAGATGCAGCATTCCTGGGGGTAGGGGGCGGGAGTGAGCAGACATCGAAGTGGTTGACTGTACACCAGGGTCACAAGAAACCCCAGAAGGTCAGGGCTCCAAACCCCATAGGAATTCACTCCTCAAGTAGCAATAATGGCCAGGGCTGGGCCAGGCTGAAGCCAGGAGCCAGGAGCTTCATCCAGGTCTCCCACATGAGTGGCAGTGGCCCAAGCACTTGGGCCATCTTCCATTGCTTTTCCCAGGTGCATTAGCAGGGAGCTGGATCGGAAGTGGAGCAGCCAAGACAGGAACTGGTGCCTGTATGGGATGCTGGCATTATAGATGGTTGTGTTACCTGCTCTGCCACAACACCTGCTCCTCACCCTGCATTTTGTAGGAAGTTCAACGCGGCAGTAGCTTCTGACAGGCAGTGCGTTCCCTGGCTGTTGTGTGCTGCTTCTTCTTACTGGCCTCAGTTTCCCCAATAATGGCATCTGCTGGCCTGTTTTAGGAAGCTTCGAAACACCAGCTCTGGGAATCCTTTGTGAAGGTTGTGTGTGTGCAGATGTGTGTGTCAGAATCACGTGTGAGAACAACTGCTTCTCCTGGGGCCGAGTCGACACACAGCAAGGTCTGTCCCCAGCAGGTGAAGGCAGCTGGGCGGAGACAGGGGGTTGGTTCCAGCAGCCTCTCACTAATCCCCAGTGGAACATCTCATCGCCTAAGGACCAGTCCTCAACAGGAGAGGATGCAGAGCCTCGGGTGCACTGGGGATGAAGGTGGCCACGTGGCTGCTTCTCCTCGGCCAGGCCCCTTACACATTGGCTTCCATTGGCCTCTGACTTCAACCCCAGACTGAGCTCATCTTGTCAGGAAAGTCAACAACCCACCCACCCCACCAGCCCACCACCCAACCACTCACTCACCCAACCACCCCACCACCCAACCACTTACCCACCCAACCACTCACTCACCCAACCACCCCACCACCCAACCACTTACCCACCCAACCACTCACCCAACCACTCCACCACCCACCTAACAACTCACCCACCCAACCACCCTACCACCTAACCACCCAACCACCCGACCACCAAACCACTCACCCACCCGACAACCCACCAACCCAACCACTCACACACCCAACCACTCACCCAACCAACCACCCAGCTACCCCACCCAACCAGCCCACCACCCAACCACTTACCCACCCAACCACCCACCAAACCACCCAACCACTCACCCAATGAACCACCCCATCACCTAACCACCCAACTACCCCACCACCCAACCACTCACCCACCCAACCAGCCCTTCACCCAACCACTCACTCGCCCACCCACCCATCCATCCACTCACCCAACCAACCACTCACCCACCAACCACTCACCCACCGACCACCCCACCACCCAACCACTCACCCACACAACCACCCCACCACCTAACCATCCAACCACCCAACCACTCCACCACCCACCCAAGTAATCAACTAGTCACCCAGCCAAACCATCCAACTATCAAACCAGTCAAGCAGCCAGTTACCTGACCAACCATCCACCCAATCATCCAGCCACCTAACCATTCATCCACCCACCCACCTGGTCAGTCCACCAGCCAGCCAGCAGACACCCACAACTCCTGCATCGTATAGCAATGCCAGTTCTGCCTTGAGGCCTCCCTGCGGGCTGACCTTGCCCAGGCACTGGGCAGATACTGACCCTGTGATGGCAGTGCAGGGGGCCTCTCTGGGCAGAGATGCCACAGGTCAAATGGAGACCTAATACTGCATGGAGGGCAGAGCCAAGCCGCCGGAAGGAGGCAAGAAAGGAGGCCCTCCAGGAGCCAGTTATCCAGAGTCACCTTCCGAAAGCTTTCCCAGGCTAAGGTCCGCCCTATGGAGTGTTCTGGAGACACTAGAGTGGGGCCTGGTACCAGGGAATGCTTCTTGGAGGACAAAGTGTTTGGACAGGGCCTTGGAAGGCCATGTGATGCTGGCAGGGAGACTGAGACTCCAGCCATGGGGGTCGTGCCTTGACCAGCCCCATCCACAGCCAGCCAGACCCACCCTGTCCTGACTGCAGTGGGAGCAGAGTGGGGGGCTTGCAAGGGCTGTGCCTGAGAAGAGCACGGGGAGGTACAAGCTGTCCCCACCACTCACCCTTGTGGTTACAGCAGGGTACACTCACAGCAGGTGTGGTGAATCTCAGGGTGGAAAGAAACAGCGTGAAGGCCAAGTTTGTGAGGAAGGAATGGAATTCTGGGGAGGCCCCTCCTGCCCCTGTCCTCTCCCAGAGCCGACTCCCAGAGCCAGGCGGTTCTGCCCAGGTGAGGGGGTGGGGCTGCGCTGCCGTAGGCACCTGGACTCTGAGACAGCCCTTTCCACGTCCAGTCTTCAGCCTGAAGGTCCTGGGTTTCCGTTTGGGTCTTTGATCGTCATCAGATTGTCCCATATTAAACCCACAACCCATGGAAAGGAATCCAACACGCTCTGAGGGTAAGGCAAGGAACATTCTGGCGTGGGGCTGTGTCGCTCCTGGGTGCACCTGCTTGTGCGGCTGGGAAGATGTCCCCCAGGCACTCCCTCTGCGGCGGGGAGGTGGCTTCGGGCTGATTGGCCACGGAAGCCTTCCCCGGGGCTATTACTGCACGTGGGTTTCTGTGGGAAGAGACGACCTGGCGGCAGTCTCATTCCGGCTCAGGTTCGTGCTGTCACACAAGGCTGCCTTTCCCTTTCCCATTTCACGCTCCTGTCCCTAAATAATGTTTGCGTTTTCTATTAGTAGTGCTGCCTTGATTTGCCTGGTCCGGGTGACCTACTTTCTCCAGTTCTTTATTCCGGAAACGGTGCTGCCTGCTCCTCCCAGCCTCGGCTCCTCTTCCGTCATTTATTTATCCCACATGTTGTCATAGGGCGCCTACTGTTTAGAGACCCCACCCACCAAAATACAGTGCCAAATACCATGCCAGACCCCTGGCAGCTGAGTATCTTGTGAAGAGGTCATGGCAGGTGTTTACGTCACCGTGATCTAACCAGGTGACACATGGCCTTCTGGGCGCCCTGAAGCCCCTGCCCATATGCGCACATGCCCACTGCTCAGAGAAGGGGGAGAACCCAGCATTGGGTCAATCTTGGAGTGCTTCATGGAAGAGGGGAGAGTTCTGTGAGTTGTATTATTTTGCCACCTCTTGCTCCAGAGAGAGATAGAGGAGAGATAGAGGAGAGAGAGAGAGAGAGAATTTCATCTACTGGTTCACTTCTCAAATGCCTGCAAAGCCAGGGCTGAAGCCCGAAGCTCAGAACTCTCTCTGGGTCTCCCATGTGGGTGGCAGGGACCCAGGTCCTTGAGCCAGCACCTGCTGCCTCCCAGGGTGCGCGTGAGCGGGAAGCTGGAGTCGGAGGTGGACTCGAGCCAGGCGCTCCGATACGGGGTGCGGACACTGTAAGTAGTGTCTTAACTGCTGTGCCCAACACCCGCTCTCCTAGCTTCTCCATTTATCCACACGACAGGGCTAGGGAAGAGCGAGTTAACTGGTGAGCGCCGTCCCCGGCCCTGCTCCCCCGCTCTCCCAGCCTCATCCTGGTCTCCCACAGTCTCTCCACCCTCTGCACCGCCCAGGCTGCCATCCCGACTTGAGTCTCCAGTGGCCCCGTCCCTTCTCCCGCCCCAGGCTCCGCCTCACCTTGGCTTACACAGCTCCTCCAGGTGAAATAGCAGCTCTCCCCCCTCCTCCATCACGGCAGTGCACTCTTAAAACTCCCGGCCACCCACCCCGCGCCCTCTGCGCGCGCACACCCTTCCTCCCCTGTTGGTGTTGGACTTGGCTGGGTGACGTGGGTCGCCTTCGTGGTGGACACAAGGTGTCCCTGACCTCCCTTGAGTGAGGACTTGGCCCCTGACTCGCTTTGGGGTATTGGCCGACGCGGTGTGAACACGCTCCCATGAGAATAGCACACCCCGCTGGCCCGCTGAGAGACCAGTGGCCACACTTGCACCGGAGCTGCTGCTTAGAGCTGAGCCCAGCACAAGCCAGGTTGGGCAAGAGTCCTGCAGTGGTGGGGGCGAGCTGTCGATGGCTGTTTCAAGCCGCAGAATCTGGGGATGGCTTGTTACGCAGCGTTCCCACGGGGGTCCTTGTTTGCCCTGTACTTTGTTTTTTTGTTTTTTTTTTGACAGGCAGAGTGGACAGTGAGAGAGAGAGACAGAGAGAAAGGTCTTCCTTTGCCGTTGGTTCACCCTCCAATGGCCGCTGTGGCCGGCGCGCTGCGGCAGGCGCACCACGCTGATCTGAAGCCAGGAGCCAGGTGCTTATCCTGGTCTCCCATAGGGTTCAGGGCCCAAGGACTTGGGCCATCCTCCACTGCACTCCCTGGCCACAGCAGAGAGCTGGTCTGGAAGAGGGGCAACCGGGACAGGATCGGTGCCCCGACCGGGACTAGAACCTGGTGTGCCGGCGCCGCAAGGCAGAGGATTAGCCTAGTGAGCCGTGGCGCCAGCCTTGCCCTGTACTTTGGGACCAAAAGGTGCTTCCTGCAGGAAGTACTCCCGGATTGACCAGACTTCCATCACCCTGTTCATCTGCTTCATGCCACTCTGGCTTCCACCGACTTTCTGTCCCTCTCCGAGCGTGTACTGTCTTGCCATCGCCCACGTGGCCTTTTCGCCTTTGTAAGGAGGAGCCTGAAGAGGGCTGCATGGGGACTAACCCATTTCCCGGCACTGTGTCACCTCGGGATGCCCAAGGGTGTTCCGGTTCTGACACCCTGGGGTTCTTCGCCAGGACTGCCTTGAGTCCCAGTGGGACCCTGGTGTCTAGTTCCCAGCCTGTGTTCCCAGAATGTTCGGGGCAACGAGGAGTGGGCTGGCTGTCCTAGCTGGGGGCAGTGAGGAGCACACGCGGGCACTGGGCCTGCAGGCCACAGTGGCCGTCTGAGTTTCGTGGCCTTTCAGACACCCAGTGACTCCTGTGTCACAATGGCCTCTGGTGCCCCTGGGCAGAGTTTCAGAAACCACCCCTCCCAGGGAGGACGCTCTGTGATTGGCCACGATGCCCAGCCCAGCACCCGCCCATGGCCGGAGAACAGGGCAGGAAGGAGCAGGAACCAGGAGAGAGAAGCCAACTGCCCCCACCCTCTTCCCCTCCTCCCGAAAACATACATGGACTCCCTGGCATGCACTAGGCTCTGTGCCCCCCCCCCCCCTTTAGCCCATGGCTTATCTCCTCAAGGTGGCCTTTGCTCCACAAGGGCTGCCACAGCTCCAGCCATCAGATGTAGACTCCAGGCAGCGGGCAGGAGGAAGGGATGAGGGCAAAAGATGGTACCTGCAGCTGAGGTTGTGGAGCAGGCTGGTGTGTGAAGGGAGAGGCACTCTAGGGTTTTTGGGGTTTTGTTTGGAAGGGACAAGGGACAAAGAGTGATGCGAAACCTGGAGTGAGAAGATGAAAGCTGATGGGAGGAAGTTCTCTGTGGAGACTTGGAAGATTTGAGGACAGGGAACCCATTCCTCCTGTGGCACAGAGACCTGTGCACCTGCACTGGGAGACTTTGGGCTCCGGCTGTCCTCAGGCTTGGCGCGAATTCCTGGAGGAGAGAGCTGTAGAGAGCTGTTAAGGGGATGAGCTGTCCTACCTGGGATAGTGACAGCCTCCCAGGCGGGGACAAATTCCAGACGGCTGGCTGCTGTGGCAGGGACGGGAGGAAGGGCTGCTGAGCCGTGCAGGTGCATCTGTGGGGCTGACCAGGAATCGGGCTGGGACGGCGCCTAGAGTCCCTTAGGGCGGAGGCCAGCGGAGAAACGGGCTGCTTCTGCTCCCCGAGCCCAGACAGCGCGAGACCCAGGGGCAGCCTGCAGGTCTGCGGGTTTCTGGGAATTGGGCAAATGCTTTTCTGAAAATGGCGGCGACACTGCGTGGGCCACGGTGCAGGGAAGGAAGGGTGGGGTCAATCCGGGGGTTGGCCCCCAGCCCCCTGGTAGGCACCATCCCTAGACCAGAGCTGTTTGCCCACCCTCCAGTGCCTTCCTGGGCAGCCGAGGCTTGCCCGGGGCCCTTGGGGAGGCCTTCCCATTGCTGGACATTTTAATGTCTCCTTCTTCTCCCTTTCTGCCTTGCACTCCCCCCCGGGCCCCGCCCCCTCCCCTGCCTCCATCATATTGAATCACCAGGGTGTGAAATATAATAAAGCATTGTACCGTTCAATCTGTCGGCTATTCCTTAAAGGTGTACTCCAGGTAAATATCCCCTTGGCCTGTGAAAAATGAGCTTACCTGCAACGAATGACTTTGATGAACCTCGGGAGCCGGCGCTCTATCATTCTTTTCCAATTGGCTTCCCCAGCCAAGCACGATCTCCCCGCACAAATTTGTCTTGCTGAAGGAAGCCTTGCTCTCCTTTGCTCCCCTCTCCGTGCCCCGGCTTCCCCGCCTGGGCATCCCTTTATCCGGCCACCACGCTCAGAGATGGCTCGTGCTCTGCACCATTGGCAGGTGCCTCAGCAGCTCCATCAAAGGCTTCGGTCCTCCCACGAGCACTTGTTGGCTATGGCAGACAGCAGGTGCACGGCCCGCCCGGGCTCCCTCACTTCCTCCCCTGTGAGGTGGGGGACAGATGACTGTACCTGATCTTCCTTCTTTGTAGGGGAGTGAGACCAGCGGGCAAGGTTTGACACACGGAGATGCTTTGAAAAATGTCCACATCAATGCACAACTCAAGGCTTACTATTTTTATTGTGGAGCTCCAGTCTTTGGAGGACGAGAGTTCACGTGTGCATTTATTCAGCTGATAATGACGGAGTGCCTCCCGCGTGCCAGGCGCTGCAGACGGCAGTGGGGCGGGGGTAGGGGAGGGAGGAGTTCAGGAACTAAAAAGGGCGCAATTCCTGCTTCCCTGGAGTTCAGTGCATTTCCTTACAATCTAGTTGTGTTGACAAAGCCAACACGTGGAAGAACCAGGACAAAAGGGCACAGCACACAGTGACAAAACTGATGTTGTTTCTTCCAGAAGTTTCCACGACTTGAAAACCTACTGGGCAGTGAGGTGCACTTTTCTGCAGTTTTCAAAATGACCGTGCAGGAAATCATGGGCCTGAAGTCGCGAAGCGGGGCTGGAACAGAGGCTCTGGGCCCGGGGGCTCCCTGGAAGCTCCCTCCCTTCTACGCGGAAGCTCTCGTCCCTGTGTCTGCAGACTGAGTTGGCTCCATGATGGTGTGCATGGCAGAGAGGTAGTCAGAAGGAATCCCAAGAAGCTGCCTTGCATTTGACTTTGCGAGGCAAGGAAGAACTGCCATCAGCGGGCTGGGCTGATAGGGCTGGCGTTGGGTGCGTGAGCCACACAGATGGCCGGGAGGAGGTCGGCACAGCTGGGCGCAGAGCCAGGAGGAAGGCTGGAGGAAAACACATCCCAGAAGGGCCCGAATTAAAGCTGTGTGTGTGTGTGTGGGGGGGGGCTCCTGTCCAGAGACGGAAAGCAGAGGGTGTTCTATGGTGGAAACAAGAGGCAGGCCACCCTCTTACACAGAGGCCTCGCGCTAAGTGCTGGTGTTAGCATCCTTTCTCTGGGCCTCAGTTTCCCCTGTATGCAAGAGGCAGGGGTCGGGAGAGAGAAACTCAGAGTAGCCCCGCCTCGCGACGTCTGGGTTTTGTGATTCGATCACGAACGCACACGTGCGCACACATGCAGGTCACGGCCGGGTGTGCACCTGCGAGGGCTTCTTCCCTTTGCTGCCATTGTAATTTTAGATAAAGTGCCCAATGCCTCTTTATTCTCAAATATAAAAACCTGGGGAAGATTAAGCCACAGCCTGTCTCCTCATAATCTGGGCATCCAATTCCAGCTTCCTGATGAAGCGCTGTGGTTATAAGAGACTCGGACAGGCTAATGTTTGTCAAAGCAAGCAAGTATCCCCCCCACCTCCTGGAAGTGAGGCTGAGCGTTCTCCGTGACTGGTTCTTTTTTTTTTTTCCTAGTTCTTGCATGCATGGAGCTTTGGTCTGGGACGTCCATGGCTTCCGGAGCGGCACTGTGGTTATCATGCCCGTGGGGGTCTTGTTTCTCCTTTGGGGGTGGACCCAACCCTAGGCCAGGTGATACAGTGAGGCCTCCCTACCAGATAGAGCCTTAGGGAAGCAGTCTCACAGCTCCACGTGCCACTACGTTGAGCTCCCTGAAGGGCGGAGATGGTGAGGAAACACGCAGAGGGTCCTCTGAGCGTCTGGCCTTGAGCGCTTGCCTTGCGTTAATCCGTTTCATCCTTTCGCGAGCTCCTGTCACCCCCTCCTCTGACACTGGGGAGGGAGGTGAAGGCCCTCAGCCGCAGGTCAGCACAATGGGAGCTGAGCCCTGCTGGCCGGCCGGCTGCAGGGGGCTGTCTTGCAAGGACTTGGGCTGCCGCAGTCGGGAGCTGTTTCCCACCCCTCACGGCCACTCCCTCGAGGGGGCTCGGCCTGGGGTCTTCGAGCAGAGCTGCAGCACACAATAGGCAAACTGACTGACTCGTCGGAGGCTCCCACCGGCAGCTCCCCGTCCGCCCTCGCCAGGCACGCACTTGTGCCAGGTTCGAGGGATGCCAAGAGGAGGAAGCTTCTTCCCTCGGATTTCCTGATCTGGTGGGGGAGCCAAGGGATGGCACTGTGTGCTGGGGGCTTGCAGATCCCCATGGAGGAAGTACCATCCTCTACGATGGGCAGTGTCCCCTCTTGCCACTGTCTCCTGTCCCTCTCACCAGCAGGTCTGCTAACCCGGGGTCTCCTCCGGCTTGTGGGGCTACGTGTGCCCCACCACCGTCTTCCCTCTTCTCCCCCGGCACCTCTTGTTGGTGGCCCTGTCTGTACCTCCCCACCCTTCTGTGTGTGGGGGCTCTTTGCCAGCCTGGCCTGATGCTGTGGTGCCCAAGGAACTGGAGAACTGGGGAACAGCTCTGACTGGAAGCTCCTCTTTGCAGTACCAGATGGGTGAGCCAGGAAATTATAGCCAGAGCGGCTGTGTTAGGCTGGATTCTCTAGACAATCAGAAGCAATGGTGTGTGTGTGTGTGTGCACGTGTGCCTATGTGTGTGAGTGTGCATGTACAACTGTGCATGTGTGAGTGTTCATGTGTGGCTGCGTGGCTGCATATCTGTGTGTGCCTGTATGTCTGTGCATGTACGTGTCTGCATGTGTGTGCATGCTGTGTGTAGGTGTGTGTCTGTGCATTTATCATCAGGAACCAGCAGGTGGAATTGTGGAGGCTGAGGAGTTTCAAGACAAACGGGAGACCCGAGAGCATGCATGGTGTCCGTGCAGGGCCGAAAGCCTGCAGGCTGCAGACCCAAGGGGAGCCGGTGTTCCGGCCCCGGTCTGGAGGCCAGGAAGGGGCAGCATTGCTCCTCCAGCAGTCGAGCTGCTCCTAGGTCTCTTTGTTCTCTTCAGGTCTTCGCCTGCTTGGCAAGGGAAGCGGGCAAGGGACTCAGGAGATCTGACTGCTTCTCGCCTGGGCTGGGACACTTCAGGACTGCCCTGTGTCTCCATCAACCTTTCCTCACTAGGGAGAGAGGCAGGGGGTGTGGTCTCCTGCATGCTGGGGTGGGGGTCTCCCCAAGAGGAGAGCAGAGGGGGTGGGGTTGCTGGGAGGAAATGGGAACTGTTGCACTGTTCGGCAGACCTAAGGCTTCCTCTTCCAGGCTGGCGGCGACGAAGCCGATTCTGCCTCTGTTGGGCTCAGGTCGTCGGAGTGAACTGTGGGAAGAGGGCTTGTATTTACTGATCTCTGAAATCCCACCTCTGAAATCCTGAGTCAAGCAGTGGACAGCGGACAGACACTTTCAAAGCGGCGTTACTCAAAGGGAATTGACAGATCGTCTGTGCTGTCACCCCCATTTCCCAGATGAAGAAGCTGAGACCGAGACGGGGAAATGAGGCGGAAATACTCCCAACAGCCTCTGGGATCGGCACTGAGACCCGAGTTTCCCGATGTAGAGCCAAAGAGAGGGAGAGTGCAGGAGGGCTGGTGGCAGAGCAGGGGCTGGAAAGGTCTCTGCAAAACTTTGCCTGTTTTCTTTCTTTCCGCTGTGCCTTGGGAGCCACGTGTTGAAGCTACAGGGAGAGAAGAAGGAAAAGAAAGAATTAAATCCTCAAGCTGGAGAGGGCTCACAGGTGCTGGTGCTGATGGTGGGGAAGCCCACCAATCACACTTGGCCTTGATTCATAAGCAAAGCCACCCTGGGTCCTGGCTTCCTGTCCCTTCCTCTTCTCCCGTCATCCTCCAGCAAACCCTGCACGCTGCCTTCGGCCATTCCGTCTCACCCTCTTCTTCCCTGATCAAAACAGCTCTCCAACCAGGAGTGATCATTGTGGAGATGATGGATCCAGCTGTGGGCTTGGATAGGATCGCTCAGGGGAAGGGCTGTGCGGGCTTGGGCAGCCAAGGAGACCAAACTGTGCAGGGAGAGGCTGTTGAATTAGGACAGGAGGTGCCCCTGACAATGCCAGCAGAGGAGGCGGTGCCCAGGTGCCATGGTATTGAGGTCTGCTCAGAGCCGAGAGATTCCAGGCAGTAAAAAAAAAAGTCCTCCTGACAGGAGGGTGCGATTGAGGGCATCGGAGTGAAGGGGGATGGTGCCGGCAAAGGCATTTTCAAGCTAGGAGCAGCTGTGCGTGTTCTAGGACTCGGAAAGGAACGCAGCTAGCATTCACTACGTGATGCCCTGTTCTACGTGTTTTCTGGAGAGGATCTCACCGCATGAAGTAGGAGCTCGTGCTATTCCTGTCTTCAGACATGGAGATTGAGACGCAGAGTTCAGGCAGCCTAACCAGCTAGTGCGTCGTCGTATAGCCAGGATTGAAATCTTGCAGTCTGACTCCACAGGAGGGGAGAGAGCTCCTGGGGAAGGGGGGATGACAGATACCCGAGAGCTTGAGGATGATTGATGTAGCAAAGGCTGGGGAGAGTGGCAGCCATAGTGCGGGGCAGGGGCGCACCTTGGCAAAGGAGGGGAATACGTCTTCCTCTGAGACAGGAGGAAGGATGAGAGGATGGATGGTTACGAAGCAGGGAGTCTTCGAGGCAGAGGGAAGCAAGTCAAGGTAGCGCGTAGTAGATGACCTTGATCTTCCTGCGAGAGTGGGCAGCCCACGTAAGGGACGCTGCTCCCCCGTCTCACCCGCTTCCTCCCTCTTCTTTCCTGCCCTCCCTTCTTGTTTCCACACAGATGAAATAGCCCAGGCTCTCATCTTTTATCTACATTGGCTATTTGTTTGTAACTGAGGGATTGCACTGTTGCCGAACACAGGATAGGGGGAAATGTACAAACGAGGTTGCTCCCTAGAGGACTGTGGGAGCCAAGGATGCATGTGGAAGTGGGAAGGGAGCGAAGAGGTGAGTACGGTGCTGCTTCTACAGGGTCTCGCTGAGGGGGCTGCATGGTAGTGTAGGTGCACAGCCCCCAGCGAGACTGGGAAACGGGAACCTGGGCTCTGGAGCCAGCGAGGACTTCTGCAGGTGGATTGGGAAATGGAGATTTTTTAAAACTCAGTTGTTTTTCAAATTTTTTTAAATCAAGCTCATGGATGCTGACAACAGAAACTTGGAAAATACAGAAATGCATGGAGGACAGAAAAATCACTCCCTCCTTGGAAAATTATCACTATTAATGTGTATTTCCCTTCTTTTCGTATCTTATCTGTGCATTAAAAGGACCCCTGAAATCCCAGCACCCCATTCTTGTACTGTGCAGTTCTATTGTGAGCACTTTCCCTGGTTATTGAAAACTTCTCTTGGGTGTTTGTTTCAAAGTAGCAAGATGGGCAATTAAAAATCACTGGTCGTGAACTCTGTTAATGTGGTTTATCTACGTGAACCTGCTTTTTCCTCGCCACTGAGCAACCCCTTAGGTGGCCCCGCTGTGCTTCATGAACTGTTCCCCGGATGCCGGACTCCAGGTTGCTCTCAGTCGTTTGCTCTGGTGTAGACACTCGGAGGAACGGCTCCGTGCACAGACCTTTGCTTGCGGCATGTTCTATAAAGTCCATGATTCACAGAGTGAGTGGGGTAATTATTGCTCTCCAGAAAGTTTTCTCACATCCGTTCGCATCCCACCCAAAGGGGCATGCAGAGACTGTAAGTCTCGGGTTGGCCCAACCCTGGAAGGTCAGGGCCTGGCAGGCTGATGCAGATGTTGAACATGGAGCTCACGGAGAGGCTGTTTGCTGGTGTTGCTTCTACCCAGGGCATAAGTGGCTCTCTATCAAGTGTTTGTCCCTGGCCTGGGGTTAGAGACCCAGGGTGAGTCCTGCCCCACGTGCAAACGAGGGCAGAGGCGCTGGGACCTTGGCGTCTGAAAGTCCTGGAAGCCCGCGCAGTGGAGACTAGAATTCTGCCCTGATGATGCTGTCGCCGGCTCTGTGGCGACCGTTTCTTCAGCAGTCGTGGCCTTCTGAACTTGAGGAAGTCCCATGAACTTGAGGAAGCCTCTTCCTGGACACACACACACAGCCCTCAGTTTCAAGGGATTCATTGATCTGTGGAGGTCTCAGGGTTTATGCACACGAGGTTCAAGACTGCAGTGTCAAGGCCATTAGCAGTCCTGGCTTCTTTCTGGAAAGCTTAGCACTTTGGGGGACCTGTTTCTGTACTGGAAATTTCAAGCCACATTCAGGAGCAGTGTGACAGCCTGGGGCTGGCCTTTGTAGGAAAAACTCCTGCACCAACAGCCCCTGAACATGCACTGGGGGCCGGACAAGGTGTCTGCATGGCCTGACCTGTTAGGAGAGAGTTCACGGGAAACATAGCACACACACACACACATATGGTCCTCAGTACACACATGGTCACACGTGTGTACACGCTTTCACGTACACACTTGCACCTCCTTCTCTCATCACCACACACACATATTCCCTGATACACCTGTGCTTTCACACACAGGCACGCATGCGCAGGTACTCTCATGTTACATGCATGTGCGTGCATCCACACACAGGCACACATACACACGTATACAAAGCTCTAGGACCCTTTCTCCTTCCCTCATTCTTGGCCTAGATGACCCCCCCTTTACCTCCCACCCAATGGTAAATCTACTCGCCTGAGTTCGAGCGAACATGAAGGAAGCACAGGAGGAAAGAGGTAGATAAATTTAACAAGCATTAAAGTTAATATATAATTTAAATATGTATAAAATTATTCCACATATCGATTAGAAAATGGGTTGTTGACCATTTCAAGGCAACAATCAATTTCAGAGTTCACAGGTCAGGTCAAGTTTCTTTCTAATGATCTAAGGAAGAAGGCAGCATTAGGGAGATAATGAACTCCACGGCTTGCAGACGCGATCTATGGCCGGGTGGCCGGCCCGCGGCCGCGGGGGCTGGCTGCAGAGGGAGTTCTCCTGTGGGCCTGTGTAAAAGCCCCGGGCAAGTGACAAGCCATGATGTAACCACGGCAGCCTCCCGGGTGACTGGCCTTGCTCTCTGGTAGAGGCCGAGTGGTTGCCGGAGCTCTCGGTTGCCAGTGGGCAGCCGCGGTGGAACCCCATTCATGCGGTTTGCAGGGAGAGCTTCCCCTCTTCTGGGAAGTGGGAATGGGTGTGGCCAGCGCTGTCAATCACCGGGTCTGATGGAAGGTTGGGAAGACTTGGGGGCGGGTGCTGTTGGAGGGATGTGACCTCAGTGCCCATCTGTTCCAGGGGCTCGGCCACCGCTCACCAACAAGCAGGGGCCCCGCGAGTCCCAGGGTGACTCCGTCACTGGAAGTGGAAGGGTTTTCCCCAGGGGTATCCCCAGGGCACTTTGTACAACCAGAGGGACTGAGATCTGGGGAGGGGCAGAGGAGAAAGAGTGGAATGGAGAAACGTGAAGGGAGGCGTGCAGAGAGCCAGCTTTGACCCTCCCAGCTGCCCTCCTCCCTCAGGGGAGAGCCTGGGGGTCCAGCCTCGCCCTGGCTTTGATCCAGATCAGGATTCCAGGTCTGCCATCTGCCCATCACCACCGTGGGACCACAGAGCCTGTGGACCCCAAAGGCAAGAGACCCCAGATCCCGGAGCCCCTGTCTTCACCTGAGGACAAGCTTGCTTTTTTTTTTTTTTTTTTTTTTTTTTTTACAGGCAGAGTGGACAGTGAGAGAGACAGAGAGAAAGGTCTTCCTTTGCCATTGGTTCACCCTCTAATGGCCGCTGCGGCCGGCGCGCTGTGGCCGGCGCACCACGCTGATCCGAAGCCAGGAGCCAGGTGCTTCTCCTGGTCTCCCATTCGGGTGCAGGGCCCAAGCACTTGGGCCATCCTCCACTGCACTCCCTGGCCACAGCAGAGAGCTGGCCTGGAAGAGGGGCAACCGGGACAGAAGTGGCGCCGGCACACCAGGTTCTAGTCCCGGTTGGGGCACCAGATTCTATCCCGGTTGCCTCTCTTCCAGGCCAGCTCTCTGCTGTGGCCTAGGAAGGCAGTGGAGGATGGCCCAAGTGCTTGGGCCCTGCATCCGCATGGGAGACCAGGAGAAGCACCTGGCTCCTGGCTTCGGATCAGTGCGATGCGCCGGCCGCAGCGGCCATTGGAGGGTGAACCAACGGCAAAAAGGAAGACCTTTCTCTCTGTCTCTCTCTCTCTCTCTCTCTCACTATCCACTCTGCCTGTCAAAAAAAAAAAAAAAAAGGTTTGCTGACTCACTGCCCTGGTTGCGCCAGACTGTTATTGGAGGGACCATGAACAAGGTGATCCCATGGCCCTAAATAGATCTCAGGTGGGCCTGTTCTTGGTGCCTGAAGTTTCATCATCAGAGACATGCTCATCTTACTAAGCACCCCCTTCTAAACTCATTGGACAGAAATCGGCCCCACGGGCCTCTGGCTCACCGGCCCAGAGCAGGTGGTCAGTCTGGTGCAGTGGCCCAGGGAAGGTGGGAGCAGTGCCAGATGAGCACCGTGTGTGTCCTGACATTGGCAGGAGCTGGGGTTCACCCTGGGGGGTCCTGGGAGGGCTTGAGTCCTGCAGTGCTCCTCTGGGGACAAGACAAGGGAGTGTGGGGTGGGGGGACGGGGGTCAAAATGAAGGTGGGGGCGGCGCCGTGGCTCACTTGGTTAATCCTCTGCCTGTGGCGCCAGCATCCCATATGGGTGTTGGGTTCTAGTCCTGGTTGCTCCTTTTCCAGGCCAGCTCTCTGCTGTGGCCCGGGAGTGCAGTGGAGGATGGCCCAAGTGCTTG
Source organism: Lepus europaeus (assembly GCF_033115175.1). Classification (NCBI taxonomy): domain Eukaryota; kingdom Metazoa; phylum Chordata; class Mammalia; order Lagomorpha; family Leporidae; genus Lepus; species Lepus europaeus. The sequence continues at coordinate 95,779,781 of NC_084835.1, forward strand.
GGCCCTGCACCCGCATGGGAGACCAGGAGAAGCACCTGGCTCCTGGCTTTGGATTGGCGCAGCTTCGGCTGTAGCGGCCATTTGGGGATGAACCAACGGAAGGAAGACCTTTCTCTCTGTCTCTCTCTCTCTCACTGTCTAACTCTGTCAAATGAATAAAAGTAAAAATAATAAAAAAATAAAATGAAGGGGGGAAGGAGGAAGGGGGAGGAGAAGGAAGGCAGGGAGCCACAGGCAACGGGAGCCACCCCCAAGTGGCCTTGGAGCTTCCAAATCGCCATGCACTTGGATGTGGATGGCCCTCCCTGCTGCTCCTTCCACCCCAGCTAAAGAAAGCCCCACGTCCCCTTTCCCGTTTCTCCTGTAAGGCAGAGGTGTTCCTGAACAGTCCCTTCTCTGCTCTCTCTCCCCCCGGGCCGGGTGTGTGGACGGAGAAGCCCAAACCTCAGTGAGCACCTCACTTCACTCCCGACTCGGCTGAAAGCCCCTTGCAAGCAGGAGCCTCCCTTCACCTTGGCAGAGGCTCCCCCGCGGAGAGAGCTCCAGGAGTGCTGGTTAAACTGGACGCAGGCATGGTGGCCAGCTGCTGGTCCCTTCACCCCCCACGGGAGCGCGGCAGACCTGGGCTGAGGAGGTCACTCATCAGGAGGCCAGACGTGAGGGTGGCACCTGAGGGGAGGTGGGGCGAGCAGTCAGGGCCGCTTCCCCCCCATCTATAAGCGTTTTCTTTCCTTTTTTAAAGATTTATTTATCTAAAGAGCAGAATGTCGAGGTGGGGTTGGAACAACAGAGATAGAGAGGTAGAGATAAGGAGTTAGAGAGAGAGATAGAGACAGAGAGAGAGAGAGAGAGAGAGAGAGAGATGGAGATGGAGATAGAGAGAGAGATCTTCCATCTGTTAGTTCATTCCCCAAGTGGCTACAACACCCTAGGCTGGGCCAAGCCAAAGCCAGGAGCCAGGAGCCAGGAACTCCATCCTTGTCTCCCACATGGGTGGCAGGGACAAGCATTCCACCCCCTGCTGCCTTTCCAGGCGCATAAGCAGGAAGTGAGCAGCTGGGACGTGAATGCCATATGGGATGCCAGTGTTGCAAGCGGCACCTTAACTCGCTGCCCCTAGAAGCGTTTCCAAAGGATGGCATGAGGCTGTATGTGGCACGGCACATTTTGTCAGGTGAGGAGTCCCGCTGGGTGGCCCTGGGTGCGCGGCGTTGTCTCTCTGCCTGTCTTGATGACGGCGGTAGCGATGGCGGCTTAAGTCCACAGGCTGACTGCATAGTGGATGTCCGAAGAGTGTCCACTTCCCTGCCTCATTCCACGTGGCAAAGCCGCCTCCCTGCCACTGTCTCCTTGAATCACTGCCCTGCCTTTGGCTCCAGAAGCCCCTGCCACTGGGAGCCACTTGGGCATGGTGTGCAGACCCAATTCCATCCCTGCAGGACCACCCGACAGCATATGGAGGGAAGTGTGGGAAGACAAGAAAGCTTCTAACGCTGTTGAAAACACCGGAAGCCAACAGCCCGCGGAGGGCCACCTGGAGACAGTTGCTAATGCAGATGCAATGTCAGGTCCCACGGAGGAACTGAGTGGGAGAGTTTCCCGGAGAGTGGCCCCTTGCTCCTCCTCCCACACTCACCGCCCTGCTGGAGGCCACTCCCCGTGCCCCTCCTTCCTCCATGCTGGCCAGAGGTGCCCTGTGCTAAGTGACCAGCAGGCAGCCCAGGCGAGGATGGGAAAGGCAGACGCCCCGAGATCCGGATCCTCTTTGGTCATCCTCACAGCAGGTGTGAAGATCAATCCCACAGATGGGTTTGTGCAAGTGCCTCCCTCGCCACCCCATCCATCGCCTGGAGTGGAGGAAGGGAGCGAGCCAGCGCTGAGCCCCGATGTGTGTACATTACGGGATTAACCAGGCATGGAGGGAGCACTCAGGTGCTCATCAGAGCACCACTCACGAGGACTCATATTTGGATTTAATGCCCTTAAGTTGGGGGGGAGCAGGGCGCCTGCCCAGGGTGTGGAGCTGCCTCTTGCTCCCTGTGCCCCACTCCCCGACATCTCCTTGTCTGCCGTGTCCTGTTGGTGCAAGGTGATGGCTCTTTCTGGGTGTTTACAGACATTGCCGTAGGGTGCCGAGTGCTGTCAATCATGTTCTGACATGGGGAGTCCATGGTCCTGCAGTTGGGGTGTCGCGCAGCCTGTGGCAGCCAGGTGCTGGTTAGCGGGGAGCTCCTCTCCAGCTCCCCATGAAGTGGATGGAGACGGAGGCTGCTACTAATCAAATGTCGGTGAGAAAGACATCTTTGCAGTCCACATGAGGCATTTGTCCACAAGGTCAGGCCGTGTCTCGCCTGTTGTAGAGACACGCGGGGTCTTAGAGCTGAGTCCCACAGGTGAGGTCCTGGCCTCTGTCTTTCTCTCCACACCTGTCTCCTCCCGCTTCCGTAGGCAAACCTGCCAATCATGCTGAACACAACACGTGTTTCCTTCTGCTCCCCTGTCCTGATTCTGTTTGGGGGATGCCCTTTCTCACTAGCCCAGCCTCACCTCTGCCACGAAATGCTTTAGTGGCAAGAACTTAAGAGCTAGGAAGTGAGACTTCCCCTCCCCAGGCAACCTATGGGTTAACTTTGTTGTTTGTGCTGCAAAGTCAGTTCCACCCTGGGTAAGCTTGGCAGTCCCACTGGGACCGGCAGCCAGGGGGAGATCACACGGGCGGCTATGTGCGAGGGTAGGGAGGAGACATGGGCCAGGGAAGGTGAGGCTCAGGGTTAGCCCGGGACTCAAGGCCAGTGTACAAGTTTGCCAGCTTCCGACATTTGAACTTGACTTAGAATGCATGTGGCCTGGGAAGCACAGCAGCTGGTGACAATGGGCTTATTCCCAGGGATAGCTATTCTCAAGCAGCTTGGGACTTATTTGCATGTGCTTCCATGCCTCCCTTTAGGGGTTTCATATCCTGTACGCGTGCTCAGCTTATCTCCCGATGGAAATGGTGCAGGCCTGGGATTCTGTAAGCCTCATGGGCTGGTACAGGGGCTCGGATTTTCCTGGGAGCAGGGGGTTGACATGGACTCTTCGTGCCATGCAGTTCCAGCCCAGACCCCTCTCTTCCTGCTTCTGATCTTCAGGCTGGAGGCAAAGCCAATCAGACCATGTCAGACATAGGGGACAACCTGAGCTTGCAGAGAATAGCATCAAGCATGCTTCCATACAGCAACCTACTGCCCTCGTGTCTCTTAGGAGGGTGTGGGCTTGGAGAACTTTAATTCCACTGACCGGAACCCCTGGGGTTTGAACCATGTCAGGATATCTCAGTGAGCTCTCCGATACCCAGAGCCGCCCCTCCCCTTCTCGGTTATAACCAGCAGCTTCTCTTCTATTTTGCTTTGGTGTGAAACCATGCCAACAGAGGCTCAGACCGTGTCCCTGAGCTGCTCGTCTCTGAGCGGTGTGTGCCAGAAGTGTATTGTCTGGGTTGTCATTGATGGCCCTGGTCTCCCGTTCTTGAATCGGTTCCTTTGGATAAAACATGCTCTTTAATTAAAAACATCCTCCCGACTCCGAGACGGCCGCTCATTCCCCATTCAGCGGCAGTCAAGCTGCAGGAGGCGAGGGAAGGGCCGGGCAGAGGGCTCACGCCTGCGCCTCCATCCCCGTGCATCGGCCCTTTCCCGTCTTGGCTTCTCTGGGAGTAAAACAAGCAGGATTAGCGCATGATAAGAGGAGCTGGGGTCGTAATTACACCCTGTGCGACGGGGCGGCAGAACCACCCAATAAATCCCTGGACAATTATTCAAATGGCCCAATGCATTACACAAATGAGAACAGCCTGGGACTTTTGGGGAGAGGGGAGGGAGGGGGAAGACCCAGTATTTAAGTGTTCTTGTAAGCCATCTAAGATATTAATGTTGCAAAGCTCCTTATGAATATTTAAGAACGTCAAATGGAGCGCCGCAGAGGCCTGTAATACAGTTGAGTCCACTTAAGGCAGAGCTTCGTCCACGCAGATTGTAGCCAGATGCGGCGGGGCGGCCGGTCTGCAGGGGAGGCGCTGGTCCTAGACCAGTTTAACGATGCTGCTGCCTTATAGCTTCATGCAAGAGGATTTAGTTAAAGACTCAACCAACTCTGGTGGGTGGACCTCCCCAGCCATTATTCCCCCGTCCCCCCACTCCCCAGTGGTGCCTGACGTTCAACGCCATCCCTGATGGGTTTGAGCCCAGGACGGAGCCATGCGGTCCTTCTCCACCCATTCTTTTCAAGTCCGGGTTGCAAATGACCTCTCAGTCCTGGAGTCCCGGGACTTCTTGGCTGGCCAGGCTGCAATTCCTCAGAGCTGCCTTTGTGGCACTCTGAACAAAGCGGATTCCTGCTGGGCGAGTCTCTGGAAGAAGTGTTGGACCCAGAAGTTACATCTGCCGAGGATCGGCCCCGGTGGGCCCTGTTGCTGGGAAAGGAGGAGTGGGCCCCTGGAAGGGGGCTGCAGCGCCAGCTCGGAGGGGTGGGGGGTGTTGCTCAAGGACTCAGAGGTCCTAGGGTCCTGCTTCCTGACTGGCTCCCCCTGTCTGTTAAGTGGAAATAATACTCCCGGTGAGCCGGGACATGGATGGCGCAACAGGTGCAGGCGCGCTCGGCAGGAACACTAGTGCAGAACGTGCGATGTTTGTGTTCCTCACCTGCTTTTTCCCTATATTTTCTAGCTCTCCTGTCTGCCTTCCTCCTGCTCCAGGCTACAGGAAAGAAGGCAGTGGCCCCATCCCTGCCAAGTGGCTCCCCACCCCTACCCCTCCCAGCTTCCCAGCTGCCTCTTTTTAGGATCGGGCACCTCTGACGGCAGCAGGCCCTGTGACTCCCGTGGCAACCTGCAGCGAGGTGGCCTACGGAAAAGCAGATCGAGCATCTGCCTGCGTGGAGGGATCTGAGGATGCCAGACAAGCCCCCTCACAGCACGCTGGGGTGGGAGAGGGAGGGAGACGCCGCACCACCTAGGGCTTCAGGCCCCAGACGTAGGGAAGGCAACACAGCACAAGGGGCACAGACATGGGTGAGTCACACAGATAGGTGCAGGGCAAGGTAAGCCCGGCCGCAGAACACAGAATGCTCTGAGGTGCTCCCTGCAGGCCAGCTGGGTCCCTGTGTTTCCCACCCAAACGGGCTCAGCCACATACACGTGGGGCTGACTCGCCAGTGTGTCCTTCTCCCAGAAGCCCACAGCAGAAAAACCTTCCTGGCTCTCATTCTTTCCCAAAGGTTGATCGTGAGAACCGCTGTTGGGCAGCCACCCATGTTCCCCGAGAGCCAGGTGTTGTTCTCTGTTCTCTGCAGTTGACACAGAGCTCAGGGAAGCCCTGGCTCTTGCCATCAGCCTCTCTCTGATTCAAATGTGCACACAAAATTGTCATCCTCTTAGGAAGAATTTTCTGTCTGGCCCAGACCCTGTGACACCCACTGCCAGCCCTCAGGGACACTTCCCATCTGGCCTAACCACTACCTGCAGCTTTCACACATCTACGTGGAGGGAGCCCCGAGAACACAGAGGCAGGTGGCCTGCATTCAGGTCTTTTGATTATTTACTAGCTGTGTGACCTTGCATGACTCACTCACCCTCTCTGAGCCCTGGCTTCCTCCTGGGAGACCAGAGGGGAGGCTGAGTGATGGCGCGGATGTAGCTGGAGAGCACCCGCAGGGGCTCAGTGCTTGGCACGGGTCTGGGCACTGCGTGGCCTGAGCATCTCCATCCCTGGTGGGATTCATCCTCACTCCAGAGCTTAAAAATCAGACGCCTGGGTGGGAAAGAAAAACAAACAAACAAGAATCACATGTTGAGTTTCATCTGCCAACAGTGTTGTTTTAAGTCCAAACCAGGACGTGTAGACCAGACTCTCTCCAGAGTCGCCAAAGGCGAGGTTCTCTGATTGTGTCCCATAGTTAGAGTGATGGGAAGCTTGTAGGAAGGCAGATGAGGCACCTGGAGGCGCAGGAAGGAGGTGTCAAGGGTGGAGGAAACCCCGTTGCAAGGAGAGGTTGATCTTCGGGAGAACCAGCTTCTCAGAGATCCGAGTCTTCGCAGAGTGCTTCCTCCGAGTGGTTTTCATGGGCTGCTTGAGGCAGAGGTAAGCAAAGCTGATCTCCTCCCCTCTCAGTAACATGTGATTTATTTATTTATTTATTTTTGACAGGCAGAGTTAGAGAGAGAGAGAGAGAGAGAGAAAGGCCTTCCTTCCATTGGTTCACCCCCCAAATGGCCGCTACAGCCAGCGCGCTGCACCGATCCGAAGCCAGGAGCCAGGTGCTTCTCCTGGTCTCCCATGCGGGTGCAGGGCCCAAAAACTTGGGCCATCCTCCACTGCCTTCCCGGGCCAGAGCAGAGAGCTGGCCTGGAAGAGGACAGAATCCGGCACCCCAACTGGGACTAGAACCTGGAATGCCAGCGCCGCAGGTAGAGGATTAGCCTAGTGAGCTGCAGCGCTGGCCAGTAAACGTGATTTGTAAATACCACTCAGTATTATCCTGAGCACCTGTTGGATGTGGTGCTACGACTTTGCCATCCAATCCTCATTCTCAGTGACCTAGACTTCGGCTGCAATTGGAGACGCCAAGGCTCGAGGTCGTGCAGCTGGGAGGTGGTGGCCAGAGCCTGCATGTGGACGGCCCCAGCCGAGAACTGTGTCTCATTATAGCCTCTCCACGAAGGTTGCAGCCATTGTGATGCTTTTAGCCTGGCTCTGGTCCTCAATCCACTTTGCAGCTGTAGAATTCACATGCTCCCTGTCTTCCACACTTACCATTCAAAATTATTTAGTGCCTACACTTGTGTGCCAGGTGCTAATGGAGTCTGTTCTTGGAAAGGTGCTGTTGATCCGTCATCACCGGGCTGACAGGGTTAGGGTGGGGTTCGTGCTGGGAAGCCCACATTCTCTCAACTGCTCCTTGTCCAGGGGCTTGTGTGTGTGTATAGAGAGGCTGCTCAGGACTGGAGCGCCAGATCGGAGCCAGGGACCAGAGGCTTTCTCTCTTCCGGTGAAACTAACCGACTTGGGGGTGTGATGGCAATTACAAGGGGATTATTGGATCACGGGATTATAGGGCTGGGGGCTTGGGGGGGTGGTCTCTCATATCAACATTTTAACTGACTTTGCAGACCAGGCCATGTTGAGGGAGAGAACATAACAGGTGCAGAGGCGAGGCACTCCCGTGTGATGTAGCAGCTGGCACCTCCGCCTCAAGCTTAGAAAACTCTCCTCTTCCTCCTTCTCTAAGTGCCATTCCCTCCCTCACTGGTCTCCTTGCCTTTGACGGGGAGGGGAGGGGTAGACACCTGCATCGCTGTGCTCTCTCGGTATTGTGTAATTGCTGCATGTGTAAGAGTTTGGTTCCTACTCAGCTTCAGTATCTGGGGTGGCGGGTGCTTTGAAGGGTGGGGTTATGCTCACTAGCACAGTGCCTGGAGCACCAGAGTGACCCAAGAAATACTGGCTGGTCAGAGGAGTGAGTGGATAGAGATTGCATCTCCTCTTCTCGTCTTCTTACTGAGCCTAGCACAAGACAGAGTGAGCATGCGGGGTGTTCACTGATACTGCTGATCCTTCGCGGATTAGTTCCATACCCCTAGTATGGAGGTATCACGGAGGTATGCCTTTGAGGGGCTGCTCTATTGCCTACTTGCTGGTGGGGTTTGCCAACTTGTGCCTTTTGCCAAGAGAGGGGTATGTTGTATGGCATTGTTGGAAGGCAAAGATGTGGCTTCCTTCCAGGCACGGTGGGTTTGGGGAAAACGAGCCTTGAAACAGGAGTCGTTCCAATCAGAGATATCACACATGCCCAGAGTAAGCCATGGCTTCTTCTAGGTAGATCTCAAAGATCTCTCACTGGAGTACATAGAGGTTTCTATTCATAGCTCCCGGAAGGGCTCTGAGAACCTTCTAGAACTTCTCAGAGAGCAGCGGGAGGACCAACAGCAGTGACCACAGGGGACACAGAGCATCCTTTGTGCTGACCCGGCATCTAGGCCCGCCTTTCCTGTCTGAGAGAACATAATTGTAGATCAGGCTCGATTCATAGAGATCAGAGATGTTTGGTTCTTCATGCTGGCTCGGGAGTCTGGGATTTCTATTTTTTTAGATGGCTTACTGAAACCTGTGGTTAATAATGGCCCATAAAGGGCAGGCATCTGGTGGAGGAGTTAACACCCCACTCGGGACACCTGCATCCCGTATCGGAGGGCCTGGCTTTACGTTTAGCTTTGCTTCTGATTTCAGCTTCCTGCTAGTGCATCAGATGATGACTCAAGTACTTGGATCCCTGCCTTGAATTGAGTTCTGGGCTCCTGGGCCAGCCCTGGCTGCTGTGGGAATTTGGGAAGTGAACCACTGGATGCAAGATCTTTATTTGTCTCTGTCTCTCTGTCTTTCAAATAAAACGAAAATAAATGTAAAAAATAACCCAAACAAGCATACTTTTTTTTTTTTTAAAAATGGGCCACAGAGTTAAGATGCCAACCAACCCTGGATATATAGAATAAAAGATTAGGTGGCTAGGAGGGTGGGTGTGAATTCATCCTGTGCAATCTGCTCAGCTGTCCGTAACTCTCCCCTGGAGAGAGCAGAAGAGACTCTAAGATGCCATGACGGGAGGGCCAACATCTTTGGTGAATGCCACTGTGGCTGGGATCTTCCTGCTGAGAGTGCAGCAGCAGCTGAAACAGGGTCCCCGAGTTGCCTGGGAACTCTAGGGTTCTTGAGGAAGAGACCAAGGAGTGGCAACATGAGAACGTCCAGAGGCAAGGTAGGCGTTACCTCTTAATTGCATCAGAATCATGCTGGCTGCCTTAAGAGGGATTTTGTAAAAGCACTGTAGGTAGCACGCTGAATGCCTTTCGGCAGGGGGTGTCCACAGAGCCCAGCCTGAGGTGGTGGGGTGGCTTTAGTGAGCTGCCAGTGCTCCTTGGAGGGGGTGGTACTCAGGACTGGGTGTCAGATGCTCCATACAGTCACCATCACAGGGCTGGCTGTCACCATCTCGGGGCTTGCCTGATGGCGGTTCCACTGCACTTAGCTTCCTCTTCATCTTGCTCGTTTCTGCATGCAGTTTTCACACAGATGTGTCTGATTTGTCAGAATGTAAGCCACATACCTGAAACCCAACTGTGAGGGGATCTGAGAATGTGAGAAACGTTAGCAGGGCCCATGGGTGCACAAGCTGTGCTTCTGTTAGCCAAGACCAAAGTAGAGAGTGGCTGTAGGGTTAGCTGCTAAAAGGCTCTCACGTTGCATGGTCCCACAACAGGCAGCATGTTAGTATGCTGGTCAGCATTGCCTGGACCCACAGGAATTTTTGGGATGAATTGATTAGGAATTCTTTTGTACCAAAATGGTCGGGCAATCTTCTAAGAAATATCTTGGTCCACAGAAACAAGACAAGCAAAGAGTAGATCTGGAGAATAGAAGTCTCCTTTGAGTCATTGTGTAGAGAATTGTTGCTCCACATCCGGCTCCTGAGCTCGAGTCATGGACTTGGAGCCCATTGGAAGAAGGAGATGTGAGAAACCTTTGAGGAAAGACTGTGAAATCACATCACATGTATATATCACCAATTCTACTCCTGGCTGTCTTCAAAGAGATCTGGAGCCATTTACCAAGGTAATGGTGGTCAGGAGGAAGAGGGATAGCTATGGCTTCTTTCACTGGGTCTGACATAATGTTGGAGGGTTTCAGTATCTTACTGTGGTCCACTGTTGAGTAGGGGAATCTTACGGTGTCAGATTACAAACAGAATTTTAACAGCATAGTTGGCCTAGTGGACCCCCTCCCATTTCATGGTATGCCTCTCAGTACCTAACCGTATATTGGAATAGATTTATTCAATACCAGGAAGAGTCATTACTCTGATTCCCTAAAGAGTTTCTATGTTAGCAAGTGCCCAATGGAAGACTTACAGTAACCAATCAAAAGTAACACCCTGTGCCTGCAGGAAATCACTGGATCACCTGACTTGAAGGGTGCAGGTGCAGTGATTTCTATCACCACCCCAAGTAAGTCACTCATTTGTCCTTTGCAGAACGCAGATGTGTCTCAGATAATGGCCTTATATTATTATAAACGTGATGAAGCGGCTTCTAATGATAGTTTTTCTGGATATGGTCTCTTTAGTGGGGCAAATAACCCAGGTCCTGACACTTACTCTACAGCTGTTTGTATGGCTAGTGTTGTTGTTATTTTAATTCTGTTCCTATAAGAGGCAACAATTTGCTTTCACCTGGCAAGGACTTCAGTATACTTTATTGTTCCAGCTCTCCACCTCTATGCCACAGTTTAATTCACAGAGATAGTTCGTCATGTCTTCAGCCTACAAGAAATCGGGCTGATGCAGTGTGTTGACAATATCGTGCTGCTAGGACTGGGGTGCAGGACCCATGTGTCCAGTAGATACCTGAATGAGATACAGGAATGTCAGAGGCTGGGGCTGCATTCCATGAAAATGCAGGCATCTAATGATCATTGGATCAGTTCTTATTTCTATTTAGAGATTTAGAGTATTCTGTGATATACAGACATAGATTCCTAAATGAAGTTGTATGTAGTTTCAATCAGTCTGCTGTTGCTATTTCATTTTCTCTTATAATTTTATACACTGATATGCATTTATGTGGACACTGAGTTTTTGCTCCTACCCCAAATGCCATAATCTTCTTAGTTTGCCATCCCATCAGAGCTTAGGTTGTTACTGGTTTTTCTGTGTGCTAAGTACTGTTGCTATAAATGTCTTCATAGAAATTGCTTTTTAATTTTTCTTGGTTTGGGTTATTTCCTTAGGGTATATTACTTAAAGTAGAACTACTATGTCAAAAGGTCTGAACAGTTATACAGCTTTGGTTACATAAGCCCCTCTTGTTCCGCAGACAGAGTGCAGCAATTTGCAAGGGTGCTGACAGCTTGTAGGCATCCTGTTTCCCTACAGTTCATCCACTTGGATTTTCTAGGTTTTACTCATTTCGGCCAATTTAATGTCATTATACCTTAAAATTGTGTTAGTATGCATTTCTTTAATTGTTATGAAGTCTGTGCATCACGTAATATGACACTGTTTTCTGTCATGATATAGTTTGTTCATGTATTCTGGTTTTCATGACAAGTCTATAAGTCTCTCCATGGTAGAAATAACACATCATTGTGTTTCTGCCCAACTGTCAATCACTTGAATGCTTATTATGTTCCGGTCCAGGTCCTGTGCTAGGTTGGAGACATATCAGAGATTAAGATGTGGTGCTCAGCTTCCAGGGACCTCATCATAGTTGAGAGACCAGCAAGATAGTGATTTTAATTAAATATGACTTAAAATGCACACAATGTGTTACCAGAGCCCAGAAGAGCATATGGGGAGTTTATTCAAGTTGTCCTGAGAAGAATCATGGAATATCTGGGAGGAAGCACTCTATGTTCAGGACCCACCTCCAGGGAGGTGGAATCAAACTTCAGAAGGCAAGTGTATGTGATCCAGGAGGAAAGGAGAGAAAGATGGACTGTGCACTTGCACAAGAGAAAGCAGTGTGTGTGGAAGGGACAGGAAGTATAAGTGTCACATGACCCCAAAGAAAGAAATGAGCAGGGACATGCTGGAGGAAGACCATAAAGACAGGCAAAACTCATAGGATGCTTTTTGGATCTAAATAGTAGAAAACTGCAACTGAATCTTGCTGATTTAGATAGATAGTAGTGACATTTGTTTTCTCAACAAGCAGGAAGTTCAGAGGTAGGGCTGCTCCAGGGTCGGTCATCCTTCTAGCTGGACATCATTAAGGGCCTGGGATCTCTCTACTTCTCAGCCTTGTCATCCTAGCCCACCTCCCTTGTGATGGCCACATGGCAGTGCCACTCTCCCGGGCATCTTTGTAGACAGAACAACATGGGGTTGAAGAAAAGGAATTGTCCCCTCCTTGTGTCTCTTTTTAAGACTGAAAAACACCTTTCCTAAAAGCTCTGCAGCAGACTCTCCACTCCCTGGTATATACTGGGTCAGGTGCATCTCCAAATCAGGCTCCAGCAAGGGGAACGGCATTCCCGCAGCTACCTTAGGCATTAGAGGGTTCACTTATGGCCTGAGTGCAGGATCTTCTTCCTTGGGAGTTAGAGCTGATGGAATCTTAGCTCAATTAACAAAGAAGAATGAGGAAAGACATTTAAATAAATAACTAACTGTATTTCCTAGAGAATTGACATTATTTGTATCCCATGTAAGGCTGGTTAATTCATGATTGTCACTTCTGAATTATTTCCTATGGAGACCTTATTGTTAGATGGTTTTGAGCCATGGAGAGTCACAGTAGTGCAGGGAGAGTCATAGCAGTGCCTTCTTCCTCTTTCTCAGTAAAACAGTGGTGAAGAGTGATGACTAGCACCATTACATAAATATGAAGACTGTGCCTTGCACGTGTGAGACATCACGCTAGGTGCCACAGATAAAGAGCAAAGTAAGAGTGCTCAATTGCTGACTTCAGGGAGCTCACAAAGAGAGTGGGGTAAGGAGCTAAGGGATGGGTAAACATATAATCTAAGAAATCTAAGTTATGAATATAAAAATTAGAGTGGTCATTTATTGAGTATCTAGTTCTTGCTTTTCATTTTTATAGCTCTGCTTACTGATTTTCCTCATCTGCCATTGATAAAAGTGAGCCTCAAAGGGATTAAGTGCCTCACTGAGATTCCCACAGCTAGTAAAAGTGAGGGCTGGGACTCAAACTGAGGCCTTCTGATTCAGAGCCCATGCTCGTCACTGCTCTGTCATGTGGTTTTCCTGTCATTGATTCCAATGTGAAGCTGACATAAATTCCCAATATTATCAGAGGTAGGGTCTGGAACATTCTGCAGAGGAAGTACAGTGTGAGCTCCATCTTGGAGGGCTGGAGAAGTACCCAGATGAGCAAAGTGGAGAAGGTCTTCCAGGCAGGGCCAAGAGCCTGTGAAAGGACTTGCAGACAAGGAAGAATGAGAGATGGAGAACGATAGGAGTTGGCACTGAAGTGATAGCGTAGGCCTGAGGGAGAGAGGCGTTCATCCTATGCTTACAAATTTGAGTTTGTGGGAATGAATACTCAGTCTAGTTACTAAGACATTGGCTAAGATACCCACATCCTGTATTGGAGCACCTGGATCTGACTCCTGACTCCAGCTTCCTGCCAGTATAGACCCTGAAAGGCAACGGTGATCGCTCAAGTTGTTGGATTCTTTTCACCCATGTAAGAGGCCTGGATTGAGTTCTTGGTTTCCTACCCTGGTGCAGACTCTGCATTGCAGGTATTTGGGGGTAGGGGTGGAGGTAGAGAGGGAATGGGTAGACACACACACACACACACTCTCTCTCTCTCTCTCAGATTAAAAAAAAAAGACAAAACTGGGTTTGTCTTAGGGTCGATGGATATCTTCTGAAGTTTGAAAGCAAATTGAGTTCCAGAAAGACCACATTGGTATGGTTTTAGATTAATCTGGGGGAGTCAAGATCCTGGAGAGACCACTTAGGAGCTGGTATACAACCAGTAAGACCTAAATAGGAAGGAAAATGGGACAACTGAGGACAAATCTTAGAGACAGAATCAAGAGTGTTGGGGGTGGATGTTCAGCAGAGGTAATGTTAAGACTTTGCTTCAAATACCTATTTCCTATGTTGGGATGCCAGGGTTCTAGTCCCACCTCTGCTCCCAATTCCAGCTTCTAGTTAATATGCACACTGGGAGGCAGCAGGTAAGGGCTCAACTAATCCAGTTTCCAGCACCCAACATGAGACCCCTGGATGGAGATCTCGGCTCCTGACTTTGGCCTGAGGTGGCTCAAGCTGTTGCAGGCATTTGGGGAGTGGGCCAGTAGGTGGGAGCCGTCTGCTGTGTCCCTGCCTGTCGTTCTCTCTGGTGTCTCTTCCCATGCTCTATGTGTTTTTGACTTTTCAGTAAATAAATAAAACTTTAAAAGAATCAAGAGGATTTGGTGATTAGTTTTATTTTGGAGTGGAAGAGAAAGATTTGATGATTCCCCCATCCCTGACTTAGGCAACCAGATTGATTACGTTGTCTATTCAGGGATTCCTGTACTGTGGTTACAGAAACTCAAATTAGCTTAAGCAAAAAGAAAGGTACAGACAGCCATACTGGGGAAGAAACTGGGGTAATTCCTAGAGTTAAAGCTTGAGATGTAGGAACCAAGGTCTCAACACCTGTAGGGAGTTGTCTATTTCACACTTGCCCATTTCTGCTGGACTTTTTCTACATGCCAGTGAAGATGACTACCAGTAAGTCCCAACGCACACCCTCAGTCCTTGTGGTGGGAAGACAACTCCCCCTACCCTGGCCTACTTGAGCCATAGGCTGACCCCAGGCCGATCCCCGTATTCAGGGAAAGAGGGTAGTGTGACGAGGCCCAGGCCTTCAGCTTAGTCCCGGGGCCGGAGGAAGGATATGGTGCACAATACCCTAGGCGGCTCCGGGTAACACAGATCGCAGCTCAGTGTGGATGCTGTTGACTCAGAGAGAGGGAGAATGGCTCTCAATCCCATTCTGATGTGGCTGTGTGGGAGTCACAGCATCAAACTCCCTGGCACTCTCCACATGCCCTCATCCTCTATTGAAATCAACATGCTGGTGAGACAGGGTGCCTGACAGGCAGCAGATGGCTCTCACACAGAAAGGCCAATCAATTCCAACAAACAACAGCCATCAGAAAAGAGTGGCACACGCATACAGCATGCACACACATCACAGCCCTGGAGCAAAGGCTCTCGCCTGGCCTAGGCTGGAGCAGGAACAAAGTCTATGAGACAACACCATAAGGCTGGACACTCGAACCCTTTCTGGCTGACATTCCCTCTGCTGTGCACCAGGCACATCTGGGCCCCCACACTGAGCCCTTCAGATGTCCTTAGGCTCACCTTGGCCTCTGCTCACATCCTGCCCCCTTTCTGGGATACCCCAACCCCTCTCCTCCAAGGCTCCCCCTCTCCTTGTCTTCCTAAAGACTGTACCATTGCCAATGCTCCCTAGTGGGGGGCTTGTGACTAATCACCTCAACTAGATTAAATGGATGCAGGCCCCTTGGGGGCAGGTGACATAACTTGTACATTCCTACATATCCAGGAACACCTAGCTCAGGACCTTGAACTAAGCTCTCAACGAATTTTCGTTAATTCCTTTCCAGTCTTGGAGTGCAGGAGTCACACTTCTTAAGAGAAAGAAAAAGTGTTTGCACAGAGGACTAATGATGTATATATCTATTGAAATAAGCCTTGACAAATCAGTACTATGGGATGAGAAACCCACTGGGAAGCAAGCAAAGAAAACTGACGAAATTCACAAAGCAGCCTATGGGCATGAAAAGGTCAACCTACCTAGTTTCCAGAGAGATGCAATTAAAGCAATGTGATTGCAATGTCTGCTTATCAGATCAGGGAAAATTTAGAGGCGGGGTCTGTAGTGTTAGTAAGAACATTGTGGGTAGCTGCTCATGAGATAATAGTGGAACTGCACGTGGGTATAGCTTTCCTGGAGCTGAATGCGGCAATTTTTACCAAAAGTCTTAAAAAGTGTGCATATTTAAATCTATTTTTTGTTTGCTTCTAGACTTTTATCGTAAGACTGTAGTTCAAGCTGTGTGCAGATTATGTATAAAGAAGCTTACCTGATGGCCACAAGCCTAGAAGGAGAAGTGGGGTTGACGTAGCTCCTTCCTATTTGCCTGGGTTACACTTTCCCTAGGGAAAGCCTGGACAACTGGTGTGGCACCTGCTGCACTGCGGTAAGCAGCTTCCTTTCCATCGGCAGGGAAAGGTCTGCTCTCTCCTGTGCACCTCCACTTGGAATCTTCTGCTTTAATCTAAGCTTTGGCTGCAAACACTCCTATTCCCCATGCAATATCACAGCTCCCGCCATCTTTTGCTCGCTTCCCATGCCCCGATGTTCTTTGGGGGATCAGATTCTCTGCACTAGAGGCTGAACTTGCACGTGACGTGCAGTCAGGAAGGAGGGACCTTGGTTAATTATTCCTCATCCACACATTTATCAATCCATCTGTAACAGTCAGCTTTTTTGTTACTTGAGCTAAAATACCTGAGAGGAGCTTCCCAGGCAGGAAAAGGTTTACTGTGGCTCACAGTTTGGGGGTACAGCTCAGGATCAGGTGGCTCCATTAGTCAGGCAGCTGGTGAAGGCTGGCAATGGTGGAGTGGGTGCAGAGGTGAGCCAGGAGTCAGAGAGACGCACAGCAAGCACACTGGCCCGAGTGGGGTTTTCAAGGTTGCCTATGTGGGGGATGGGGAGAGGTCTGAGGGCCTGAGCTTGGGAGAGGAGCATGGAGAAGTGGAGCGACTATAAAGAGCTGAGCGCAACTGTGGGTCCAGGGGATCAGAGAAGGGATGGAGACCGGAAGGGCAGGAGAGGCAGGGCACGGAGGCTTTGTTGGTCACGCCCTGGAGTCTGTCTGCGCTTCATCTGAGGAGTACTGAGATGTTGAGAGGAGGGGACTTGGAAGGGTTGTTGGAACTCGGGTGGGTTGCAGGGAGGCTGCCGGGGTGGAGGCTTGAGGCCGGTCACAGGACTGCGAAGATCATCCTAAGGACAGCGTGACCCAGAAAGGCGGACAGCAGAGGGAGGAGGGTCAAGAGGCGGTACCAAGGCCCACAGGGGTCAACCGGACTCAGCGATGGGTCAGGGGCATGTGGGCATGGGGAGGGTGACGGGGACCTCACAGGGACGAGGGGCGAGGAAGCATCAGCAAAATTCTGCGGCTTTCTGGCATGAGCCGGCTGGTCTGGTTACGGATGTGTGGTGAAGGCCTGGCCCTGTTTCCTACGGACACCCTCTCGGCACTCAGCCCCACCCTCTTCCCTTCCCTCTTCCAGGCTATCTCCGGGACCTCTCCGGAAGTGGCAGCAGGGGATGGCCCAGACGCAGCCCTGTGGCTGGGGCCCAGCAGCCGGGTCATTTCCTGGACCACAAATGGCTTTTCTGACAGCAGGTTCTGCAGGGCTGGGCAGCTGGGGGGCTCCTGTCCCTGCTGGGAAGGGTCCTGAAGCTTCTTCGATTAGGGGAGGTCTGCTAATTCCTTAGCTGTGAACAGTTGCCGTGGTACTGGGGAGTGTGATACAGGAAAATCCCCCGGAGTTGTAAAACAGCTTGTAGCTGTGGCCTGACACTGTCAGTACTCTCCCTAGTTACCTAAGAAGGTTATACTTCCAAAAATTGTGTTGAGGGAGAGCCTGCTTTGTTGTCAGCAGAGAGCAAGCTACTCTGCACCTTCTCTATACCACTTTGCAGGTGCAGCTTAAACGGCACCTGTCCTACAGTGTCTTTTTACAGTGCCTGCACCCCGCCATGGGGCCCCATGGCTTAGATCTCTATTACACCCACTGTGTGTCCAATTCTCAGGATTTCTTCCTACACCCATCCCTCTGGACTGGTTGGGAACTCCTGGGGGGCGGGAGTGGGTGGGCGAGGACCCCGCGTCTTTCCTTCCCTCACCATCATTTCCTGCCCAATTCCCGCTTCAGCTCTCCCTGGTCCCCCGGCATTCGGAACAGCTCTTGATGATGGTTCGTGCTATTGATGGGATTTCTCGCTTCGTTGGTGAAGTCACGCCCTTGTTTATGTCTGAGCCACAGATAGTTGCCAAGACGGCTGGGATCGGACTCGGGAACTCTTTCCAGGTTTTGCCAGCTCGGCCTCATGCTCTCAATGCCTGCTTTTGTGACCTGATTGTCTCCAGTGGGGCCCAGCCTGCTCCAGGGAAGGCATATTTGGCCTGGAAATATGCTTTGAAGACGTCGTAGGAAGCAAAACACCCAGCTTTCCGCTTGGGAACAGGGCTGGTGCCTTTAAGACCCGTCTTGGGAAATCAGCCTGAGCAACGTAATTGCTGTGAAATTACCCCAGATCTCACCCACACATTCATTACGAGATCCCTTATCGACACCTTGACAATTGGTTTCAGAAGACGCGACTGTAGATTCCTCCCTCTGGAATACATGCAGATGCGTATAAACGTAGGAACCCACACATAATGTATATGCATACCAGCGTGCTTCCATTATATAATTATATGAGGCTATCCATCAGTTTTCATTGGGACCTCTGCGTTTATAGTTCAGGAAGTTATTTAAAATCAAGAGGTGGAGAAGAGAACCTCCTGGAAGGGCTAGAGAGGCATGGTTGGATGGGGCGCGGTGGTGAGCCTATCTTGCTATTTGGGAGCTGTGCCGCCGCTCCTCTCCCCTGGCCGCACACATCCTGCCCCTCTTGGCTGTGCCTGGGATTTCAGTCCCAGGCAGCGCTCCCAGGGGAGGGTACTCTAAGGGGGACCTGCTCAGGGTCATCGGGGCCACCTTGGGTTCCGTGAAGAGCAAGCACAGTGCCTTAGAGAAGGGCTTGCCAGCCTTCACAAATCACGACTCACACAAAAACAATATTTGTTCTGCACCCTGTAGGAAACTGCCGGGGACTTGGGATAAACACACAGGGCCTGGGGAAAGAGTCATCCCATTCTCTTTATATTATATGAAATATAAAAAAAATGCAGCGTATTAGGAAAGACATTCATGAAGTCAGCAGAAAGCATCTTCCTAGTTTTAATGAGAAGCAGGAGCTCGCTTCCTGCCATGACTGTAACTGTGTTTGCAACAGCTCTGCACGGTACCCAAGCCAAACTTCAGAACGATGATCTCTACAAATTCGTGGTAGTCACCCTTGATAAGAAACTGTTTGCACAAGTGGGCGATAAAAAATTTAAAGGCGTTTTTCTAACTATTAAAGATGCATATCCGTAGAACTTATATTTAAAGAATGTAACAGCTCTCCCTTTCCTTGACAGATAGAGTGTTGAACGATTTTGTGATGATGCCGATGGGTTTCGCGTTCAATCGGACTTACTCGTGTCCAGGATTCACCTGCAGAGTGTGGCGCATTCACCTGGCAGCTGAAAGGTGCAGACACTGCACCTGCACAACAGTAGAAGGCAGAGCTGGGGCCCAGTCCGGGGCCATCGCCTGCTGTTCATGTCTGTTGGCCTCTCTGCTCCTTTTCTTATTGGATTGCTGTGGTGGGAGCTGCACTTGGGGCCCCTGACTACATGGACTCTTCCAGCAACTCATCAGACTCTCGGCTCTAGGACGGTGCCCGGTAGGCTCACAGCTGGCGTCCAGTGGTAGACTCTCAGTCATTCTCACTGTGGCTCTGCGGAGCAGCATGGGTTGGGACTCACCTGCTGTGCTCACTGTCCATGGGGACCACAACATAAGCCACCAGATGCTGCTTGTGGCCACAGGAGCCCTTTCCCCCTGGGGAACACTGTGTGCATCGGGCCCTGCCCCTGTATCCTGAAGCTGAGAGGGTGAGAGCCTGCGTAACCAACTCACATGCGGCACACCCGTGGGAGGCACTTGTCAGACACGTGCTCTCTCCTCTCTGCACTTCGTTTCCTCATCAGCAACTTTACTGGCCGCTTGTACTTGAGAAATTTGTTCCTGAAATGGACACCGGGCAGGGTTGAGTCTGAGGAGGCAGGCGAGTGAGCGGATGACACACACTGTCAGCCACTGTCTGGAAGATGTAGACGGGTGTGTGTGTGTGGGTGTCTGTGTGTGTGCATGTGTTAGGTAGTGTTAAAAGTGGAGAAGGCAGCTGGCGCCATTGCTCACTAGGCTAATCCTCCACCTGCGGCGCCAGCACCCCGGGTTCTAGTCCCGGTTGGGGCGCCAGATTCTGTCCTGGTTGCTCCTCTTCCAGGCCAGTTCTCTGCTGTGGCCTGGGAAGGCAGTGGAGGATGGCACGAGTGCTTTGGCCCTGCACCCGCATGGGAGACCAGGAGGAAGCACCTGTAGTGCGCCGGCCATAGCAGCCATTTTGGGGGTGAACCAATGGAAGGAAGACCTTTCTCTCTGTCTCTCCCTCTCTAACTCTGTCAAAAAAAAAAAAAAGTGGAGAAGGCAAGAGCAGCATGTCTTAGGGCCCCTCCTGGGGGGCCTGTGCCATAGCCCCCTACAAGCAGAGGATACATCTTGAGTTGGTGAGTAGCTGGAAACAATCTCAGTAGAAATCAGAGAAAGAGGGGGCCCAGGGGATGAAGTTGGGGGAGGACTGCGCACATCCCAGCTCACTTTCAGCCACACTTATAAGGTGCAGGCCGTGTGATGAACCTAAGGCACTACCTTTATCCTCACAGCTCCCAACAAGGTAGGTATGCTATTCCCACTTTACAGATGTGAAAATGGAGGTCTAAAGATGTTATTTCAATGGTTCAAGGCCACAGGGCTGTTAGGGACAAAGCCAGAACTCCATGCTATAGGGAAGAGCCTCAAGGAGAGTAGTTGCTGCAGGGGCTGGTGTTGTGGCACAGTGGGCCAAGCCACTGCCTGCGATGCTGGCCTCACATATGAGCACCGGTTTGTGCCCTGGCTGCTCCGCTTCCAATCCAGCTCCCTGCTAATGTGCCTGGGAAAGTGGTGGTAGATGACCCAAGAACCTGGGCCCCTGCACCCACGTCAGAGGCCTGGATGGAGTTCTAGGCTCCTAGCTTCAGCCTGGCCCAGCCCTGATCATAATGGCCATTTGGGGAGAGAGGCAGAGGCTGGAAGACCCACAGCACCCTCCCCTCCTGTAACTGCTTCCAATAAATAAATAAGTCTTTAAAAGAAAAAATAGTTGCTGCAGTCGCACATACACTTGCTTTTTGGAAGCCTTACTCTATTTTCTGCAGGCATTTGACCTTTAATCTGACATCTAACCTTTGCCCTTTAACACTTGCAAACTCTTCAGAGGAAGATATGAAGCGACACCAGGCAGGAGCCTACTCTTCCTCTACAAGACCTCTCTTTCTCTCTTTTTTAAAGATTTATTTATTTGAGAGGTAGAGTTACAGACAGAGAGACAGAGAGAGAGGTCTTCTATCTACTGATTCACTCCCCAAATGGCCGCAACAGCTCGAGCTGCGCTGATCCGAAGTCAGGAGCTTTTTCTGGGTCTCCCACGTGGGTGCAGGGGCCCAAGCACGTGGGCCATCTTCTGCTGCTTTTCCAGGAGCATTAGCAGAGAGCTGGATGGGAAGGGGAGCAACCGGGACTTGAACGCTGCCCCCTCTTTGTCTCTTAATTTCTGTCCCCTCTGTCACCACCCAGTCTGTAGAGGCTCACACTCAGCCTGACTTTAGGGTCCCCGTAATCCAGCTCTAGGCTGAGCCCTAGACGAGGATCCGGCACACAGTAGGTGCTCAGCTGATATGTTTAAGTGAATAAACGAATGGATGGATGGATGGTGTTGTCTGTTCTTCGCCCCTGTGCACAGTCCCTGCTCTCACGAACCCTTAAGCACCCTCTGCTCCCAGCCCCAGGCCTTTGCTTACACACCTTGGCTCCTTCCTGGAGTGTTCTCCCAGCTCCTGTCCTCATCTTAAGCTTTGCCTGGTCTGCAAAACCCAGCTCAAGTCTGCCTCTTCTGCCACGTCCTGTCTGAAATAAATACAATATTATGGGCTCATTAGCATTTTTAGAGAGATTTATTTATTTGAAAAAGTTACAGAGAGAGAGAGGAAGAGACAGAGAGAGAGATCTTCCATCCGCTGGTTCACTCCCCAGATGGCTGCAATGGTCAGTGCTGGGCCAGGCGAAAGTCAAGAGGCTGGAGTTTCTTTGGGGTCTCCCACATGGGTGGCAGGGGCTCAAGCAGTTGGACCATCCTCTGCTGCTCTTCCCAGGCGCATCAGTAGGGAGCTGGATCGACGGGGGACAGCAGCATTGCAGGCGGTGACTTTACCCGCTATGCCACAATGCTGGCCCCCTCATGAGTATTTTTTCAAGAACTCTGGACCAGCTAGGATGGCATTGTATGTTGTCCAAAGGGCATCTCTACGACCAGGGCTATAGAAGCACAGCCATCTCAGAGAGGGAGCCCTGGCCACCTTGCCTGGCCCTGGAGGAGACTTTGCCTTCTGGGCAGTGGGCACAGCTGCGGGGCCAGGAGGGAAGCGATGGCAGGGCCGCTGCGAGAGACCCACATTAGGGACCCTGGTCTAGGTGCTGAGCATGGCGTTTGGAGATCTCTTTGCCCGGGTGCTGGTTTTGTTTTATTTTTCTTAATTTAAGTTTGTGATTGACATACAATGTGCGGTGGCACTTCTAGGAGATTCGAATTAAACATAGTCACAGTGAGGGTTCAGAAGAAATGTAAATGGCCTCAGATAAAAGGGAAAGAGGGGATAAAAAAAGCCGCCACTCATCTTTAGTGACGGCTGTGAAATGCGGGGAGGAGAGATCACGCGCTCTCGGCATGGGGCCCTCGCCTGATCTCAATCCAGTCAGACATGACTTTTTATTTAATTTCTGCCTGAGAAAGGGAAATTAGCAAACAGCATTATCTCAGCTGCTTCGTTATAATGAACAATATTTCACAGTGCCAGCCCCGGAGTTACCTTCCGAACTTGCTTTATGAGGCGGATGTTGGCTCCGGTGCTGGAAGACTGAACCCAAGGATGGCTTCGGCTAAGAAGCCGGCTCAAGGCTCAGGCGGCCCCCGCCTGTGGCACAGGAAAGACCCGGAGACACGGAAGCCTGGATGAGGCTGCGCTGGACTTCCCTACGTGTGAGTAACGCATCCCTTGTAATCTCCCAGCCCTGGTTATTTATTTAATTTTTAAATCGCGGAGGTGGGGGCAGGAATTAATCCGATCTGTAATTAACCCCTGTGTCTGGCCAGAGCAGCCCCGCCTCCTGCCCCTCTCCCTCCCTACTCCCAGCCACTAAATACATAATGGTCTGATAAATATTTCAGCAGTGATGAGGGAGATAATGCAAGCCATCCATTAGAGCCGCCTGCCCTGGCTGGCACGGGGGAACCCGAGGGCGCGAAAGTGGATGGAGTAAGTGCTAAAATCCCAGGCCGAGCAGTGGGCTCGCCGACCGCCCGTGGACCCCAAGCGCCAGGCTGGCTGCGGGGAGGTGGGGCCTCTGAGGTCCGGGAGCCTTCTCTTCAGCTTGGCCCTCCCTGCCTGGGCACGGGGCCCCTGGCACAGGGACCACGGCTAAGGGTCAGCCATGGGGCAGAGCAGGATGCGCAGGCTGGGCGGTAGGATGCTCTGGGGAATGTCCACCTTGCGGGGGGCCTCAAGGGCAGGGTGGCCACAGGGACCTCAGCTTCCACTGGCACAGGAGGTCTCCAGCTGGGCCAGTCACCTGCCACAATGATGAATCGTGTCCTCGGTCACTTTCTAGTGTCTCACTATCTTACATGACTTTCAAATGGCAGAGGGAGGGAAGGGGACAGGAAATCAGGGTGGCAACCCTCCTCCTCTGCTACCCAGCAAGCACAGCCAGACACAGGGCTCCCGAACCATATACTCAACTCCGGGAGCCCCTCACCCAGACACACATATGTGCACACACACACACAATCATCCATATGGGTCCTGCACTTCATCTGTCTCTCTCCTGGCGATTGTTTGTGATTGCGATAAACCTCTCCAATTGTAAGGTCTCCAACGGCAGCAACAGCTTCTTCTCCATCTTTCTCCATACACTGCCATTGCCATTGCCATTGCCATCGCCATTGCCATCCACAGAGCTCCCCTTTACACACACGCAAATGTCCAGAAAGACTCGAGGAGCGAGCTCCGTGGAGGCATGTTCTCCCTCAACGCCCCCTCTCCACCCTCAGAAAACAGAGCAGCTCCTTGTGCTTAAGAAGGAGTTTCATCTCTAGCAGCCTTTGTGTGCTGTTCGTTTCTTTGGGATAAAGGAGCAGGCAGTGGAGACTTCAAGATGGCCCCCAGGATCGGGCCAACATGTCCTTTCTCTCCCTGCCCTCCTGCTCGCTTACCTGTGGCTTTCCGTCTTCATTCACAAGGCTGAGGACTGTGTGCCGGGCTGAGCCAGCTCCTAGTGGACACACCCTCCTGATGCCTCGGTTTCCTCGTGATCAGAATCAGCTGGATCTGACATTGTCAGCTCCAGAAACATTCACTGGGGCCGGCCTCATAGACAGATCTGCCGCAGCCAGTCCACGTGTGTGCCTCCCACAAGATCCCCGGGGGAAATCCGAGTATGAGGAGGGAAGGGGTCCCCAGGGGGTCTTCACACCCTCCTGTCTATTTGTGTATGGACTTTGCCTCCTGCCCCAGCCCCCAGGTCAGCTTGCGCCCAATGCCGGGGAGCCCAGTTCCCCTGGGGAACTTCTGAGCCCGGCCCAGCTGCCCCAGCCCTCCAGGATTAAGGGACTCTATGACCTTGACGTCAGCCCCCTCCCCACTACGGTGTCCTTGGGGCTTTAACTTCAGTGCTGGATGTGTGCAGCCCTGCCCCTTCCCGGCAGTGAGCCTGTCGGGATCCAGAGAGCTTGGTGGCAGACCAGCCAGCCATTCACAGACCCTCCCATGTGCCAGCCTCATTAGCATTCACACACACACACTCACAGCAGATGGACACACATGAACCTGCAAGTAGGCGGGCACATGCAACCCTCCGTGTATAAGACTTGCAAGGATTGTCTGTAGAATCAACGTATGCTTGCTTGCATACCTATAAACCTTACAGGTGCCCACCTTTCGCACACAAACAAGGGGGCTTCAGAACACTCCTGGGAAACAAACATTATCTTTTGGTTCCCTTTTCCATGACATTTTGAAGTCCCCTCATATGCCTGTACACGTAGACAGACAACATACATTCACATGTATGTGTGCACCACGTGAGAGATGAGCACCACTCCCGTGACATCCACGGCGCCCCACATGTGAGACACGTGCCTCCGGGCAGCGTGGGACACTAGGAGGACCCACGCATCCGTGTGCACACCATGACGTCACGCGTGTGCACACCATGACGTCACACACGTGCCCATCCTCCCTCAGCCTCTCTGCCACCCCTAGCTGCACTGCTGGCTCGGGGGGTGGCTTCCTGCAGCTCTTTAGTTTCACGGCGTATGTTCAGAGACACGGCCCTCTTGCGTTCAGCACTGACTTTTGTGCCAAAATAAAATTACCGTTCGAGTCCAGAGCCCTGCTGTCCCAGACGTCTGTGTGTTGGTGGTCAGGGGCCTGGCTGCTGGGGTGACTGCTTAGCTCAGCAGCAGGCTTGCCCTGCGGTGGATGAATGTGAAGAGGCACTCGCTGCCTCTGGAGGGACAAGTGCATCCTACAGAACAGCCCCGGGATGCTGCACAGTCAGGGCCGGGCTCAGACTGCCTTGAATTCCAATTTGTAGCTGGTGAACTACGGCAAGTTCTAACGACCACTCTGATCCTCAGCTTCCCATCTTTGAAATGGGGTTAATGATGAACCCTCGGCACAGGATTCATGGGAGAACCGGAGGAGGAAAGCCACAGGGAGCCCCATGACCAGTAGCTGTTATTTCCGGATGGTTCCATGCACAAAACTATATACGTGCATAAAAGGCGGAAGTAAGCAAGGTAATGGTTTCCTGGGTGGGGAGAAACCAGCAGGTTCTAGAATTGCTTTTGCTTGGCCTTTGCTGCTCTCTCTCTGCTTCCCTTACTTGTACTAATCACGCACCTGTGGTTCCTGATGGGATCACCCCCTGGGTCACCCCTGTGCTGTAGAACGGGTTCACAGTGTTTGCATGGGCTGGGAGGCCTCTGTACAGAGGGATGTCTAGCTGGAGACCATTGTGACTTCCAGAACCTTCCCCCAAGGCCTCCCTCCATACACCATGGCAAGTGCAGTTGTTGGCTCGTGAAGGCCGCACGCATTAGGACAGGTATCCAGGCCTCTTGGGAAGCTATAATCTGCCTCAGTTTCCCCTCCCTGTGAGAATGTGGTATAGATTGCCAGGGAGACTTACGCCAGCTTCATGTGAGTGACGGGATGTTGGTTAGATCCAGGGCAGGCACCTAAAACCTTGTCTAAAAAGTGAAACTGGTTACTAAATAGACAGACTGGCCAAGCAGTCAACAGAAGAGCAAACTGGAGAGGTAAGGACGCAGACAGATAGCACATCGTGTGACAGACTTTAGGCGGTTCCCAGAAGCTGGAACCTGGGGCCGTCCTGAGGTAACCCGCTTTGGATTACCTAGCATCGCTGCTTGGGGCGCGATGAACACCGGTGATTACCTTGGAAGGGCACGCAGGTGCAAGGGCCACTCTGAGAGACTTGGCAGGGAGAGAGAAGCAGCACCCCCACCCCCGCCCCATAGCCACTTGTCTCGGTGAAGACAAGTGACAGCACTGCGGACTGGGGCAGGTGCTCACGGGCTGACGTGGGTGTTGCTAGGGACTGAATGTTTGCATCCCCCAAATTCTTAGTTGGCAGCCTAACTGCCAGTGGAATGGCATTTGGGGGTGAGAGCTTTGGGATGAGAGCAGTTAGGTTGGATGTGGTCACAGGGGTGGAGTCTTCACGAGGAGATTAGCGCCCTTATGAGGAGATGAGGGGCACAGTGGAGAAGGCAGCGTGTGCAGCCCAGGGACCTCACCAGAGCTTGACCATGCTGGCATTCTGGACGTGGACTTCCAGCCTCCAAAGCCACAAGGCATGAGTATCTCTTGTTTAAGCCCTGTGGTTGCAATGGGAATGGGCTAAGAGGCTCTGTCCCCCATGGCACTGCTTGAGTTGGAGCCCCAGCTCTGGCTCCTGACTCAGCCTCCTGCCAATGCAGACTCTGGGAGGCCACAGTGATGGCTCAAGTCATCAGATCCCCGTGCTCACCTAAGAGACCCGGGTGGAGTCCCTGGCTCCGAGCTTCAGCCCCTGCCCAGCCCTGCAGGTGCCTACATTTGGGGAGTGAACCAGCAGATGGGAGATCTCGGTATGTCTGCATCTTCAATAAATAAAGTTTAAAAAAAAATTTAAGTCACCCAGTCCATGGCATTCAGTTATGGCAGCCTGAACTAAGACCGGCACGTGCACCTATCAACTACAGGCTGCAACCCTTCCTTTGCTACCTCTGCCAAAAGCCTTGACAGAAAAAAAAAAAAGGCATGGGTTTGCACAAGGTGGGGTGTCTGCCTGTGAGCACTGTGTCTCCAGAGATCTTCCCAGCTCCCCAGGGGCACATGGGAATAGGAGCTATCACAAGGCCTCAGCCCCAGCACTGCTTCCCCCTCCCTGGGGGTGGGGTTGGCCAGGGGACAGAGGTTCAGATCCCTGTCCACAGCCGAGAGCTGGCTCAGGACCACGTGGGGCAGAAGCAGCCCTCGCTTCTGGACCAGGAGCAGCTGATGTGTCGCTGTAGCAGGCTGAGCCCTGCTTCTGTGCACATAGCGTTCTCCCCTGGTGCTGCAGGTGCCAGAGGCCTGCGTGGGCGCCGTCCCTCCTTATAAGTGACAGCCCCTTCCTCTATACCATTCCCCCAGACATCGTATCTGCTTGTTAAAGCCGCTGGTTGTTGTGCCGAGGCCAGTCCAGAAACCCAGCTTCAATCTGGGGCTTAGGGTGACTAGTTCCAGCCCTGGACGCCGCACCTGGCTAAGCTGGTTAACCCACTTGGATCCTTCTAATAAGAAAGAAGGCAACCAGGAGGTCTCCGTGGGCCCCTCCCCCACTTCCCTTGGCAGGCTTTCAGAGTCTGCCCCCTCTCCTGGAGTCACCTCCCTCCTGGCGACCACGCGATGGACCTGGCCCCGGGCTCTGACCACCGCTCTGGCATCACCCTTCCACACGGTGGGAGCGAGCCTTCTGCAGAGAGCGCCCTGCTGGTCTGCGAGAACCCCCTAGGCCCTGTTAGACTGTACACGTTTAGGAGGCACCTTTGTGTGCTTCCTTCCTGGGGGCACATTACCTACCTAGGGGCACTGGCTCAACGAAAATGGCCAACTGCCCGAGTAACTCAGTTAGGCATCAGGGAGAGATGAGTCGAGTCCCTAGAACCTTGCCAGGCTCCCGCTGCCCTTCCCACATCCTAGGGAGGGTTTCCTGTCCCAGTGCAGACCCCAGCCGTTCCGCTCCACGGCGCCAAAGACAGTACCACCTGCAGCTGAACGGCCCATCGCTCACGACCCAAGTAGATGAGCGAGGACGCAAACCCAAGTGAGTCCGGAACCCCGTGGCGAGGTCAGCAGTTGGAGAAAGTTTTCTTACAGAGCTGCCTGACGCACCTGGATCAATAAGCAGGTTTGTTTTTTTTTTAATTGTTCCTCATTTTACAACTCAATAAAGCTTAATTATGAGGAAGCAGGAAGACAAACAGAAGCCACGCTCACATAATATTGTATTCCTCGCAGCAATTCCTGCGGGGCCCTTGCAGCGCAGAACAAACCAAATTACGGGGACTATTCAAAATTCATTTAAAACCATCACCGAGGAGCAGCATAATAAAAACACAATGCAAAAGACAAGCTTGGGCTGTTAATTTGTAGTGCTGTGTGTGTTTGTGGGGGCCCGAGAGCTCACATGTGGCTTAATTAGCTTTGCTGGGAGCAGCCAGTGACTGAGCGTGGCTGGTTTGGACGGGACCAAGGGGACCAGAGGGAGGACCTGGGGACTCCTGAGAAGGGCTTGCAGGCCCTGTCTTCTGTTTGACCCAAGGTCAGCCAGACCGTGTTGGCGCTGGAGCTGCAGAGTCACCAGGAGGGTGACAAGGGGCTGGGGGAGTCCAGGGAATGGGGCTCAGTGTTGAAGACATGTCTGATTCTCTGCCTCTCACCTTCCTGCTGGCCCCACCTTTGAAGAGCCCCACCCTCTGGAGCATCCAGGAAGGTGCTGAGGGCTCAGTGATATTAACCTGGGGGCCGACGACCACCAGCTTAGCGGGGCAGCCATGTGGCTGCTGTGGGCACCCGGCATGGGAGGGGCTCTGTTCTGGTCAGCTCCTCCAGCCTGGGTGCTGGATCCAAGGTACTGCCCTCCTGCCCTGAGCGCTTAGTGACTCCCTAGACCTGTCCACCTGGTCCTCACCTCATCCCCCTGATTTCAGCTTTTATCTCATGGCCTCCTGGCTCCTACCTGTTGGGTTTGCCCTGCTGTGTTCTTCCCTTTTGACACCTGAGTCTTAGCATGTGGGAGCGACTCTGACCTGACACCCACCCCCGATTCTATTTGGCCACCTTTCCTGTTGGGACCTGGAGCCCACTGCTCAGGGTCTCAGTTTACTCCTCCAGAAAACAGGTGTCATCAAGTACGCCTTCCCTCCCTCTAGGAGTGTTTTCCGAATTAATTAATTCTCTTAATTAATTAATTAAGTGAAGCACTTTGAGATACTTAGACAAAAGGTGCATGAGAAGTGCAAATTATTATTTATTCTTAATGAACCCTTCTTTGGAGATAATTTACTCCCGATTCTGCAGGGAGACACGGAGGGTCCCAGGAGAAGAGCAAATGACAAGGTTGGTTTTTGTGTTTGTTTGGGAGGAGAGGAGGGGAGGGGAGGCTACTACCCGGTGTTATTCTTAGGCAGACTGCTAGGGAGAGAATGCACCCAGCGTTTTCTCCGTTGCACCTGCTATGCAGCTTCAGCCAGGACTGTGAACCCACACAGGTGCCCAGCGGACAGCACCAGAGACAGGGCAGTTTTACCTCTGGTCACGGTTTGGTTTTAAGGCTGCAAAGTCGCTGGCATTTGAGAGAGGGAGAGAGAAAGAGAGAGAAGAGAAAGAGAGGAGAGGGAAGAGAGAGGGGGAGAGAGTAGAGAGAGAGGACACACACGGAGAAAAAAAAAGGGAGAGAGAAAGGAAGGGGGAGGGGAGAGAGAGGGAGGTTGATTTGCAGGAACTCAAGGAGACAGGAGACACACGGCGAGGACTGAGTGCCGGTGCTGCTGGCTGCTCTGTGTGTCTCTCAGTCGCATTGCAGCCCTTTCTGCACCCTGTAAATCCTTCCAGCCCTGACCCTACCTGGGCTTCCTCCGCACACCCAGACACTGGCCAAGGAGTGAGGCTGGCAGGTTTCACCCACAGGGCGCCTGCTTCCCTCAACCGGCCCCCTCCAGACCCCTTGTCCTTTGTTTCCACGCAGACCCTCGGCTCCCTGGCTGTGTTCTCTATTTCCTTCCAAACCTCACTCCAGGGAGTGCGCGTGCGTGCGTGCGTGAGTGTGGCGGCCGTGACTCTCTGCATTCACAGAACGGTGAATGACCCAAGACAGCGCTAAGGGTGTCTTTCCCCAGGGGCTGTTGGCGCCTGAAGAAGTCAGCGTCTGCACCCCAACCCAGCTTGCTTCTGGGGCCTGGAAGTGGGGAAGGCCAAGGAGGAGCAGAGAGATGTCATTACTTCCTTTCCTTGCCTCCGTGTGGTTTGGCATCTTTTCCAGCGGAGATGCATGGTTTTCTTATCGCCATCTCCTAGCTCACACGGATGAACAAGAACCAGAAGGGGACATTTCAGGCAGCAGCCAGAGTGGGGTGGCCACTCCGCTCCTTGATGGTCCCAACGGAGCCACCTGCCTGCTGTGGGAGGAGACCTGGCTGGCCAGCAAGGCAGGGAGGCGGGGCCCCAGGGCCAGAGCGGGCAGTGAGCTTGGTGGGGAAATGGATGAAGCCCTTCCCAGCGGAGCATGTGCGCAGCTCCAGGTCTATGGGAAGGATTCTGTACAAAGGCCCTGCCTGATTCCTAGAGAGGCTGTGGGCTGCCGAGAGGCAAAGAATGAGCTGGAACCATCGGCATTGCCCCCGGACATGTGTGTAAGGCACAGAGGAGCACCAGGCAGCCCGCACGGATCGGCGGGTGGTCAAAGTAAGGACGGGTCCTGAATCAGGGTAAGAGAGAAAGGCTTGAAAGCCCCCCTGTGTTGAGGCTCAGAGACGCCTCTGGACTCCAGCTCAGGTGGCGGCAGGTGCCAGAGGGAGCAGAGTCAGCCCAGGAAGGATGCTGAGCTGGCTAGGAACAGAAAAGCCGAAAGAGCTGTTGAAGGACCCCCTCCGTCTCCTTAGGAGCATAGGCCTGGCTCAGGAAAGACCTCCCTCCCACACCAGCTTTCTCAAACTCGTGAGATGGAGAGATCGAGACGGAGAGATCAGGTTCATTGTATCTAAAGTGATTCTTTCAGTCTGTCGCATCCTGACGCTTTTGAGAAATGCACTAATAATGGATTATGGGTTGAACATTCCTAATCTGAAATCCGAAAGCTCCGCCATCGGAATCCTTCTGAGCACCGACATGATTCCACCAGTGGAGAATCCCACACTGACATCATGTGACCGGTGGCGTGAAAACCAGGGGCCTGACCACACTGCACACAATTACCTGCAGGCTAGGGGTCTCAGTGTAGGTAAAACCTACGTGAATTTCGTGTTTAGACCTGGGACCCATCCCTAAGGCATTTCGTTCTGTGAATGCAAATATTACAAAATCTGAGCTCCCCAACACTTCTGGTCCCCGGCAGTTCAGGTAAGGGCTATGCCATCTGCAGGAGAAAAATGAAGCCAGCAAACGGCCAGCACACAGGCTACGATTTTGAGGGTGACCAGAATCAGCAGACGTACGACGACTCCTCCCAGGTGCCGTGTCTAAAAGCTCTTGTTTGGTTCCCAGACCCATCTCCTAACAGACTGGCCCAGGGCAGGCCAGGGCCCATGTGGTTCACACAGCTGCTGACCTCAGCACCATGTGGGCACTTGGGTCCGCAGCTAAGGGGCGCTTGTCCCTGGATGGAGGAGGTGGGGAGACGGCATTCACGTCCCAGGGCTCGCACACTGCGAGCGCTTCAGGCAAGAACATTTTACTTACTTTTCTTCAAGTTCTGGAGACCAGAAATCCAAAGTTCAGGTCTTGGCAGGGCCATTCCACCTCTCTGCAGGCTCTTGGGAAGCATTCTCCTGGGTCTCCCCTAGCTGCTGCTGAAGGCTTCGGATGATCGCGGGCACTCCCTGGGCTTGTAGCTACAGAGCTCCCATCTCTGCTGCCATCCTCGCATGGCTGTCTTCCCTCTGCCTGTGTCTGTGCGTCTCCTCTCCCTCACCTTGTACAAGCGTCATCACTCAAATCCAGTGTGAAATCGTCTTCACTTGCTGACGTCTGCAGAGATGCCGCTTTCCGTATCATCGTGGATTCGGGGTCCTGGAGGGACACGACTTAGCACAGACGTGTGTCCGGCCCTGGATGCTGGAGGTGTGAGAACACGGCTGAAAGTAGGAGACACTTGGGACTTGGGGGAGGTTGTAGGTCCCTACAGGGCAGGGGTGGCCATGTTTATGCCCCTGGGCCACGGTGGTCTGAGAAAGACCTGCCTACAGGGGCATGAAGGGAATCCTGTGTCCTTGGGGCTTTCTCTAGACCAGTTTCTGGGATGAGGAGGGTGTGCAGGTGGAGCCTGAAGCCAAAGCCATTGCTCGTCACACTCTGGGTGCCCAGGAGAGCCCTGGGCAGAGTTCTGGAGGGGAAGTCGAGCACTCCTGAAGCGCTCCTTTGTGATGAGACGCAAGGTTGCCCAGTGATTCGGGCACCAGGGCTGGCATCAACTGCTGGGCTACATCTGAGCCCTCTGTTAGAAGCTTTATACCTTGGCTGAGTTACTTCCCTTCTGCCTCATCTCCTTCCATTTCCAAGATGGGAGAAAAATAGTTCCTGCTTCTGCGACTGTCACGAGTCATAAATGGGACAGGTCGTGGACAGGACTTGGCAGGGTGCCTGGCACGGGGCAGCCACTCCATCCATCCCACCTGTTGTCAATGCGTTGATCTGTAGGTGGGTGATGGAAGTGACTGCTAGCCTGGACTGTGCCTGTCAGAAAAAGGGGCCTCGTGTCCACTAGACACCTTCCATGTGCCCTGCGTCATTTGCTGTCATGGATATTAACTGCGATTGCTTCCTTTGTTAAATTATCTCTCCCAGTGTTTTTGGAGCACCTACTATGTGTAGGCAGCAGAGGATTCAAAATGTTTGAGAGGAGACCACTGCTCTTTGG
Organism: Lepus europaeus; assembly: GCF_033115175.1. Lineage (NCBI taxonomy): Eukaryota > Metazoa > Chordata > Mammalia > Lagomorpha > Leporidae > Lepus > Lepus europaeus. Next base: position 95,812,589 of record NC_084835.1, read on the forward strand.
ACAAAGAAGTAAGTCAAGGTTGGTTCTTAAAGAGGTATCAGCCCTCAGGGGATGATTCTGCACTGTTTTTGCAGATGCAGGAGACTCTTAAGGGTCCTTCCAGCCCTCGTTTCTGCCCTTGGTCTGATGGGACGAGAAGGCAAATGATTTCCTGAATGCCAGGTTTTGCCTGTAGTGTTTGTGTTTTTAGATTTCACTAAGCCACTGTTACTAATCTGACCTCTGAAACAGCTTCTGTGCTCCACCAAAGAAAAGTCTGTTCAGTTCATTTTGGAAAATAACTTGTTTGGTTTCCTTTTCCTGATAATTCATAACACAACAACAACAGTAAAATGAGTCATAACCAAACTGGGTTACTAATACGTAACCCATAGCATTGCTTAATTCGACTGGCTATTAAAGGCTTAATAGGAAATATCATTTGATGGTAATTTAGAAATAGAAGTTGATTTTGGTATTATAACTAATATGAGTAATAAGCCCCCAAATGGCTGAGACACTCCGGCACTGCCACGAATGCAGTGAATCTGTTCTGGATGTTTCTGGAATGCTAACCCCCAGGGTTGTGGTCTGCTCCTGCCAGTGGGTGAGCGTTCTGTTGCTTGTTGACCCCACCCGGGCAGTCTGACCAGCAATTAGTTCTCAGCTGTGCTAACCCCACCTAGTGCTGTGCCTCGTTCAGGGGAGCTGGGGCATTCTGGGGCTGTGGGTAGCTCTGCCATATTGGCTCTGGGCTAGGACCTGGAGATCATTTACTCAACATTCTAGCCTCTTCTGGATGCATGGTTTTGTTCTGTGACACCAAAGGAAGAGAGGTGGTGAGTTTTCCTTCCCCCATAAACAACTGCCATTCATTCATTCATTCAATAACTGAATTGAGAGCCTATTGCCTGTCATTTAGCACTATGTTACATGCTGCAGTTTCCATAGTGATTAAAAGCAGACACAATGGGGCTGGCACTGTGGCTCAGCAGGTTAAGTTGCCAGGGATGCAAAACCAGCATCCCATATGAACGTTGGTTCAAGTCCCAGCTACTCCACTTCCCATCCAGCTCCCTGCTAATGCACCTGGGAAAGCAGCAGAGGATGGCCCAAGTCCTTGGTCCTCTGCCACTCATATGGAAGACCTGGATGGAGTTCCAGCTCCTGGCTTCAGCTTGGCCTAGCCCCAAATGTCATGGCCATTTTGGGAGTGAACTTGTGGATGGAAGATCTCCCTCTGTGTCTGTTCTATTTCTCTGTAACTCTTTCAAATAAAATAAATAAGCCTTAAAAAAGGTACAGTACCTCCTGTTGTAGAATGGAACAGTCATAACGAAGAACGCACAGTTGCAGGCTACAGAACAGAGAAATACAGTTCTCAACCGGCAGTCCCCATGGAAGCTGTCTGCCCTTACCTGGGTTTGCACGCACTGGCTCCCAGGAGTCCTCCTAGTCTCAGAAGCAGAGTTTGCTGAGCTTGGAGGAATGGGGTGCCTGCTAAATGTTCTGGCGCAGGCTTGGAGAACAAGCAGGGCAGAACTCTGGGCCCTTGGGATGAGGCACAGGCACCATGGACAGTTCCTGGGAGGCAAACACAGAACTAGAAGGGGGCGTGGCTCGATGTGCACCTGCTCTAATCTCCCAGGCAGGGGCAGAAGGGTCTCCAGAACTGAGGGGTGGGCTGGGTTGAGGAGGTTCTGGCCATGGGAGCAGGAAGGCTCTGGAATCCGGAGCAGGAAGTCAGGGGCAGTTACTTTGGGATAGTTACTCTGGTCTCAGAAACTGCATTCTAGACGCCACGGGGCACAGATGAACGGAAACAAAGAGGAATTTCAAGATGAATCATCTCTCAGGCCCAGTACTGGTCCTCCTGGTTTCTGCCCTCTTTCCTGCGCCAGACCTTCCAGGACCTGGCACTCCCTGCCAAGGCCACCACCTGGGATGCCCTGGAACAACAATGGCGGTGTCACCTCAAGGGCCTCTCGGACATGTGCTGGGCAGCCCCTGAGTGTTCTAGAACTCCCAGGGCCCAGGGTTCTGACGTCAGCCCCGGCTCCCACACTTGCTGCAGCCTAGTCCCTGAATGATTGTGCATGGTTTTCATCAGAGACCAGAAGGGGCTTCCTCGTGGGAGCTTCCATGGGTGGCAGCCATCGCTGAGCAACTTGGGACTTTACCCCATGCCCACCTCTGATGTGGGGCCAGAGCAAGGCAAGGTGTGCATCCCTGGCAAGCTGGAGGCTGTCACTAACCACTGTGTGTGGTGACTGAGAGCAAATGACAGAGACCAGTCTCCCCCACGGCAGGCCCTCGGTGAATGCTGACTGCCTCTCCCGTAGAAGCTTGTGGAAGAATCTGGGTTAGCAGAGAGGTGGCCAGGAGTCCAGGAGGCCTCAAGGGGTCAGGCTGGTGGCATCCTGAGAACAGAGAAGGGGGGCTGCCATCTGCCCAAGGGCACCCCGACTCCTAGGGCTGAAGCTGTTTTCTCTCCCCCACTCCTTCCTGCCCTGCTGTGCGAAGGTGGGCCCGGGCTCACAAGTGCACAGGTGCAATCGGCAGGATATGATGAGGCCAGGGCCTTCTGCCAGTGCTTAGCCATCGTATCCCAGTGTCGCCAAAAACCATCTTGTATGGAGCTGCCACTTGATGGGGCCACGTTCTGGGCCTTTCCTGTTTGCTTGCCCTAAGCTCCGTTCACTCTGATCTCCCCACTGAGAAGATCTGGACCTCGTGCCTGCAAGGTCTTCTAGAAGCTGCCTCGTGCCCAGCCCTTACTGTTTCCTCTCCCATACACCCACCTCCAGCCGGGTTGGAATGTCTCAGTTCCCATGAAGGCGTCATGACCTTTCACGCCGCCACACCTCTGCACGGCTGCTACCCTGCTCCCATCTGCTCCCTTGGTCTCTGATGAGAAGCCTTCGCCTGGCCTCACCGCCTGGTTCCCTGTGTTCTCTGTTGATTTTCCCAAACAGAAGTACTCATTGCACTGACTTACAAGACTCGATTTGTTTGCACTCTGAGCGCCCTTCAGACTGGGGACTGTCTGGCAAGGTTTTGTCCCCTCAGTGCCCAGCACACAGGTACCTGGTGCATAGCAGATGCTGACTACGTGTTACATGAAGGAGCACGAACCTTATCTACACCACTGCAGAATCGGGCCGCTGTGCACCCTGGGATGCGCTGACAGCTCTCGCTGACCGTTCCTGCCTCTGAAGGGTACTCTGTGCCCAGCTCCGCACTCTAGGTGTGGCAGCTCTAAGTGGCAGGGTCGTTGTTGGCATCTCACGTTGACCCTTCAGGCCTCCTTTCCATGTTTCTCCTGTGTCCCCCATCCCAGCCCGTTTCACCCCTGCCTGGGGCAGGTGTGGGCCAGGCAGCATTCTCAGTCCCCTTCTCCCCACTCCCAGCCTGCTCCAGGGCTCCCTGCCTTCCCTCCGCCCCCACAGGAGTGCCTTCCCCACCCCTTAACCCTGCTCTCCTACATTAGCTTTAAACCTTCCTTCATAAATCCATCTCTTTAGCTACCTGATCAGTCTGGTGCCCTTTCCTGAACTCTCGCCACTTTGCCTACCCCAGGGGGGCAGTGAGATGCCCAGGGCGGGCTGCAGGAGCCGGCTCCGCCTCACCCATGGAGAGACTTTTTCCTCCCGGTTTTGTGCCCCAGCCCCTGGCCGCGCACACCCAATTCACCCCTTCCTTCCTTCCTTCCTTCCTTCCTTCCTTCCTTCCTTCCTTCCTTCCTTCCTTCCTTCCTTCCTTCCTCTCTTTCTCTCTTTCTCTCTTTCCCTGCCACTCCCCTTTGCAAACTCATCTGACTTGTGCTCCGCTCCCTGGGTGGGTGCCCACTTCTGAGGCCCCCACTCTGTTGAATCCACGGCTGTCTTTAAGATGATTCTCTCTGTTCAGGGCCAGGGCTGCTGCCTTTCCCCACTGAATCTCGCCTGGGAGCAACTGACCCACACAGCTCTGGGCTCTGAGCCACAGATGAGTGCCCCCTCACTCCCCAGGCAGCGGCGCCTGTCAGGTGCATATAAAGCTTTCCTGTAAGTGCTAAGAAGAAGGAGGGTCTCTGCCAACCACTCTCACTTATTTCTGAAAGTTTTTAATTATGTGTTTGAAAGGCAGAGAGCCGGAGAGAGGGGAAGAGAGAGGGAGAGAGAGAGAGAGAGAGAGAGGAGAGAGAGAGATCTGCAGGTTCACTCCGCTGTTGCCTGCAGCAACCAGGGCTGGGGCCAGGCTGAAGCCAGGAGACTGGATCTCCATCCAGATCTCCCACAAGGGTGGCAGGGACCCAAGTCCTTGAGCCACCATCTGCTGCCTCTCACTGCATTCATTGGCAATGAAACTTGTTTGGAAGTGGAACAGCCAGGGCTTGAACCGGCACTCTGATGTGGGGTGCAGGTGTTCCAAGCCGTGCCAGTTGCATGCCCCACCTTTGCTATTATTAGAAAATGCCATCATACTGCTTTGCCTCAACTGCCGGGGAACCTAAAGCTAAGCTGTGTGTTTGGCGGAGCAGCTGTCCTGCCCCTGAGTCTCTCTGTGAGAGTCTCTTCCCCTTTTGTTATCTGGTGTCTTTATTAATTATTATAAAGGAGTAAACGAGGGTAGCTCCAAAAGTTGGTGGAAAACAGAAGTACAAGTTACCTTTATTTTGGTGGGAAAACTTTGACAGTCGGGCACATTGCCACGGGCTCTCGGAAGCCCTCTCATATTGTCAGGCTGCCTGCTGCCAGTTTGCCCGGGATGTCTTTGGAAGTAAGCAGAGTCTCAGGAACACACGGAGAAGCTGCACAGTGCGTGTGCTTTCTTTTTTTTCCTCCACCTTTATCCTTCGCTCCTCTTCCCCGGCCCTCTAGCTGTGAGTAGAAGCTGGTGTGGGGGGCTCTGAGGCTCAGCCCTGGCACCGGCACCCTCACCGGTGTGGCCGAGGTGGAGGGAGCAGGCGGCAGAGTGCAGGGGAAGACAGCAGGCGCTGGCACTAGGCTCCAACCCGACCTTCCAGGTTTGGAACCTCAGAGCTGCCGACCCTGCCTCCCTGGAAACAGATGGAAGATGGAACTTTGCAGGCTTTCGATGAGTGAGTGAGACACAGCGCAGCGCAGGGCTTCTCGGTGTCTGGCATCCGGATGGGCACTCCATGCCATTTTCTGTCCTTGGCTTCTTGGAACAGGCTCTTGCCCGTAGAGAAAACTCCCAGCATATTTTGAGACTTGAAAAACAAGAGTCTTAGGACGAGGCAGACGGGGACCCCCGTGAAGTCTATGCCTTCATCTTTGCTCAGACTGTCCAGGACAACAGGCTGTCCTCAGAGCGGTGTGGTGATGTTCGATGATGAAGTTGGGGGCTGGGAGTGAGCTTCAAAGCAGAGCATTTGGGGATCCATCATCCTTCCCGGGTGAGAGATCGCTAGGGAGCGAGGTGAAAATGAAGGGGCAATGGCAGCTCATTAGAGGGCTGGGGTACCCCTAACTCCCGCGTGTTGTGGAGCAGGGTCTGGAAGGCAGCGTGTGTGGAGGATGTCTGGGCTGATGTCTGGATTTCTGCCAGGCCCCCAGCCTTGCCCAAGTCGCTGCCCCGGGGACCCCTCTGAGTAGGGAGCTTCCAGCAGACTCTGGCTCAGGCCCCAGATGAAAACAGGGCCCCGGACAACGTGCGGTGTACTCTCTACAGCACCCGGGTGTGGGGCTCCTCCAGCCCCAGCCCTAGCCCCAGCCCCAGGCCAGGAGCCCCTGCCAGGCTTGTTTGAATTTATTTTCCACTCCGAACCTTGCCCGAGTCACTATCCCCGAGCACTTTCCTAAAACCGAGAGCTATGATAGGCACAGCTCTCCTTTTATTTCCTCATCTGGCATCGTTATAGATTAGCAAAAAGCAATTAAATTTGTCTGGCGCAATTTGTGTTCCATGAACTCCGGCAATTTACTGCTCCGGAGTTTATCCTCCAGTGCTTCCAGAGAGCTCCTACGAACGCGGCACCCTTGGCTTGCCCAGGGGTGATTCTCATCTGAGTTTCCTGGAAGGGTAATAAAGAGGCTTCCATTGACTCAACCAAATGCATCATTATTTTTTAAACATACATACGTGTGCTCCCCAAATGGCCAGACCCAGAGATCCCAGGCTTACGGCCATCACCCCCTGGATGCTCAGTGCCCAGAAGGACGTCCTAGTCTTCAAAGCCTTGTCTTCTGGCTGTTCGAATGGAAGCACTCAGACAGACAGACAGATGGGAGGTGCCTCACTGTGCAGGCCTCCTGGAGAGCCTGGTGCTGATCGGGCGCTCTGTGCGTGTCCCTGGAAACAACACACACATCACTGAACGAGGCCGGCTAAGCTGTGCTCCTTCCAGACTCCCTTGCAGCTAGAGTTGTCTGTGGGATAGATTTAAGCCTTTTTCTCTTTTTTTGGTGCAGGGGATGATGGGGGTAATTTAGGAAATGTGTGCCTTCCTGATAAAGGGGCGGTTCCCTCCTCCTTCAGATCCCAAAGAGAGCCGAGATGCAGACAAGAGGGCCAAGTTGCTCCAGGAGACAACAGCGTGAGCGTGAGAACTGTTTTTTAAAAATTGGCAGAGTGGAGAAATAAGAAAGGCGCAGCTCCTCTCCCACCCCATGCGGGATCTGCAGCCTAACTGCGATCCCCTGATGAGTCACTCAGGTGATGGCTCAGAAGAGCTGCCTCGCCAAGACTTCTGCTGCTCATGACCAACTACAGCCCTGACCCAAGCCCTATTCCACCTGCTCAGGACAAAGATGCAAGCTGAGTTCCAAACTCTGCGACTTTTGAACTTGGGGGCAATTTTTACTCTGCCTCTCCTGTGTGATGGGCACAAAGAAGACCTTAAATAAATGTTTATTGTAGAATGCATGCTTATTTGATTGTCAGGTCTCCCTTGTTAGGTTGAAGTTCAAGGTGGGCTGGAATTGTGTCTTACCTCCCCAGTGCGTAGCAAACTATCCACGTAGCAGAGGGCACGTGGTCAGTACTAGATGTGCTATGCTGCTGTATGCTCACTCATTGGGACAATCAAGAAGAGTTTCTGGCAAACTCTCCTCAACACTCTCAAACTCCTGTCCTATTTTATGAGCACCCAAGAAGACTGTGTCTATTGTAAATAGTACATATATTTATTTTTCCTAGTTGTACAATAGAATAATTTTCCCTCTTCCCTTTGGTTCCCAGGAAGCTTACCGCTAAAAGTAGCTCAGTAGCAAAATCCATCTTTGGTTTGGCTTTCTTACTTTCCCTAATCTCTCCTGGGGTAGTCCGGCATTCAGGGCTTGGGTGCCCCTGGTCCCTTGCTGCCTCGGCCTGCGGGTTCTGACCCCTGCTGCATCTGTAACTTGTGACGCTGGTCCTCACGGGGACTTCCAGCTGCCGAGCCAGTGCCTGTGGCTTTCTCAATCTCCCCTGCAAAGCCTCGTTGTTTCTTTTCCAGCTGCCCTCTGGGCCACGTCTGCATTTCCTTTGTGGGACCTTGGGCATACAGGTAGCGTTTCTCACCATCCACCACCATGAGCAGCTCCAAGACTGGTCTGATCACCTGGATGTGCACCCTAAACCGTTACTGATCTTCTGCTCAGGGACCACATCTGTGAGTGCTGTCCTGGGATAGCCCCTAGGAGGTGAGCAAGATGCCCCTCAGCTCTCAGATTTTCCCGTGTCCATCGAGAACTGTTAGCAGGTGTCAGTTATACACACGAGAGAGAGAGAGAGAGAGAGAGAGAGAGAGAGAGAGAGATTGTCCATCCACTGGTTCACTCCCCAGATGGTTGCAGCAGCCAGGGCTGGGCCAGGCTGAAGCCAGGAGCCATGGACTCCATTGGGTCCCCCATGTGGGTGCAGGGGCCCAGGCTTGGAGCACCCTCTGCTCTTTCCCAGGTGCATTAGCAGGGAGCTGGATCAGAAGCAGAGCAGCACAGTACGGGTTGTGGGATTGCCAGCAGTGGCTAAACCCGCTGCACTACCACACCAGTCCAGGGGTCAGTCCTGCAGGGCCCTTTCCTGCCCTGGCCTCTCATCTCGCAGCTCTAAGGGGGCAGTGCTGGGCCCCGTGCCAGGGAGCTTCCTGTGTAGTCTCCCATCTCCTCAGTCTCCTGTCTTCTGCCGGGTGGTCTTCGCCACCACTGAGCAGGAGAGCTGGTGGCGAGGGGTGGGGAGAAGTGGCAGGAAAACAGCTCTTACCTTGGATTCTTTTCTACTCTATGTTCAAAACCTGTGCTCTGCGTGACCCTTGAAGGGCCACACGATGGTTCTCTTGTGTTGTTTGCACATCTCCCTTTCTACTTCCAAAAGCATACTTGGAAATTCTCGCTGGGAAATGGTGCTGTGCTCCTGGCTATACCCATCCTCTCCAGAGGATGGGGGCCCCGGAAGCTACCTCGGTGGCAGAGAGCAACAGCATGAAGAGGAATGCCAAGAGAAGTCACCTCAGGTGCCACCTTAAATTCTTAGCTGTTCTATTTAATAATTATGGGAGCAGACGTAACCGGGAATGAGTGCCCCAACAGGCAGCCAGCCACAATGCTATGGACGTGAGCAGTGAGACAGCGGTGCCTCCCATCCAGGAGACCCCTGGGGTACGCAGGGCCCCCGAAGCAATGAGCATGGATTGTGAGCAGGCTCCGAAGGGCCATCTTGTGGTCCTACCTGGGACAAGCCCCTGCGCTTCACCCGGGAACACGACTTACACGCTCTGTCCAGGTCGTGCCAAGTGCAGCCACGCTGATACAGTGGCTGCGCTCCCCGTCTGCCTGTCTGTTTCAGCAATGCCCCCCCAACACTGGGGGCCTGGGAGCTGCCAGAGGACTTGTGCAGAGTGTGTGTGTTGGGGGCACTGGGCAGGGCTCCTGGGAGGTAGAGGGACAGGTGGAGCTCCAGACACTCCCACTTAGAACTGATGACTGCTGGGTGAGTGGCTGCATAAACAGTGCCCACGCGGCTCTCCCATCAGGCTTTGCGCTTAGGTGGAAACATTTGCTATGCCAAATTTCAGTGATGTTAAAAATCCAACTGTGACAGCAAAGGGTACGATTGTCAATGCAAGAAAAGCCATTAGATTCTGAAGATACAACAACAACCGTTACCCATTTTAGAACTGTCTGTTAAGAAGGGATTTAAAATCTTTATTACCTACCTGTGTGAGCAAAGTTTCTTGTGAGTGGTGGTTATTAAGGACTCGCAGAGCCCATCATTAAAAGGCATTGATCAGGCGTTGGCGTGCGATCGTTGCAAACGTAAAACAAGACAAAAGCATGATGTTCACAGATGTTCATGGCACTCAGGTTTCTCGTTACGAATTCAAAACTATATTATTTGAAGCTCTTATACATATTCAATATTTAATGTCTTCCCCAATACTTAATTTTCTTATTGTAATTATATACTATAAAGAAAAGGTAATAAAAAGTTTTCCATCAAACCCCGCAGGAAGGCTCGCAGATCCCTTCTAGTTCATTCAAGGATGCAGCACGCTGGTTATTATTGTGTGCGTGCGCCACAAGGTGGAAATGCTGGGGAGGGACCTGCCTACTGGCAAGGACGTGAATGAAGGCTCCATCCCACCGCTGCCACGGGCTCACTCTGTGACTTTATACAAGCTCAGTTTTCTCATCTGTAAAATGGGCAAACAACCTCAACTTCCAGGACTGGACTGAGACCCAAAGACCAGCACTGGAACGGCAGACTGCTCTCTGCCCTGCCCCGTGACCCTGCCCCTCTGAGTCCCATTTCCCCAGAGTGAGGGCCGCCCATGTGGCCCCCGAGGGCACGTGTGATGACCTGAGGTCCCACTGCCGGTTCCTGGCTTGTGCCAGGAGCTGGAGCTCAGGAGGGGCAGGGCTGGGTCGCAGGGTCCCTGCACCGCAGTCGCTCCAGCGAGAGCAGGGAGCGGCTCCCGCAGCCAGCTGCTCCTTGCTGATTTAGTGTTCAGAATTCAGAATTTATGCATCCGCCTTCCTCTGTCACATCATCCATCAGAAACAGGCACTCAAGAGATGGGAGGGGAAAAATTAAAAACCTGTTTATTGCTCAACTTGCTCTAGGCGTGTTTTAGCTTATTGTTCAGCTCTGCGCGTGCCGGCGCCGCGGCGTGAATGGCGCTCTGAGTTGGCGTGGGGGCCCTGGGTCGGGGAGGATGGACGGACTGCTCTCGCCATCTCTGCTCCTCGGGCAAACTGAGGAAGCACCAGGGACTGCGCTGTGAGTGACGTTTTCCAGGCCCTGGGGTGGGCTGGGGACCGCAGGAGCCTTCCCCGGGCCGCGGCTCTAGCGCCCTGGCACCCTGGCGCTGCCCCAGGGCCGCCCTGGCTGGTGGAGGGAGCCGCACTGCGGCGCTGATTGAGTATGCGGCCTTGGTTGCCGCCCGTGTCAAGGAGAGTTTGTGGGCACAATGAGGACGGAATGCACAATGGCAAGAGGCGGCAGAGGCAGGGAGGCAGGGCTGGGGCCGTGGCTGCGGATCACGGCTGATTTTAGTCCTATCGGCTCTGCCACGGATGGTGGTGATGATGGGAGGCAGCAGCGACTCGTGCCTGGTGGCAGAAGGGTGCGTGGTAAACGGAGCTCAGCAGGGACCCGGGAGCCCTGGCGACGGCTGTCTACACTACCATGACTGCTGGTGGGGCCGTGGGGGCACCGTGTGGTGATTTGGATCTGGTCTCCCTCTCGCCTCTTCCCGCTGTTTGACCTCAGAGCTAGTGTCGCCACCATTCTGTGCCGCAGTTTCCCGGTCTGTGAAGTGGGGATAATACTTTCCCTGTGGCCGTGAAGACGGACGGAGTGCTGGGCGCACAGAGGGTATCCGACATGTGCAAGGGATTCTTACGCATTTGTAAACGGGTGCTTGCATGGCTCTCGCCGGCTCCCTGGCTGTGGCCTCGCCGTCGGCAAAGCAGACAGGAGACGTACGGTTCCCAGCTCCCGGGGTTGCTGTGTCTGGCCCTCGAGGAGCAGGTTGTGTGCATTGCAGAAGCGTACAAGCTGCCGCTTGATGGGATGGGGCTGGCTGACCCTGGGTGCCCCGGGGCGCTCTTGCGGACAGGCTCTGAGCCCACGCTCTTAGTGGTGTGCGGGAGTTGGGGTTTTTCTGTAGAGAAGAGGGTCTTTCTTGCAGCCCTGGAAATGCCGCCCCTTGGCTTTGCTGGGCCTGCTGGATGACAAAGTTCTGACTTGGGGCTCGGACACGTTCCGTTTACTCCACAGTCTTCTGGCCATGTAACCTTGGTTAACCTCCTTAACCTTTGTGAGCCTCAGTTTTCTCAGCGTAAAATGGACAGAAACATAGCTACCCACATAGTTTTCTTCCAAGAATTATAGACAACACATTTCAAAGTGAATGATGGTTCATTGCAGGGGTGTACTAAATGGTAGTAAGTGCCCAGCACCTGGCAAACCCTTGCTCTATGTTTTGCACTACATGCTTAGTGTGACTGAACACATTTAATTCTTGGGGAACACACTATCATTGTCCCTGTTTGGGGATGAGGAAGTGGGGTGCAGAGGGGTTGCCTAGCCTGCCCAAGGCCCACTGCTTGCGAGTGGCTCGGCCAGGAAAGGAGGCCGGGCAGGTGCTGCCTCTGTCCCAGCCCCGATCTTGGGGAGGAAGGATGGCTCCGAATGGCTGCCACTTGCAACCTTCAGATGAACTCTGCTCCTGTTTATGTATGGATTAGCATGTGTGTGCACACACATACACACACACGTACACTCACATATGTAACTGGGCAAGGCAAACCCCGTGTGTTGCTCCCCCAGCACTCACTTCACTCTTTCTTCCTTGCTACCCAGAATCCCAGTTCTGTTCGTGCTTTGCCGAGCCTGGTGGGGGAAGGCTTCCCTTTCCCAGCCTCCTTCCAGCTCGGTGTGGCTGCATGACCGAGGGGGCTGGGGCCTCCTGCTCTCTACAAAGCACCCATCGGGGTCTCCACCGCCCCAGTCATCTTCGCTGGCAGAGTTCATCTACAAAGAGAACCCGCAGAAGAGGCTCTTAGATGCCAAAGATTAGATGGACACGCATTCGCACACACGTGTGGGGCACAGTAAGGAACTCGTCCGTGTCTGTATTCCGTGTGGATCAAAGGATCAAAGCCGCATCTCCACATCTGCTCCTCCTCCAACACCGACCTTGTCTAGGGCCTGGGAATCCTCAGACCCGTGCTTTCTAGTTATTCAGACTCCATCGTAAGTCCTTACAGACGAGAGCTGCCCCAGCGAGCTGCAGACTGCTAGGAGGTATTCCTCCTAGCTGGCTATATTTTGGCCCCGGCCACCTAACCTCTCTGTTTCCTCGCCCTTTCTCCGGTGACTTCTCTTCTACAGGATTTTTTTTCTCTGCTTCTTCCTGAGGTCCTGGGACTGCAGCCCATTGGAGCAGAGAGAAGGGCTCAGGTATGGAATTCCCTGGCCTAGGCAGATGCACGCATGTAGGCTCCCAGGCCAAGGCTTTGCTGTGAAATGGAATTAGGGGCTGGAGGGCATTTCCTTCGAGCTGGGGTCAGGGACAAGTTTGTAGTGGAGGGTGGGCAATGGGGACAGGAGCTGTCAGCTCCACTTCTAGGCACTGTGCAAAGTAAAGAAGATACACACAGGTGCCAGGCCCTGGTCCCATTCCAACCTCTCCAGCAACCTAAGGGCTGCAATCCTCTCTCACTGAAGCAAGAAGCCATGAAAACCCTCCCGGCCCGATGGGCCTCCTCCATCCTGCACCTGATCTCGCTTCTCTCCTTCACAAACCAGTTCCTCCCTTCCCCTCCCAGAGCCCAGGCCACCCTGGATCTGACACACCTGCCTACCTCTAGGAGACTGTCAACCACCTCCACATTCCAGCTCCTTGACCTTGGACCCCAGCCATTCAGGAGGTCCTGCAGCCCCCTGCTGGGGTCAGCACACGATGGCTGTGGCCCCTGATGATCTCTCAGCCTGTACCATCCTACCCCTAAATTCCTAATGGGACTTGCCCTAACTCCCACTCACCTTGACACCTGAGTTCAGGTGCCTCTGCCTGCTGATGTCTCATCCAAACCCCAGGGGCTTGTGTGGCTCTCATGATCCTCACACGTAGGGGACCTGCTGTGTCCCCCTGGCTGAGCTTGGCTGCTTGGAGAACGGTGGCTATTCTTAGTCACTGTATTTTTAAGTTTCTGGTGCCTGACCCCTGGTCAGTGCATACTGAATGTTCATTGAGTGAGGAGACTAAGGCTTGCTCTCCAGGAACGTGGACTAGATGGAAGGGATAGAACATGAGAAAGTAATTCTAAAGAAGTAGACAAGCCAGGGCAAGTGAATGGGTTTAGGATTTCTAGAAAAAGAGCCCACTTCGGAGATTTCTGCAGATATCTGGGCAAGAGATGACAGAGGCCAGAGTGTGGGGATGTAGAGAAAGATGATGGGGGGATTCCGCCCACTCCATTGGTCAACAACCAATCAGGCCGGCACCGCGGCTCACTTGGCTAATCCTCCGCCTGTGGCGCCGGCACACCAGGTTCTAGTCCCAGTTGGGACGTCGGTTCTGCCTGGTTGCTCCTCTTCCAGTCCAGCTCTCTGCTGTGGCCTGGGAAGACAGTGGAGGATGGCCCAAGTCCTTGGGCCCTGTACCCGCATGGGAGACCAGGAGGAAGCACCTGGCTCCTGGCTTCGGATCAGCCCAGTGCGCTGGCAGTAGCAGCCATTTGTGGGGTGAACCAATGGAAGGAAGACTCACTGTCTAACTCTGCCTGTCAAAAAATAAATAAATAAATAAAAAACAACCAATCACCAAGCACCCTCCATGTGCCAGACTCGGAGGGGACAGCGGCGAATCAAACAGCCCCAAATCTCTGCCCTGTGGAGCTTACAATTAATTGGGGAGAAATACAAGAAGCATAAGTAAAATGTCTAGCACAAGCATCCTTCAGAAATTCAGGGAGAGGCGGGTGCTGAGGCACCGTGGGGTAAGCTGTGGCTTGGGACACCTGTATCCCATTTACAGGTATCGGGAGAGGGAACCAGGACACAGACAATCTCTCTCCGTATCTCTCCCCCTCCTTTCAAACAAATAAATGGTTTTTTAAATGGTCAAGGAAAATGGAATGTCAAGCTTATTTTGGTGCCCCAAGTTTCCAAACCCATGCATCAAAAAGTTCATGGAAAATGTATACTTTGAAAAAAACTACACACAGATTTGAACATGTTTGATTCTATTTTCCATGGGCTCTCTAAAAGTCCCTGTCTGAGACCATCAGGGACGGAGGCGGAGCCCCACACAACTCCACGTGCACGGTGCACTGAAATGCTCCCCCTTCCCAGAAGCCTTTTCTGCTCTGTTTCGCCTACAGAGACTTCTTTCACTTGAAGAGACTTGCAGGGCACAGAAGGCCCACCCTCCCCACTTTGTATCATTCTGGGGCTCCCCCTGTGTGCCGTGGAATCTTCCACACGTGGTCAGAATCTCACACAGGCCGGAGCCACATCACAGAACTGTGTTTCCTGCTGTCTTGCAGTGCTATGCTCAGCTCCTGCTAAAAATTCAATAAATACTTGTTAATTTGATGGATTGCATGATTCATAAATAAAATTGCAAGTGAAGCCTCCAGTTAAAGTCTCTTAAGGAGCTTTTCCATGGAGCTGATTACTAAACACTCTACAAACGGGAAATTATCTTTAGAAGCAAAATTAGGGTACCAGTAAAATTAGAAGTGTGGGCCCACCACATGCTCCCCGAGGGAACTGGGTTCCAGAGAAGCAATACTTTACCCAAGAGGTAAACCACTCACCCAAACCTACAGTTGGGCTTCTCGCAGACTCCATGTTCTAGTCTGTAAAATGGGGTGAATTACTGCCTAAATCCCTTAGTCCAAAAGACGTGCAGGTTGAATGGGGTGTGGAGGAATTTGTGAAGTATGGACGTCAGCTCTCATGTAATCACTCACTTCCCCCACGGCAGGGCACGCTCTCTGCCTCCTTTCTCCTGGAAACCGCAGTCATATGTCACCCACGAAGCCAACAGACAGGTGTGGTCGGGGGGAGGGGGTCGGGGAGCCAGCAGGCTCCTGGGGAGCCACCTCTGCCTGCCTAACAGCTTGCCTATTTTTTAATTTAATCTTGGGCCGTCCTCGGTAGCATCTGGTTATTAGTAGACCATAACCACAATAATAAGTATTCGAGTTGTAGCTTTTATTTGCAGAGTGCTTGCAAAATCATTCTTATTAGTTAGTTGCAGCTTGGTTGTCCTGGAAACCAATATACACACCAACAGGAAGAAAAATGGGGCGAGGGCCAGCGGCAAGTGTCTGCCAGGCGGCTTCATTTGTCTTTGACCAGCAGGACGCTGACATCCCCTGGGGGGCCCTGGGAGAAGTTGGAGGAACCTGACCTGGGGACCGGTATTCGTTGGGAGCCCCTCACAGCACCCCCATCCCCGCCAGGTGACGTGGCCCCTGCCAACCAACTTTCAGTGGCTGAGATAGCCGTGCTGTTTGGGACACAGCAACAGCCTCCTCTTTGTCTTGCGTCTGGGGCGACATCTGAAGAAATCGCCTTGTACATAAGCAAGTGTACGAGTCTCTCTCTGGGAGATCAGTCAATTACAGCAAATTGAGCTATTTCATTTCGGCTTGCAAATGGCTTTCAGTTACACAAGTAGACACATTAATCTAATAACTAATGATCATATATTTCACTAATCATACAGCCCCGCATGTGGTATAATATCTAATTATATTTAATATTAAGACATCTTCACATGTGCATTTTTACCAACTGTCTAGCTCGGGGAGGCACCCCAGAGCAGAGCGGCAAAGAGGAGGGACGGCTCCCAGGTGGAGACCAGCAGGTGGGCAGGTGGCTGAGGTCTGGGAGGCCAGGGCTGGCCCCTGGAGAAAGACCATTTATCAGAGGGCGTGAAGAGAGATCTGTGCCAAGTCAGGGCCAAGGTTAACCTCCAGGAAGCTTTTGTGATAAAAAAAAAAATCACAGACCAATTGGCAAAGGCACCCACTGCCCTGAGCTGGCACAGACAGTGTCTGGGGGCTCAGTGGGATCTGAGGCAGCAGAGCCCATGGCCTTGGAAGGGCTTGAAGGCAGGCCAGGGCACACCAGGCACCTGGAGTGGGGCTGTGGGTCAGGTTACCACAGGGGAGAGCAGAGTAGGGTGCAGGTGAGCCTGCTGAGGGCTGGTTAGGGCCAAGGGTGTGCATGAGCGCTCTGCCCCTTAGTGCCAGCCTCCAGGGCCACCTCCTCCACTGTCCCGAGGCAGCATCCCCGGGATACTGGTCATCGCCTGGTCACAGCAGCGGCTCTGGGCCTAAGGACCGACTGTGTGGCTGATTCTCCAGGGCCCAATGGGGGCGACAGGTCTCCACCCACTCTGGCATTCCAACATTGGAGGTGGGCCACCCTCCAGAGGCTCAGAAGTATGAGGAGGGTCAACCACCTGTAAGGCTTGAGTCCGAGAGTGGGCCATGCTGACAGCCCCCAGGACCTCGGGCAAGCTGTCTGCCTCTCGGGCCCTCGCTCCTGCTGTTCCTGCAGGGACAAGGACTGCCCAGAACTTTACAATGGTCAAATACAAGCAAATAAAGGGCAGTAACTTACTAACACAGCAGCTGCATCATCGAGCCCCATGGCTGGGCACACGGGGTGCGTATGTTCTGCAGGCACACACGGCATTCCCTCTCCCCGCACCACTCCACAGTGTGGTTGCCAGCACAGGGCAGGGACACACTGAGCATAACAGGAGCGGGTAGAGAGGCAACCCAGGAGTTGCCCTCAGCGCCCAGCCCTCTGGAGACAGCCCGCGGAGGTATTTACGGCTGGTTCTCAGTGTTGTTCACCAACATTTGTTGCGGGAAAGCTCAGAGAGATAATTTGAAGTTCATGAGCTGGAGATGCACCTGCTTCGCTCTGTGTTGCTATGTTCACCTGCCTGTCAATCAGGGGACCCCGCCCCTGGGAGTACTTCCTCTCACCCGGGACGTGGGAGTGGTACCACGCAAACACTTCCGTTTCTCTAAGCTCGAAAAGCCAGGTAGAACAGAAGCTCATGCTCTCTCCTGGTGGCCTCAGGACGGGCAGAGCAGGGTACGGCAACTCACGTTCCCTGGCCCACTCTCCCTAAATAAAGTCCCGATCTGCCAGTGTATTTCCTCACTTTGTAAATAAAGTTTATCGCACTGCATGTAGTGTTTGTGCTTGTACTTAGAATTCTTCTCTAAGTAAAAGGCAAGAGTCTGGAAAATCAATTTAGGCCCAACCTAGCCCACAACCATTTGAGGCGACATTCTAGAAAGTGTGAGTTCCTGTGAAAAACAACAGATTCCTGTGCTTCCTGGAAAACTTAAGAGAGCTGGTGTGGCCACCGTGGGCCCGCGCGCCAGAGAGGGACGTCTGGCAGCCTCAGGAGAGCTGCTCCTGTGGCAGGAACAGTGGCCTCCTGTGTGCCCCACCCTGCCATGCTCCGTCCTTTCACAGCTGTGACCTGCTGGCTCCTGACATCTTCAAGGTTTAGCATTGCTGTCATCCAAGCCTCAGAAGCAAAGTCCTGCCTTCTGTGCTCACAGCAGCCACCCAGGGCCAGGTGACACTGCAGTCACAAGTGCCCTTAACCCAACAGGGTCTGTGTCTCGTCCTGCCAAGAGTCTCTACTTGTCCCACTTGCCCAGGGGCCCAGATGACAGAGGCTCCATCTTGATACGTGCATCCATGATCACACAGCAGGGCAGGGAAAGGAGGCAGGACAAAACTCACATGGGTTCTGGATGGTTCAGCCCAGAAGTGACCTTTGCCACTTCCATGCTCGCCTTAGTGGCAGATACATGCGCCATGGTCACACTTGAGTCCCACATGGTTACCGTGAAGCATTTATGAAGACCAATCATGAAGGCTTCCCACAATTGTAAACTCACTGTAGGACACCAGTCCCTTTCTCTAGAATGTTCCTACTACCATCCATCCCAGGAGGAGCAGCATGAGTTGTCAGTTGCCAGGATGCTGGGGAGAAAGGATGAGACGTGGAGCTTGAGGCAATCAAAGATCCAGCCCGGGGGGCTGAGAGCTGGTGCAACCACCCACACCACCAGGGAAGAGTCAGGGAGTCGCAGAGCAGTCTGGGGCAGGAGTCCTGGGTCCTGGCCTTGACGCTGACCTTACTCTGGGCTGTGACACCTTGCCGATCCTCTGCCCACTCCAGGCATGAGTGCTCTGTAAAATCACACAGTGGGACTGGGTCAGGGGTTTTCAAACTGTGATCACTGACAAGCCCAGGGAGGCCATGCCGGGGTTGGGGAGGGAGTAAGAGAGGCCCAGTTGACAGGCGGTGGCTGCCCACGCCGCTGCAGCCAGAGCAGCCTTGCCCCTGTCCATTCTGTGTGTCGGGTGCCCTGAGAGTCTGCTAGTGTGCAGGTGTTGTTTGTCCCCTCCTCAGTGGTTCATGTGTTGGAAGCGTGGTCCCTAGGACGGCAGCCCTGGGAAGCAATGGGACCTTTCTGAGTGGCAGCTTGGTGGGAGGTCCGTAGGTCCCTGGGGCACTGCCCTCAAAAGAGACAACTGCTCTCCTGGAGCAAGTTCTCTTAGGAGCCTGAACCCCTGTCTCTCTTTCTGTCTGGCTTCCTGTAGAGAGATAGGATCTCCTCCTCCCACACGTGCTCCTGTCATTTGTCAGAGGACCCTCACCAGAGCCCACACCATGCCGTGTGGACTTCCCTCCTCCGAAACAGTGGGCCAGGTGAGCCTGTGCTCTGTAAAGGTAGCTGGCTTCCAGAATGTTGTTATAGTCACAGGAAGTTGACTAAGACAGCTTCTCCTACCCAGAGGGCTGGGGCCACTCACGCTATCTGGTTTCAACCTACCTGAGCCTCTGCTCTCTCCACAGTCCCTACAGAGGAAGTGCCCTCTTCTGGGACCCCAGAACACTGCCCAGAGCAGGCGAGAAGGACACTGGGAGCTAAGACAGGAGTGGCAGGTGAGAAGGGTGGGGATGGAAGTGCTCAGGCCAAGGGGTGGAGTTTGAGCTCTGCCCTGCACAGGAAGTCTGTGACGTGTTTTTAGCAAAAAGAGGCAGTGAGATTTAGAACAAAGAAAGACCAAGAGTGAGGCAATGGTCACATGACCCAGGACACTCCTCAAAGAGCCCCTCCACAATGTGACAGGAGCAAACCTGTTCCTAGTCTCTCCCCGTCTTTCTCTTGTGGCCCTCCTCTGGGGACACGATGGGTGGAGGTTGGGAGGAAGACAGAGCTGACAGGTAGACAGGGAGCGCCTGGACCCCGCCGCAGGCTCCTGGCTCTTGGATGACACCCCTCCCCACCTTCCCCCGAGCTTCCTGCACTGTGGACAAGGAGACCACCCCTTAGGGGCTTCCCTCCTGCTCCAATCAATTCTCCTCAATTACCAACAAATCTAAATGTGATTTATCTGTGCAAGAATCATTCCAATATCAGGCGAGAACCTATCAATAAAACCCCCGAAGGCAATCTTGCTCGGGGGTTGTCGATAGAAGCCGGGAAGCAAAAGGCATCGCAGGAGCAATCAGAGCATTTTTGCCTCCCTCCCCCCTTTTTGGGGAGCACTTAATTAAGTCGACCAGAAGCTGTCAAAGATAATTTTCAAAGCGTGTGACCTCAGCAGCTGACATTTGATATTATTACATTCCACGTTGATTGAAATTGATTTTCCCCTCTTTTTGGGGGGGATGAGGGAAGGTGGGAGGGTGAGGTCACAGAAGAGGGGAGGCCTAGATCCCTTTGGCTGTGGGACTTGGCCTGGCCAAAGGCCCGTGGGGTCAGCCCAAGCAGACCAGTGGGCTGTCCTACCTCCCATGGGACCAGGGTTGGGCGGCCACTGTCCAGCTGAGCCACCACGTGGGGTTGGTGGGTGGAGCTCCACCTGGGGAAGAAAGAGGAGAAGTGATGTGCAAGGAGTGGACGTCAACACACGTAAGACATGCCATGAAGGTGGGTGGGGTCCAACGAGCTGTGTGCTGGGAAGATGGTGGCGCTAGGCGGGGCTTGCACCCTGGGAGGTGCTGGTTGCCGCTGTCTGGCCACTCGGGGTCCAGTGGCTGTGCGGATGGCTGTCTGTGGCGGCTGGCTGTCCCCTGACTTTGCTGCTCTTGGAGAAGCCCATTCCAACGTTGGCTAACTCCCGTCCACTGAGCCTGACAAAGAGCACGCCAGCGGTCCGTCTTCTCCCTACCCAGTCAATTCTGTCTCTAAAGCTCCCACTGGCCCCGGGCAGCCCTCACCCAACCACACACCCCTCGGCCAACCCTGAGGGCTGGGCTCAGGCTCGATTCTTGTCCCATCACTGTTGTGGTTCCGGATCTCTGTTTGGCCTTGGTGCCTGGCGCGGCTTGAACCCTTGGCTGACCAGCTCGTGTCTTATTTCTGGCACTAGGCAAAAAGGGAGGGCCCTAGCTCTGCTCTGAACTCCTGGAATCAGCTGTTTCCTTGCCTTGAAGCGCTGGCTGGGGCCAGAACGTTGAACTGCAGGGAAAGCATTTTGGTGGGCGGGGCTCTTGGTTAGGAACCTATGTGCCATGCCTCTGGCCTGAGCCTGTGCGATGGTGAGGACTTTACCTGGCAGGCCTCGCTGGGGAAGCTGCGCTCGCCACACCGCACCTGGTGCCCAGCTGCTCCCTTAGCCTCTGGTGGGAGGGGAGCAGGTAGTGTCTCAGACCCTGGCCAGTCATGCTCTCTGCACAGTGGCATTCTCCCCTGTAGTGCCTTGGCTCCCGGCTCTCTGCATCTGAGGCCTTGGGTGGAAGTCTCCCTCAGGTCCTTGGGCAGAGCGGAAGAGGAGGGGGACCTTTGGAGACCCTTCCCACTCTGACTCAGTCCCCGGACTTTCCCAGTCTCTCCCTCCTCCCATATTTAAGGCCATCAGGTATCCAGGGTCTTCCATCTGGGGCTCCCTCCATGGCGAGACAGTCCCGTGATGGTGCTGATCCACCTGGTCCCCAACCAGCGCGCCTTTCCCACGGGGAAAAACAGAAGAGGAAGCCGGCGTTTCCTCTGGTTTTGGACTCTTGCTGAAGCCACCACGGTCACTCTCAGCTCTGAGGTGAGCTGAGCTGCCAGCTCTAACAGAGAGGGAATCTTGCTCAGAAGGAGGCGCTGGAGAAAGGCGTTCCAGGAGACAGGTGCAGTGAGGGGGGTAGGGAAAGCAGGTCTGGGGCTCTTCCCCATGGTGTGGAGCTCAAGGAGCTAAATGATGGAGAGCTGCACGAGCCAGAAGCAGAGAGGGGAGGAGACGCCGCAGCATCCACGCAAACACTGGGCAGAGTCATCCGTCTTCTAAGGAGGAGCAGCGAAGCCGTTGCAAGTGTTGAGACAGGTGCTTGAAGGCGGTGAGGCGCCGTTGGAAGTGTTTGTGGTTAGCTGTGTGCCTGTGGACAATATACGACAGTGCTCGTGGAAAATGGAACAAAAAGACACATTTATTTGGGTCCAAACAATTTTGAAATCCACTAACAATTTTTTCTATACTATGTATTTTCCATGAACTTTTTGAAGATTCTTCTATACATGAATCCCCCCAAAAATCAATACCACCAAAATAAACTTATCTTTTAGTTCTATTTGTTTTGTAGTGCCCCAGTGTATCCAAATACATGATATAATGATCATAAATCTTTCTTTCCATTCTTCCTTCTCCCCTAGGTAACTGACACGTAACTTTTCATCTGTGTGGTATTCTCCTCCTGGGTGTTATTTTTCTAAGAGTAAGGATGGAGGTAGACATATGTGTATGGTAGTTGGAAAAACAGAGTTGATCAGATGATCCAAAGCAGCTGATAAAATAATTTAACTACCTTTCAGCTGTATGACATGACTTTAGTTTTATTGAAACAGGTTTACTTTTTTTTTTTAAATTTTTGACAGGCAGAGTGGATAGTGAGAGAGAGAGACAGAGAGAAAGGTCTTCCTTTTGCCGTTGGTTCACCCTCCAATGGCCGCCGCGGCCGGCGCGCTGCGACCGGCGCACCGCGCTGAGGTTTACTTTTTTTTAAAATTTTTAAAATTTTTTTATTTTTGACAGGCAGAGTTAGTCAGTGAGAGAGAGAGAGAGAGAGAGAGAGACAGAGAGAAAGGTCTTCCTTTTCCATTGGTTCACGCCCCAAGTGGTCACTACAGCCAGCGTGTTGCGGCCGGCGCGCTGCGCCAATCTGAAGCCAGGAGCCAGGTGCTTCCTCCTGGTCTCCCATGTGGGTGCAGGACCTGGGCCATCCTCCACTGCACTCCCGGGCCACAGCAGAGAGCTGAACTGGAAGAGGAGCAACCGGAACAGAATCCAGTGCCCCAACCGGGACTAGAACCTGGGGTGCTGGTGCCGCAGGCGGAGGATTAGCCTAGTGAGCCCTTCCGCTGACCTCTCCTCCACTCCTGTCCCATTCGCTGCTTTCTGAGATCCCCCTCCCCACACCCCAGACAAGTGATCAGGTTTTCATCTCGGGCCCTGCTTCCGGGAGAACCCTCCCGAAGCCAGCAAGTCTTCAGAGAGGAAGGAGCATTGTAAGAAAGGAGAACAGAAAGAAAGACTTTAGGTCTGTAGTGTCATAGATTCGCATTCTCTAAGGCTGGGGTCAAGGACAAGCTCGAGAAGTTTAGGTAAGGACCTCTTTCTGGGATTTAACTTGCTAGGGAAAATTCACAAGTGTGTGCAAGTGGCTTCCCGATTCAATTGCATTTTATAAGGAAAACTGGTCTCAACCCATCGCTTTCAGTCCCTGAAGACCAGAGAGGTGGAGGACCTCGGCTTACCCTCTTGGCTGCCGTAGCTCTTACATGAAAGCTGATCTCTCCTCAGCTTCGTGTGGACCCCAGGCTGTGCAAAGGAGGTGGGAGCAGAGTTTGGGCTGAGGAAAGAGAGCAGAACTGCTCTGCAGAAGGAAATTGGGGAAACTGATTTTCTGCCCTAGAGGGAGATCAAGGGGAAGGACAGGTGAGAGGAACCATTGTGCAGGGCCAGTCGGAGCCGGAAGTGCGGAAACCTCCTAGGAATGCTGATTATTATGCTTATTATCTTCATGTACTGGGAACCTTTCCACTGCTTAAACACCCGCTGATGTCCACAGCATACCTTTTTTTTTTTTTTTTTGACAGGCAGAGTGGATAGTGAGAGAGAGAGAGACAGAGAGAAAGGTCTTCCTTTTTGCCGTTGGTTCACCCTCCAATGGCCACTGCGGCCGGCGCATCTCGCAGATCCGAAGCCAGGAGCCAGGTGCTTCTCCTGGTCTCCCATGGGGTGCAGGGCCCAAGCACTTGGGCCATCCTCCACTGCCTTCCCGGGCCATAGCAGAGAGCTGGCCTGGAAGAGGGGCAACTGGGATAGAATCCGGCACCCCAACCGGGACTAGAACCCGGTGTGCCGGCGCCGCAAGGCAGAGGATTAGCCTGTTGAGCCACGGCGCCTGCCCCACGGCATACCTTGTGTGCATGGTATGTGTGCAGTTAATGCAGACTTTAGTCTGAGCTCTGAGCCAGATCAACTGTGTGCAAGGGTGAAGGTGGGTGCAGGGAGGCAAGGCGCTCCCCAAACGAAATCAGAGGATTTGGGGCTCAGAAATGGGGGATGGGAGAATCTTGGGAAAGGCCTTAGCCTTTTCTAACTCTGTGGAAAGAGAACTTGAGCCAGTCTCACCTAGATGCTGAGATGGGGATCCCGACTGATTCCTCAGTCACTGAATGCGTGAGGGAAGGCTTTATTAACCCGTATTGTCAATGAGGACAGAACGCTTGGAGCAACTGCATGAGTTCAACACTTACTCCTCTCACCTGAAAGAATAGAGATGGGGTTACATCTTGATTTCAGATGAGGTTACATCCTGAGCCCCACATGCAGTTAGTGCACCACATCACAGCTCAGCAACGTGCCACACAACACTGTAGGGTGTGGGTTGGTTCCCCTTAGGACTGTGGGGCCGACTGGGAGCTGCCAGCATTGTGAGAGAGATCGCTAGTCCAGGAAAAGGGCAAAATTCAAAGCTTAGTTTCGACTGAATGCAAATGGCTTTTGCACCATTGGAAAGTCAACAAGTTGTGAGTTGAACCATGTGAGTTGGACATCATCTGTATTTTGCTGGGTACCTGTTGAGTGCTAGGCTAAAACTGTGCATGTCATTTTAGAAAATTCACATCCCGATCCCTGCCCTTCAGCAGTTTCTGAGGCACTGGGGCGATGCTGAAGGTGCAGGCTGGTTTGCTGATGTCACCTGGGGAGCTCTTGACCACATCACCTGTTACCACTGCCTTCCCTCATGCTCTCCGAGAATTAGCTACTGGGCAGAAGCTACCTCCCACCCCAGAGTGGGTCTCCTGCCACACCTGTGAGAGCAAGCTAGTGGTTTTTCATCACTACACTCAATGCAATGACTTGCTGATGTGGCCGGTCGTGGCTTAATGCCATGTGTCAGCCTATGGTTAGATAAAGAGGAGCTGAGGATGATGGGCCTGACTTCTGGGATGCTGAAGTTGCTGTGCACCTGTGCTAACTGTTTCAACAGCACTTGCTTTCTTGAATCACCCCTTCAGTCAGTAGCTATTTGTCGGGTTCCCGCTCTATGCACAAGGCTCTCTACCCTCAGGATGAGTTGGTGAGACTGTGCTGCACGCCACGACCCAAACCAGCCATTGGAATGGAAATCATTAAGAAGAGAAAGACTTCTTCTTCTAGCTGGGCTGCTGTTTCAATCCGCTGCCTTCTTTAGAACAGCAAGTGTTGGCCAGTGTCGCTTCTCCGCACGGAGCCTCTTCCTATCTGTTTTCTTCTTGCCCAAGTCTTGCTTGTTGATCAAAGCCCAGGGCAAGTCCCCTCTGTCAGGCAGCCCTCCATGCCCTGTGGCCCTGAGAATCTGCTGTGTGTGCAGGTGGTTATTCAATCTTCTTCTGTCTGTGTCAGTGTCTTCAGAATGCTGATCCTAGGAGCTGCTCACAGATGATAAAATGATCACCTTCTCAGGTGCATTTGGAAAACACCAGACTCAACATTGTTAAAGGGATTCCTTTAAAGCAGGGTGACTTGGAGTCTTTAATATGCTCAGATACTCACAGTCAGGGTGACCGCATGACTTATGATCTCACTGAGGACACACAGAGGGTGAGGCAGGTGCCATGCATAAAGATGGCAGAGATCAGTACAGAACTGGGGCCACTTGGAGCCAACTAGGATGTAGGACCCATTGAACTCAAACTCTTTCCAAGTGGCATTACCCCAACTTCTCAAACCAAGGAGCCCTTTGGTGAAGGAGCAACGCTCGGGGGTAATGCTGTGTGGACCGCCCCTTGGGAAATGCTGGTGTGCTGTGTGACCGAACCAGCACATGGGTACCTCAGGAGCAAGGTCTGGGTCATGTTCAGTTTGGTTCCCCCCGGCATGTGGGCAGTTCCCTGCAACTGCCCAATTAAAGTAGGGTCCTATTTTCCTTAGGCAGCTCAAGGAAGAGGTTATCTTAAAGGATCTTGACAATAAATACATATGTGGAGAGAGAGAAAGATTTGTTTTAAGGAACTGGGCTCACACGATTGGGAAGGCTGGGCAGGATGGAGACTCAGGGCAGAGATGCCATCCATCTGACGGCAGAAGTCCTTGCTCAGGGGAGCTCAGTGATGTGCTGTGCAGGCCTTCAGCTGGTTGAATGAGGGCTACCCACATGATGGACCATCAATCTGCTTTCAGCAAAGTCCACTAATTTAAGGATTACTCTATTAAAAAAAAAAAAAAAAACCAAAACATTTCCGCAGAAACATCCAGGCATTTGCCCACCCAAGTTGATTGACAACATTAACCATCACAATACATACAGGAGGCTCCCTTGCCTTTAGTCGGGGATGTTTTGTAGCAGAGACCCAGCTTGAGGCTCAAGAAAGCAGACAGAGCTGAGAACATGTTGGGCTTTGACGGGGCCAACAGAACTTGACTTGAGGGAGGGTCTTCAGCCAGAGAAGGGTTGTGGGCAAGACTCCAACGGGGAAGGCAACTGCTGTCATGGCCCGCTGACTGATGTCTGAGTGCTGTGGAGGGCGGAAAAGGGCAGGACTATTCACCTGGGGGTCTTGATGGGACCCGGAGCCCTCCTGGTGCTGCTGTGCTTCCA
Source organism: Lepus europaeus (assembly GCF_033115175.1). Classification (NCBI taxonomy): domain Eukaryota; kingdom Metazoa; phylum Chordata; class Mammalia; order Lagomorpha; family Leporidae; genus Lepus; species Lepus europaeus. The sequence continues at coordinate 95,838,636 of NC_084835.1, forward strand.
AATGACAAACTGAGGCACTGGTACCTGCTGGGTGCCCACCCTGTGTCCGTCCTTCTTCCTTACCTACCAAATTTAGGTTTATTCAGTGTGACAATGTGTTCAGATGAAAACACCCACCTCAATCACAGGACTTCGAGATCAGTAAAACACTAGGTAACTTGGCAAACAAGGGTCCTGGTCTTAGAGAGATCTGGCACAAAGGAATACTAAGAAGTGAGTTTTATTGCTTAATATATGATTAGGGTAACACATTGATGCGTTTATTAACTAACAGAAAAAAATAATTAACAAGAAGTTACTAAAGAATATACCTGATGTCTGAATCTCTGCTCGGAAGGCAAGGAATGGTCCACGTGGTCCGTGCTCTTGATGTGTTAGTCTGTAAGGAACTGGAATGCACTCATCAGTTGTAGCCTAATGTTTACTGTGGTCCCCGCTCTGCAATGTAACCAAGTAACAGATTAAGCATAATAATAACAAATAATAACAATGACTAGCACTTACTGAACCATTATATTGTGCCTGGCATTTATACCCATACCCCATATAATATTAGTATAAACCAGTAAAGTAGCTGTTATTCCCATAAACACATACATGCCCATGGTCACATATGCACATGTACACACTTAAGTTCCCCAGACTCTTGCAATGCTGGGCAGCCATGCATTAAAGATCTAGCCACTGAGATATGAGAAAATTCAGGAAGTGTTTAGCAAAGTTTGAAAACGAGAGTGAACTCAGCCAGCCTTCACTTGTCTTTTTCTCTGCTCCCTCTCCCCTTCTTCTAGCTTAGAACTTAGGTGTGACACCCATAGGTGGATCACCAATTCAAAATCCTATTCCTTCCTTTTTTCTTAAAAGATTTATTATTTATTTATTTAAAAGGCAGAGCAATGGGGGTTGGGGAGAAGAGGTCTTCCATCCACTGGTTCACTCCCCAGATGGCCAGAACAGCCAGGTCTGGGCCATGCCTAGCTCCATCCTTGTCTCCCACGTGGGTTGCAGGGGCCTAAGCACTTTAATCATCCTTCTGTGCCTTCCCAGGTGTATTAGCAAGGAGTTGGATTGAAAGCAGAGCAGCTGGGATGTGAACTGGCACTATAATATGGCATGCCATCACTGTAAGCATCAGCTTAACCCGCTGTGCCAAACTTGAAATCTTTGTTTTAAAAAAGATTAATTTATTTATCTGAAAGGCAGTGTTACAGACACAGAGCAAGAGACGGGCAGAGATTTTCCACGCTCTGGTTCACTCCCCAGATGGTTGCAACAGCCCGGGCTGGGCCAGGCCAAAGCCAAGAGCCTGGAACTCCATCCAAGCACTTGGGCCATCCTCTGCTGCTTTCCCAGGAGCATTAGCAGGGAGCTGCATCAAAAGTAGAGCAGCTGGAGCTCAAACTGATATTCATATGGGATCCAAACATAATAGGCGATGGCTTAACCTGTTGTTCCACGATGCCAGCTCCTAAACTTGAAATCTTAAGAACTGAAGTCACGTGGTCAGGATGGTGGGCCCTGAAGGCAGAGGATCCTGTTCCTTCAGCACTGTACCTGCCTACCCCGAGCTCTCTTCCATGAGAGAACAGTGTCTTACTCGGTGAAACACTCTACAGGTTGTGAAGTCTGTGACAAGCAAGCCCAGAACTTCATGGCTTAACCCGACAGCAGTTGTCTTGCTCCTGAACCTACAATCCGGGTGGTGACCAAGTGGGCAGTTGTAAGGGCAGAGGGTTGGAGTTTTGGGAGGTGTGTCAATCATGTGTCTGGTGGTTGAGGTTGACCGGTGACTGCCATCAGAGCTGGGGATTCAGCTAGAATTCCTACACGCACCTTCTCTACATGGCTTGCACTGCCTCGCCTGGTGATACTTGGGTCCCAACGTCAAACATCTGAAGAGATGGAGATCCATGTTATATGTTGTGACGTAACCTTGGACTCCACGCAGTGTTACAAGGAGAGGGAGTGGACTCCTCTTTTTGGGGTCCTAGAAATGTGGGGGAGCAGAAATATGCCTGTGGCTATTTTTGTAAAATACAACCCACCATAGAACTCTTGTCAGGTTTCTGTCACAGGCGGCTGATCCCAGCCCTGCCTGTGCAGGCACCACCTCCAGGTGTTCCCTGTGGTCATGCTAGCCCTCCCTCCCTCCCTGGCGGGAGTCTTATGACGTCTGCCATGCTATCAGATTGTCAAGCTACTACCAATAGAAGCAAAAACCAATGCCCGTGACTCTTCAAAGGACAGCATCTTGGTGCTTTCCAAATCCCAATCCTTCAGTGAGCATCTTAACATTTGACCTGGTCATAGATGGAAACTCGATCGTGATAGATATCAAAGAAGTGTGGCTCCTGGAAGTGTTCACAGTCTTGTTAGACTGTCAGTGTTTACACACACAAGCTGATTGGCAAACAGTACCCAACCTGAGCAGCATGACTCCAGAAGGGCCAAGGCAGATCAGGTGCTATAAAGTGATAGAGCAAGGTAACGATCAGTGTGGTTCAAACCAATAAGAGAAGGATTCATGGGGTGTGCGGGCTGGGGAAAGCAGTAGGCTTTTCAGGCAAGGCGTTCAACAAGAACTCAGCACAGGAGTGAGAACCCGGTTGGCACCTCCACAGGCATGGAGGCAGAGGTGGACCATGCTACAGGAGTGCAGAGAAAGCACTGGAGGTGGGGGAGGGGTAAGGATAGGAAGATGGGATTATTCGTAAGAAATCTCTCATAGTCAGATTGCCAAAGAACTCTCTGGGTCCCTGTAAAGGGCTGAGAGAGGCAGAGTTGCCATCTCAAAGCACAAGAAGTGAAGAAAGAACAGTCATGCATTGCTTAACATGTATTGAGATCTGCATCTTTAGGCTGTTGTGTCATTGTCTGAACACCATCGAGTGCCCTGGCATAAGCCAAGACAGCCAGGGCGTTACTGGGAGATACAATCAACGGCCTCTATGTCATCCATCATGGACGGAAACATTGTTTTGTGGCACACAACTACCATCCCTTCCTCTCTATGACAACAGCAGCCACCCCCTGCTAATCCAAGTCTCATTTGTAGAGTATCTACTAATTTCTAGGTACTGAGGACGTGAAAACCAATGTAAAATACTCTGATATAATCTCAGGACCTTCCAGTTAACTGGGTTGCCCAACAGAAACGGGCCACCACTCTGATGTGATGCTGTAGGAACTGTGCTGGCGAGGCAGGTGCAGACACACATGGAGGAGGATCACACATCTTTGACTTGGGTCTGGTGGGGAGCCGAGGACGCTGTCCCAGAAAAGGGACTTCTATGCTAGTGCCTTGAGGCACGTGGTCTCACCCTCTCCACTAGCTTCTTGGTGGATAATCAGTTCCCCAGAATAGGCAACGTGGTGGGGTGGAAAGAGTTCCACCTGATTCTAAACTGGAAATCCTGGGTATTTAGTTGTATCTTTGTCTCCACAAGCTGTGTGACTTCAGAAGAATTACTTTCCCTCTCTGGGACTCAAGTATCCTTAGCCATAAAGTGATGAGAATGACCAAAGTCCTTTAAGGCCTCTTGTAGGTCACACATCCTATTATCATGGCACAGGTGGATCCCCGGGAAGGTCTTTAAGTGGAGGTGCTTAAGGAATGCATACGTTTCATTCATTTAGTAGCTCAGCTTTGTATGTACAAACTGCAGCTACCCCAAGAGAGACAGTGTTCTATTAAAAGCCTGGCACTCATTTGGATCATGCTTAGAAATACTGCGGGAAATCAGCAGCAAGGCGCGCAGAACTCCGCTCACTCATACCCCAGACAGATGACAAAGTGAGAAACAGAGCTAATTCCCTGGGGCAATATTTCTTCCCAAAGCAGAGATATGGGTGAATTATTGCCATTCTTAATTGCCTAATGATTTTTTTCCCCTTTCATGTAATCTTTTCGGGGGCTGTATTTTTACCATCTTGCAAATTCATATTGGCAGAGTGATATACATTGTCGAATGAAACACAGCAGCCAATCCATCAAAAATCAGGCTGCAGTCGCCTTAAGATTTTTGGAAAGAGACTGTAAAAGGAGAGACAAGAGGGAAGGTGCCTTGCTGACGTAGGCGATCGCTTCCGTCCTGCTGGGTCAGCCACTCGCAGAGCTGACCCCGGGATGGGCTGAGCGCTGAAATCTCCTCCCAGCTCTTTTCCTTTTGGGTTCAAGTTTTGGCTCTTCAGGGCGTTCACCTTATTAGCCATGGCTGTCTGGGGAACGGAGAAGGCAATTAGGCCAGGGAAGGAGTCGTTTAGGGGACTGATAATAGAATGTGGGTTCTTTGCTCCCTAACTTAATTGCTTGCATCTGACCAGAAATCATTACCCGGGGGATGGCTGCTTGGTGGCACCTGTGAAATAAAGCCGTGACCCACTGGGCTTCTTCACACATGATGGCAGAGGGTTCTGGGGAGAGACCCAGCAGCCAGAGGGTTCCTCGGCCCCTCCTTTGATTGGGGAGGGATTACTCTAGAGTTGAGTCCTTTGAGAGGAGATTTGGCTACTGTGTGGCCTCCTTTTCCCTTTCAAAGATGTGTAGACCAACAACAACCTCTGGAAGACTCCTTGACATGGCACCTGCAAGTTCTTGATGCACACTGGTTGGCTGGGCATCTTTTCAACTTGCCTCTGGTTAAGACTCCAACTAAGACCACTTACATCTGAATCTCTGGCTGTGTGATCTGGGCAGCAGTATTTGAAATTTGTATTTTTTTTTATTGAGGGGGTGAGAGAGACAGAACTTCCACCTGCTGGTTCATTCCCCAGACACCTGCAACAGCGAGAGATGCTGAATGCAGGAGCCAGAAACTCAGTCCAGGGCTCCCATGTGAGTGGCAAGGACCCAACTACTCGAGTCATCATGTGCCTTGGCAGGAGGCTGGAGTCCATGACCTGAAGCCAGGGGTTGGACCTATGGACTCCAATGTGGGACAGAGGTGGCCTCACCAGATCCTAACTTGTGTCTAAATCCTACTCCAAATGCCCAGCCTGGTGGCACCGAGCACTTTCAAAGCACACTACCACAGTGGAGAGAGTCTCACCATCCCTCCTTGGAGACAATCGCCTTGAATTTCTTCACTGAGGCAGATGTAGGCAGAGGGAGTAAGGGAGAAAAGTCAGGAGCGTGCAGAATTTTACAAGCAATCTTCTCACAGGTGCGTACTGAGATCTGCTCTGTGCCAGGCCCTGGGCTCGGTGCTGGAATGAGACAGCCACTGGGCTCACAGATTCCTGGGGCATACAAACTGCTGGTCTCAAAGGAAGGCATGCAGGAGGCTGAGGGAGCACCAGGAAGTTCTTGGATGTTCAGGCAGAGAAACCCAAATCTAAAGGATGAGGAAGGGAAGGGGGAATGGGCAGGCACGTGGATTGTTCTAGGCCAGTTATGTGTAATAAAACACAATAGAGCCACATATACAATTTAAAATTTTCTACTGTCCTACTTATAAAAAGTAAAAAGAAAAGGCAATATTAATGTAATAGCATATTTTATTCAACCACGTATATTCAAAATATCATGCCAACAGGTAATCATTATACAAATTATCAATAAGCTAATTTTTTTTCTAAGTCTCAGAATCTGCTATGCATTTCACACTACACACATCTCAACTTGGCCTAGCTACATTTGGAGTGTTCAGCACTTAGTGGCTGCTGGTTTTCAGCCTCAGGTCACCCAGCACTTATTTTTTTTTTTTTAAATTTTTTTTGACAGGCAGAGTGGACAGTGAGAGAGAGAGACAGAGAGAAAGGTCTTCCTTTTTGCCGTTGGCTCACCCTCCAATGGCTGCCGCGGCTGGCGCGCTGTAGCCAGCGCACCGCTCTGATCCGATGGCAGGAGCCAGGTGCTTCTCCTGGGTTCCCATGGGGTGCAGGGCCCAAGCACTTGGGCCATCCTCCACTGCACTCCCTGGCCACAGCAGAGAGCTGGCCTGGAAGAGGGGTAACCGGGACAGAATCCGGCGCCCCAACTGGGACTAGAACCCGGTGTGCCGGCGCCACAAGGCGGAGGATTAGCCTAGTGAGCCGCGGCGCCCCAGCACTTATTTAGGCAGAGTGAAGAGCATGTTTCCTCTGACGTGGAGAAGCAGGCAGAAAATCCCACGTGGCCAAGAGTAGAGTGAGGGGCAGAGCAGGTGTGGCCTGGGCTGGCCGGTTATGTTGCCAGCCAAGATATGAACTGGAAATGCAGGGGTTCGTCTGGTAACAAATTGAAGACGGTGGCAGTGGAACATTCCACCAAGCTGCGAGTGGTGCCTGAGTGACTGCCCGGGTTGCTCTCCCTTGAAGCTGGGCGTGGGTGTGGCAGGCAGAGACAGCTGTCCGACAGCGATCCCCTCCACCTGACCCAATAGTTTCTATTTCCTGTGACCTAGGAGGACAACTGCTCCCCGGCTCCAGGAAATATCCATTTATTGCCTTAAAACCCATCAAGGTGATTTCATTCCCTTGGCTTGGGCCTGGTCCAGAACATCCCTGGGATAACAGAGGAAGCCTTTACTTGGGCTCCTTGGAAAGACTGCCCTCTCTGATGCAAAGAGGATGGTGAGAAGGACCATGACCTTGCGTGTGGTTGTCAGGACCCGGACCCTCAGGCTGCTGTAGCCATCATGAGCCCTAAAGGGAAAGGTCCAGGAAGACCTGACTCACGACGCCACTGAATGGACCAGCTCTGCAGCATCCTGTCACATGAGTTCAAATAAATGTCATTGTTTCAGCCACTCGTGGACGGGCAGCCAGAAACACCCCCATTAGACACAGTGGGAGCTGAAGACTGAAGAAGGCTAAGTACAAGGAGCCTTGACCGGTTCACCCACCCTGGCATCATATGAAGGGATCGGCTGATGCCCTTGCTCCACCACTGTGCTCAACAGATTTGGGTTTGGGCCCTGGTTCATCAGAATGAGCTTGTAGAGGAGAATGGGGTTGCAAGTGTGTGCTGGACCATGGTTGACTTTGAGTGGCCTCGCAAGTGTTGCTATTCTTTACTTGCAGGAGATGTTCAGCTCTGAAAGGTTTGGGGTGGTGGACCATGCCTGAGAGAAAGTGTTTATGGGGTACTGGCCCGGAACTGAATCCACACAACACAGAAGGCACAAAATACCTGTTCAGGTCCTCTTCTGTTTCTTTTCTCATTGTGTGTTCATCAAATTGATTGGGATGCCCAAGGTGTTTTTGTTCTGTTTGAGCTACAAAGCTCAAACACTACCTTTGCTAGTTATAGTGGAAGGCTTGAAGGTGGGTACAAACGCTTGCTCAATTCAATGCCACTGCTTGAGTGGCTACTGAACATCACCGAGTGCTAATACATCACGTATGGTTGAGAACATGAAGATGACGTGTTCTCGGGCAAGGAGTTTCAAGGCCAGCGCTAACCAGTCTTGAGGATGCGGGAACCTGCTTGTCTGATAAACAGCCTCATTAGGAACCAGGGGAACACAGACTGAGCCACAGGCAAACACCACTATCCACTCGTGGGGTTGGCAGAAATCCAAACAGGGCCAAGACAAGAACAAGAATCCCTGGCTGGGGTGTAAAATGTTACAGATGGTTTGGAAAACGCTTGGCATCAGCCAGTGAAGTTGGTGCACGTATCCCGCCGCTCAGCCGTTCCAGCTTGGACAGACACAGCTCAGGAAGTCTGTGCAGTTGTGCTTGATAGCACGGTGCTCTACTATGTCAGACAGACAAGGCAGAGCCCGATGTGCATCAGTAGTACAATGGACACACACTTCGAGGTACAGTCATACCACAGAATGTCCGACAGCAGTGGGAATGAACAGCTGGGATAAATTAGATGTCCTATTTGAGCCAGGCCAAACTCCACCATGGTAGTCTGAGGCCAAAACCTCTCCCAGCTTCCATTTCTTTATCTGTTTTAGCGTTATGGTGGGAGGAGATCAGATGAGTGTGTTACACCCGCGCTGTGGTCCTGAGAATCCCAGATGAGCACATCACAGCCTGCAGGTTGCCTGGCAGCTTCCTGTCTTGGACTTGGGGAAGCCCGTGAGTAGGCCTTCGCCAGCAGCAGGCTTGGAAAACCTTTAGCCTTGATATTCCCTTGGGACAAAGCAGGTGACTGCGTCCACTGGGAACAGAAAGGGATTGGGCCAAGGGCAAGAGAACTCTACAGGAGAGACAAGGAGACAACTGGGGGCAGAAGGAACCTGTCAGTCAGAGAGGAAGTCCCCAAAGGGCTGTGATGGCACTGGTGCACCTGAGGCCAGGCCCCTAGGATTCCAGGAGTCCCCAGGCTGCGAAGAAAAGATGAGGGTGGGACTTGCCAAGTGCAGAGTGGAGACCGAGAGCTAACTCTGGGGGCCTGAACGGCTTCCACGCAAAATTGCTTCATCCATTCCCTCCTCCACTCCCTGGAAGCACCTCTTGACCACTAAGCCACTTCCCTCTCACCAGGCAGGTGGTGGAGTGGGAAGGGGAGCTGTTTTGAAATGTGGGTTTTATTCTAAGTCAGGTCTGAGGAAGAGGGGGACGGACAAGAGATCAGGAGACAATTGCCATGGGGGAGACAGCTTGCTTTTCTTAAGAGGAGGGTCCTCCTTCAAGACCTAAGCCCGCAGCCTCAAGGTCATTTGTGGGGGTGGGGGAAAGACATGGTCAAGAGCCTGTACTGTGGTTTCCATGGGAAAGGCAAGGTAAGCAGGTTTAGGATTACCTTCGGTTTCTCATCAAAAATGGGGCCAGTGACGCCTCCACCTGCTTCAACAAAGGGGATGAAAACATTTCCAATGGTTAAGACACGATGTGGGTGAAAAATTGCTCTAAATCTATACGCTCCCACTGAGCCTTGGATACAGCAGACAGACACTCCTTTAGTTTCTGGTGAGTGGATGAATCACTGCCTATTATCTCAGCCCTTCTTTTCTGTTGTGGTCTGAATGTGTGTCCCCCTCCCCACTTATAGGTTGAACCCTAACCCCCAATGTGATGGTATCAGGAGGTGGGGCCCATGGCAGGTGGTTAGTGCTGAGGGTGGGTCTTTCAGAGTGGGCTCGGTGCCCTCGTCAGTGAAGCCCAGAGAGCTGCCTGCCACCACCCCTGGATCTCAGAGCAGAGAGAAACACATCACTGGTGCTTCAAAGCCGCCCCGTTCACGTTCATGGTCTTTTGTTACGGCAGCCCCATCGGACTGTGACCCCCTCCAGGAGGCCGTGGTACCGGGCAGTATTGTGGGCATTAGAGGAACAAAACAAAGGCTTCCTGTTCAATCCTGAGGATGGACAACAACGCAAACCACGCTCCACCAGTGGCCTGTGCCCTGGTGCCGTGGTTTAAGGGCTCCCGCTCAACATTCTTTCCCACAACGCCATCCCTCCGAATCGCCAAGCCTGGCCACGGCGGGGCTCTCCCGAACACCCTGAAACCATCTTGCTTGGAACTCCTCCACGCGCCCGTCTCTTGTCAGCCAGCAGCGGGAGGAACGCGAGGGCCTTAATTGATCAGGCGCGGCTGTAGCCTTGAGAACTTGATTCAGGTATTGACTTGCCAGCAGCCAGGCTCACGCTGGCCTCCACAGCTAGGAGCGGCTGAACATCAAAACTATTAACCTCTGGCCCGAGCAGTGGGCGAGGCAGCCCAGCAGCAGTAATTAGGAAGTCAATCGGAATCGCCTGTCTCACTTACACTGGCATGTCAGTCAATAGTGGCGGTGACAGGTTGATTAGGCCCAGCCCATGCAAGCCCAGCCTGTCACAACCTCATAAAACACACCAATGACTCGGGCCAGGGAGAAATCTGCCCAAAGGACTTGAGTGGATGACAATATGTATTGATTAGGGCTCCAGCAATTTATGAAGTGCTACTTGTTGGCCAACCTTTCTGACTTAGCGCTAAATTTTCCCAAGGAGTTGCGAGATGAAACCAAATATTACCCTTAAAAAAAAAAAAAAAGAAAAAGAAAAAGAAAAAGGAGAGGAAGCGGTCTGACGGGGCATTTGTTATGTTAGTTACTCTTAAGGAATAATCTACCAGGGTAAAACTCTCATGGTTACTTAAGGGTGAAGCAGCGGAAGCATGCGGTACCTTTGTCTCTATAACCACGGGGCTTTGAAAAAAGGCATCCATCTACGGAAGAAAAAATATGATTTGGTGTCTGATTAGGCAAGAGTCTCCCTTTGGAGACACAGGGTGATTTAGGCTTTCATTTTTTCGTGGCGTTTTCAGTGGTTCGTCTGGGTTGTTCCAGGGGGATGGCTGACACCTGGGGTATCCGAGCTAATTTAAGAGCTCAATAGAAGGAGGCTGCAGCGGTGAGGGGTGGGGGAGGGGGGCAAAAGCTGCCTTCCATCCCCCTTCCGCATCCTTGTGGATGGCCATGCTTGACCACAGCTCCCAGAGACCTTGCTCGTCTCTCAAAGGCTGCTGGGTGCCAGGGAGGTTATGCTGGGCCTCGTCCCCGGCTGCATTCGTGCCACTATTGTGAGCAGGGGTGACATGTTCGTGGCTTACCCAGGCTCACACGCTGTCCTACCATTAGCCCTGGGAAACAGCCGGAGATGTGGCTGATTCTGGACATCTGATATTTGCTTCTGTCTTCAGGGGTCAAGGGCACGTGTATCTAGTGGTATGGCTTCTTTATAAGGTGGGGGCCTGAGGTCACTTTCCACTTGATAAGACTCCAGAAACTCATGGCCGGTTCCCAAGCGAGTCCCCGTTTGGACTGTCCCCAAAGCATGGCCTGGCCACAAGGGGCGCACACACTTCAACAGAGACCCGGAGTCAGAAGCGCTGCTGACAAAGTACCAAATCAGCTGGTACTTTGAGAGAGACCCTAGGGTGTACACAAAGAAACACCACCTGGAATCATCCCATCTCCCAGGCACAGGGGAAGGTCGCAGCAGCATCTCTGTGGAAGCTGAGACGCTCTCCCAGGATCTCCTGGGTGCGCCCAGGTCAGTCCATCTGCAAGCATTTACCACCGGGCTATGTAGGACATGAAGGGTGATTTGGCCGGCGCCGCGGCTCACTAGGCTAATCCTCCGCCTTGCGGTGCTGGCACACCGGGTTCTAGTCCCGGTCGGGGCACCGATCCTGTCCCGGTTGCCCCTCTTCCAGGCCAGCTCTCTGCTGTGGCCAGGAAGGCAGTGGAGGATGGCCCAAGTTCTTGGGCCCTGCACCCCATGGGAGACCAGGAGAAGCACCTGGTTCCTGCCATCGGATCGGCGCAGTGCGCCGGCCGCAGCGCGCCTACCGCGGCGGCCATTGGAGGGTGAACCAATGGCAAAAGGAAGAACTTTCTCTCTGTCTCTCTCTCACTGTCCACTCTGCCTGTCAAAAAAAAAAAAAAAGACATGAAGGGTGAGCACCACCCCTTCCTCCTCGGGCTTCAACCACAGAAACTCAATAAATATGGATAAAGATATCGGTGCTTCCCAGCCAAGCCCCAAGACACACAGCTGGCTTTATGGCAACTGCTCAAGCAGGTGTTCTGTCCTCACCTGAAAGGGATCTGGTGAATCCGGCCACAACCCTGATCCTATCCTACCACGGGCTTCACTGGACTTCCTTCCCGTCTTCTGTCCCTTCTCTTTCCAGACATGGGTGCCATTTTCCTTGTCACCTTGCTCGCATCCTCTGTAACACAGACGTGGAAGTTCCATTGCTAGTTGCTGAGAAAGCAAAGCAAAACAGCGAACATAAACAACCAAAACAGACAAGGGTACAGCACGATGCAGACCTGTGCTAGGGGGCTTGCTCCTCACCCCTGTGAAGCTGTTCAGCTGGCCTGGCCGGCTGTTCGTCACCTCCTCCCTGAGGGCTGCTTCTCCAGGCCTGTGCAGTCTGTGGTTCTTGCCTGGCAGTCCTGCCCTCCAAGTTCTGAGTAGATTGGATGCTTTGATTGTGGGCAGCACGGGCCCTGGATTGGAATAGCCCAGGGGCTGAGGGGGAGTGCCAGTCCTTACTGTGCCCAGCTGTCTGGGTTGGTGTCTGTCCCTGAGCCCTCAGACCAGCCCCTCTGACACGGAGGGAGCAGCAAGTCTCCCAAGACCCCTCCCATGGGCCCACAGCTGTGGGTCCTGAAAACAGAGCCCCCCCTCCTTAGCTTACTTGCTGATCTTTGGTTGGTTGGTTTGGTTATTTTTCAAAGCGTTAGCAAACTTGTTGCTGGGACTGGTTCTGCCTTGCAGGTGAACATCACCTCCTAGACCTGTGGTACGAAACTGATTTCTGGACCTGTTCTCACTGGGGACCAAATGGCCTTGGTGAGGGAGGGGTGCCATCTTCCCTGTCCACATGGTGCTCTCTCTCTCTCTTTCTCCCCCTCTCTCTCAGAGTTATTTATTTGAAAGTCAGAGTAACAGAGGAAGAGATCTTCCATCCACTGGTTCACTCCCCAGATGGCTATAGTGGCCAGAATCGAACCATTCTAAAGCCAAGAGCTTCATCCAAGTCTCCCTCGGTGGATTTCAGGGGCCCAAACATTTGGACCATCTTCCGCTGCTTTTCCCAGGCCATTAACAGGGAACTGGATCGGAAACAGCCAGGACATGAACCAGCACCCATATGGGATGCCAGCATGGCAGGCAGCAGTTTTACATGCTACGCCACAACGCTGGCCCCAGCCAAGGGGTCTTGACCAGCATTGATAGACAGCTGCTTCTTATTCCAAATTCCCCCATGTTCCTTTTCCTAGTTGGAGCTCTCTGGCCAAGCAGATAGTTAGTGACATATTTGGGGCCTCCACCCTCCTTGTTTAGGGTTCACCAGCCATTCATGTCACAAGGCTCACACTCTGCTTGAATCCCATAAAGTGGGCCCTGCCTTCTCTCCCAAGGGACCCCTTCTAAGCCTCCATACAAGACAAGCCTTCAGAATCTGAAGACATTCAAGGCGGTAAGAGTAAACTCACACCAGGAGAAGAGCAGCTGGCACCGTGCCCCATAAGCCCACTTTTGGCTTTGCAAGTCCTCCCCTCCCCTTGACCTCCTCTCTCCCTCCCACTTGCCGGGTCAGGTGCAGGAACACACAGCATTCACCCAGGGGAGAGGACGATAGGAACCGACTCCCTGGGTAGGGCCACTTTGAGATCAGTAGAGGAACCTGTCCAGATTCCCATCTCCAGCCCCCGGCTCTACCACCATTTCCAACGGGCCTCAATGTTGATCTCTGAGCAATGGAGTGATGCACTCACTTTTAAATATGCAAAGACGTCAAGCTATGAGAAGTAGAGACACATTAGGCCGAGCAGTGCAATTTACATGATTTGGTCGTTGGTCTTCGTGTGTCATAGTAGCAACATTTTAAGCAGAAGATCCCCTGGTTGTCGTATTCCTCCAATCATCCTATGCACAGCACAAACCTGGGACATAAAGCAAACCTCTTATTGTGGACTGCTCTTTATTGCTAAGGGAAGAGGGTTGGAAAGTGGAGAAGAGACTTTAAAAAACTTTCTTGGTGTTTTTGACACACACACCTGCAAGGTGTCAGCAAGGTGTGCTGTAGGGACCAAGGATGTAGAGCAGTGGCCCTCTTAGCCCTAAGGGACTGAGCTCTCCCCCTGCCTGGCACCACGAGTGTCCCTGTCCCACCCGAGTCCCTCACATCAGCTCCAGCAGGGACAGCCGGAGAGCCTGCTGTGTACATGCTGGCTGGCAGCAAAGCCTGCCCAAGAAGTCCTAACTCTCCAAGACAGAGCAATTCGCTAGTAACGGCGTCCCTTGCACCTGTGCCGGTTGCGACCATTTTTATCATTTTGTCATGCTTCATTGACCGATGGATTTTTTTTCCAGCTTTGCACTTTTTTTATTACTATTATTTTGATCTTCATCATTACCTCCATGCCTCTGACAGCATTTAGCTATGAACCGCCTATGAACCTTCGAGCCCGATCGTGCCATGACAAAAATATTGTCGTTTACATTCTGCGCCAAAGTATTATATAAAAACACATCAACGAAAAGGAAATTCAGGAAGCTGAGAGTAAAGATATATAGTCAGCAAAGTATATAACTTCTGGCATATTACTGCTTAATCCTAACATAATTATTCTCATCCTTTTATTTGATTAACTTCTAATGGTTCCTCTTGGTGTTAAAGGTCCCACTTTGATCATTTGATTTTAGTGTCTGCTATAATTACCGATAATGTTCTTTGCAAGACAATTTAATGATAACCGCATAATGGCCTATATGAAGAAAGCTGCAGGGTTTCAGAGCTTTTGAGTAATATAAAATACATTAGACGAACACAAGCTATCAACATGACAGGGAATGTCTGATTTACGCTCAGGACTATGTTATAGCATCGAGGACTTTTTTTCTTTTTCTTTTCCTTTTTTTTTTTTCCTTTTGCAGCCATTTACCATAAATGACAGAACAGTTGGACAATCTGCAACTTGCTGATTGCAAAAAAATGTATTGCAAAGTTCTGAATGGCACAGAGGCACCCAGGGTGCGGCAGCGTCCTTGGGGAAAGAGCTGGCTGAGGACAGGAGGCTGGGCCTGCTTCCCCAAGGACAGTGACCAAATAGCCTTGCCCTGGGCTGATCAGTAGAGAAGCAAAACCCAGTTCTCTTCGCTGTTCTCTTCCTGGTCCAGATCCTGACCCTTGAGGTTCTCTCTGCCGGTCACACCCACCAGGCTAACGGAGCTCCCAGCCTCCTCTGGGGGTTGCCAGTCTCAATCAATCAGTTAATGATTGTTAAGATCAAACTGATAACTATTTTGTATTCTGTTATTACTTGGTCACGCCTGTTTCCGAAACAAAAAGGGCAAGCAAGTAGAAAGACCAGCCTTACACCAAATGACAACTCTATCTGAGCCCCAAGACCGCCAGCACGGCCGGCCCCCTCCTCCTGGCGGGCCACCTCGGCAGCCGATCTCCCACCCATATTTGGACGCCTGGGTCGCGTGCCTCCCTCGTGAAATAAAGCGATCACTCACCACTGGTCAAATGCAGCATAATTGATGGTGTGAGTGGCTGGAGAAAATTTCCTGTCAGGGGGAAAAAAAAAAAAAGGCTCACCGTGGACATATTACAGCCAGGCTCTCTGATTCCAGGATAATGGCATTTGGACAAAAGTAGGGCCCCGTTCTTTTTATAGCAGTTTATGCCCCATTAGTATTACTGCAAGTCCCAGGACCTGCCTGTTCGGGCACTTAATCAAAAGCAATGGGTTGAAAATCATGTTCCAGCTCTCCTCATATTTGATTCATTCCTTCTAGATAGGAAGAAGTAAAAAAAAAACACATTACCAGCATCGGAACAGCACATGCATTATGCGCTAAGCAGTTGAGAAGGCTATCATTGGGTTTTATCCCTTTGGGTCCGTGGCCCCGCAAGTACGTTCCTAGCCATCCGTTCAGTGGGCTTAGGCAGCCATATTTCATCTTTTTTTCTCTCCCTGACAGACAATCCGTTAGTTTTCCACAGATCTCTCTTTTAAAGACACATTCGTGTCACTTATTATAATTGCAGGCTTCGGGCTGCAAAGCCCAGAGTGTGTGTTCACACGCACGCGCGCGCACACACACACACACACACACCACTGGAAATTCACTCTTCACATGGAGCTCCTCTGAGAGCCAAATCTAATAATAGGAGAGGAACATTTCTTAGGGGAAGAATTAATTTATACACTTAATTACTCGGGATCCACTTCCAGCTCTCTGCCTCAACGCTCTTTCTTTTGGAGAGAGTTTTTAACTAAACAGCGACTGTTCTGGAAGACCCCACGGAGAGCCTACCTCGCTGAGCGGGAGGTGCCCGGCCTCTTCCCGCCACCTGCTCGCCCGGCCCTCTCGTCCATCCTCGTGGCGGAGACGAGGGCCTGAGCCTTGCCTGCTTCTATCACGTGGGGTCGGGGTGCGAGGGGCTGGCTCTGAGCTGCAGTCTCTCATCCACGCGCCTCTGGGGCTTCCATGTGGATGATCTGCTGGGTGGCTCAGCCCCAGCGCAACCAGGAACAATGAAATGATTTCTTCTGTTTTCTGCTGGAAATGGGGGCAACTGCCAGGCCCCAGGCCCCTCTTCATTCTGGAAGCTTCTGTCTGAGGAATGGGCTTTTCCTGGTTTTTATTTTGTTTGTTTGTTTTTTTGTGTTTTAAGAACTTGTTCCTTTTGCTATGATCTTGACACATAGTCGAGGAAGGACATAGTCGGGTGCACCACTGGACAGCACTGGGGGAAAGGCAGCCTCTGTTTGCTGCCAACAGCAACACAAAAATGCACGGGACAAAGCAGGTGCCCTGGCGCCACACGGGCCAGGGGAGCTGCCCCTGCCAGCCCTGTGGCTTGCTCTAACAGACTATGACCCCAGCCCCGCGGGCTCCCGCAGTGGGCTTGGGCTGGGTGCAGGGGAACACAGGACTCTGGCATCTGGCTGTGTAGGTTGGGGAGAATGGGACGTGGGTCTGAAAATGCGGGCAAACAGGAGGGAGTCCGGGAGCATGGGAGCAGCCTGCGATGCATGGGATCCCGGACTCCCCTGGGCCTGGCTGCCCCATCAGCCGCCTGCACGTTCCTCCATTGTGTCAACATTTGGGGCACAGTCTCTGTGTACTGATGAACCCGATGAAATGCCTGCCCTGTACTGGGTGGGGTGATGGGGAGCACAGGTTAACTTGTCGTCACATCATGATGAATTTGGATGCAACCTTTCAGCCTACTTTGCTTAAATTACAATAGCATGCAGAAAAATATCTGTTTTAAGGTCTTTTTTTCTACTACATGACTATATCAATGTGAATCCTATAGGCTTCAGAAATAGTTATTTTTAAACCTTGGGAAAAATCTAGAAGAAAATTAAATTGACCATTTATCAAGCCTCAGGAGGGAGGGATGAAAATGATTTTTCTAAGCTTAGAAACAATACAGAAACCCTCGAGGAAGCAAGTGACAGATTTGACTACATAGAAGAGCAAAACATTTCTATATGTTAAAAAAAAAAAGAAAACCAAAAGATTGGAAAATATTTGTAGCTACTGTGACAGAACCTTTATTATCTAAAATAATCCTATTAATTGACAAGAAAATATCAAGGCTTCATAATAAACTAAGAATATACATGACATTCACAAATTACAAAATACAACCAGTAAGCAAGAGTATAGGAAAATACTTAGCTCCACCAGAAGCCAAATTAATGTAGATTAACGAGTATTTTTTATATGTTAAATCCCTCTTTTAAGTGGAAAGAAACCCCTAATTTTTTTTTTTTTTTTGACAGGCAGAGTAGATAGTGAGAGAGAGAGACAGAGAGAAAGGTCTTCCTTTTTCCGTTGGTTCACTCTCCAATGGCCACTGCGGCCGGCGCATCTCGCTGATCCAAAGCCAGGAGCCAGGTGCTTCTCCTGGTTTCCCATGCGGGTGCAGGGCCCAAGGACTTGGGCCATCCTTCACTGCCTTCCCAGGCCATAGCAGAGAGCTGGCCTGGAAGAGGGGCAACCAGGATAGAATCCGGTGCCCCAACCGGGACTAGAACCCGGTGTGCCGGTGCCACAAGGCGGAGGATTAGCCTGTTAAGCCACGGCGCCGGCCAGAAACCCCTAATATTGACAACAGTGTCCTGAACTATTTCTGCTGTGTGTTCCAGGCAGTTTCATAAAACAGATAAAACTCTTCCAAAAAGCAATCCAAAGTCATAAAAAAGGTTTCTGCCCTTTGACCCCAGGAATTCCACATCTGGGACTCTAACCTGAGGAACTACTCAGAAGACAAAAGCCAACATGTAAAGGTCTTAGAATAAAAACTGAAAATGGCCCAGTACCCACAAGCAAAAAGGCAACACGAACAGTGGGTTGTGTCGCACGCTCTCAGGGGAGCGCTGGCCTTGAAGCACTGGCCATGTCGGAACAGGCTCCTTTTACCGTGAGACGGAAAAGTATTACACAAAGTTGGATTTCCAGCACGTGGAGAACAAGCACGTACGACCAAAGATAGAAGCACCCCTGAAGGGATGGGCGACGGAAGTGAAGGGAACTGGGGGCAGTGAACACCTAGTGAGGACCCCGTGTCCCGTGTTGTAGCGCCAGGGTTCCATTGCTGGCTCTGGCTCCTGACACCGGCTGTCTGCCAGTGCTGACCCAGGAGGCGGCAGGTGATGGCTCAAGTGATGGGGTCGCTGCCACTCACATGAGAGACCTAGATGGTGTTCCTGGCTCCTGACTTGGGCTTGTCCCAGCCCTGGGCTCTTGTGCACATCTGGGGAGTGGACCAGCAAGTGGGAGCATTTTCTCTCTCTCTCTCTCTCTCTCTCTCTCTCTCTCTCAAGTTAATTTAAAATTTTTTGAAACAGAGGAAGCTTTAGATCACTATGCATCTTAGAATGGGTAAATAAAAGCAATGCAATTTTGACCATAGTAAGTACAGAAAGTCTGTGAGTGAGTAGGACTCATATACTCTGTTGGTAGGACCAACAGTCCAACCACATTGGAACTGCTGGGCAGTCTTCCATTAACTGAGCAAGGAAAATGCAAATCCACTCCTGAGTATTTATCCAAGAGAAACCAAAATCCACCCACCAAAAGTCTTCATGCAGATATTTGTAGTAGCTTTATTCATGATTGCCAACAAATGAAAAAAAAAACAAATATCCATCAACTAGTGAGTGGATATACAAACTGGGACTTTCAGACAGCAAACTACTACTCAAAAATATGAAGGAATGATGTGCCGACACATACCACATGGCTGAATCCTAAAAGCATTTATGCTAAGTGAAAGAAGCCAAACGTCAAAGACCACACGACACATTACTCTCTCTATGTGACATTCTGGAAAGTGCAAAATTAAAGGGACAGAGGACAGACAAGTGATTGCCAAGGACTTTGTGTGGAAGGAGGGGCTTGACCACAAAGGGACACAAAAGGGAATTTTTGATGAAATTGTTCTAGATCTTGATTGTGAAGTTATTATATGACTGAATTTCTCAAAATTCAAAAAAGGTGTTTTTTGGAATGTGAATTATACCTCAGTTAACCTGGCTTTTACCCCCAAAATGCTAGCCATGGTTCTAGTAAATAATCAATAATATTATGAGCGATTCTTCTCTTTTCTCTCTCTTCCAAATTTCCCGACATGACTTTGAAAGAGACAATATATCCCTGCGTGTTCACTGTTGTCTCCAGGAGACCAATCTGTCTAAGTCTAGATATTTGTCCATACTTCTCTTCAAAGAAGAACTGACATGAAGCAGAAGTGTAAATTTTGAAAGTCCCTGATCCAGGAGGCTGCTCTCCAACTTCTTCTACCTCTCTTTGGGTTGTAAAAGTAGCTCCACTTTTTTCATCTGCACTGAAGCCAACTCTCAAATCAGGTGATAAGTAGTAAAGGAATGATATATGTTGCCTTTAGAAGATAAAAGACTTGCAAGTGGAGCTTATCTCAGGAATTCAAGGTTGGCTCAACATAGGGGTATGTATCCATGTATTATGCCATAGTAATAGAATAAAGGACAAAACTTCCACCATCACATCAATAGACACGAAAAATACATTTGGCAAAATTCCAGAATCCTTCCCTGATCAAAACCCTCAACAAGTCAGTAATGGGAGGAACCTTTCTCAGCCCCATGGAGGGCATGTATAAAAAGCTCAGAACACCACACTTCATGGCACAAGACTGAACATTGTCCCTGTAAGATTGGGAAATTGATGAAAAAAATTTCCACTTTTGCCGATTCTATTTAACATTATGCTGGAGGTTCTAGCTGGGGCAGTTAGGCAAGGAAAATAAATGAAAGCCACCATATTGGAAAGAAAGAATTAAAAGGATATCTATTTGAAGAAGTCATTATCTTGCACATAGATAGTCCTAAGGAATCTACCCAAAAGTTATGAGAAATGAGTTCACAAAAGTTGTAGGATGCAAAATCAATGTACAAAAAATCAGACTTTCTGTATGCTGAACAATTGAAAATGATATTAAAACTATTCCATCTATAGTAGTATCGAGAAGAATAAAATACTGAGGGATAGGCCGGCGCCATGGCTCAACAGGTTAATCCTCTGCCTAGCGGCGCCGGCACACTGGGTTCTAGTCCCAGTCGGGGCGCTGGATTCTGTCCCGGTTGTCCCTCTTCCAGGCCAGCTCTCTGCTGTGGCCCGGGAGTGCAGTGGAGGATGGCCCAAGTGCTTGGGCCCTGCACCCCATGGGAGACCAGGAAAAGCACCTGGCTCCTGCCTTCGTATCAGCGCGGTGCGCCGGCCGTGGTGGCCATTGGAGGGTGAACCAACGGCAAAAGAAGACCTTTCTCTCTGTCTCTCTCTCTCACTGTCCACTCTGCCTGTCAAAAAAAAAATACTGAGGGATACACTGAACGAAATAAGTGCAAAACAAATGCAAAAAATGGAAGATGATTTACCTCAGGGGAAGGCCCCATATTCCCAGATCAATGTTCAGATGTCAGTATTTCCCACATCCATCGATAGATGCAGCACAATCATCTCCAACAGTGGTTTCTTAGCTGTGGCTCCAAAAGTATGAAGGAACCTTAAAATTGTGGAAAATGGAATTAAAATGTTCATTTGGATGAAAAAATAGCGAAATGCGTGCTTAGTTTTTTTCATAATACACATTTTCCATGAACTTTTTGAAGACCCTCCTATAATGAAAGGAAGAGTAGATAAGTCAGACTTCCTCCCAAGTAAAGCCTTTTGTCTTCAAAGGACCCCATCAGCACAGAGAAAAGCCACAGCACTGTGGGAAACCAGGCTGATAAGTGTCTGATAAGGAACTGATTCTAGCATGCAAAAATAGCTCTTACAACAGAGCAATAAAATTACAAAACACTCCAGTTTAAAATGGGCAAAGGAATTGAATAGATATTTCTCCAAAAACCATAACACAGACAGCAAATAAATACATGACAAGGTGATCAGTGTCACTGGTCATTAGGGAAATGCACACCATCACCACGAGGGCCAACGTCACGCCTATTAGAGCGGCTATAATAAAAAATGTGGACAATGACAAGTGCAGGGGAAAACATTGCTGATAGGAATGTAAAATAATGCAGCCATTTTGTAAAAATCAGGCAATTCTTCAAAGGTAATGCATACAGTAAACAAACACATGGTCTAAAATTCTACCACAAGAGAACTAAAAACATTTGTCCACACCCAAACGTACTCACCAACATTCATAGCAGCCTTATTCAAAATACCCAGAAGTAGAAATAAACCAAATGCAACAGTAACACAAAGTTTGGTGTATGCATACACAGGAATATTACTTGACCATAAAAAAGGAACGTGAGTATTGGGCCATGCTCTAGCACTGATGAACCTTGAAACATTACACAAAGTGAAAGAGCATGCTCACCGGAGACGTGTATGTTGTTTGTGCTTATGTGGACTGTCCAGTACAAGGCCATCTGTACAGATGGGGTTTTGAGATATGTGAATTCTTATCTCAATACAAACAGAGCAGAAATGCAAGACTTGAGGAAGGAGCTAAGTTTATTTAATTGTCTGGCAGCTGGAGGTGCTGGGGATGCAGGCCAGCCTGAGCTGGCCTCCCCGGCACGTGGCCCCGAAACCCATGGGGTGGTCACGGTTGGGCCTCGTCCAGGCCCCCACTGGCTGCCTTACCGGGTGTGGTGGGTTTGGACTAACACTGGCTCACCTCCTGATCTGTACAACCTAAAGCGAACTGCTCCTTTACCTCAGGGGACTCCAGAAAACTCACGGAAATAAGGATTTAAAAAATGAAAAGAGAAATTTGTTTTGCTTCAGTGCAAAGAAGCTTTCGCAATCCACGCAGAGTTTTTCGCCATCGGCCTTTTCCACAACCATTTTGAAGCCCTCTTGCACAACACACGTCCCTGTGCCGATGTTGCAAGTACTTGGGTGGATGTTTCCTCCCCTTGATGATAGATTCTAAGAAAAAAGACCCATGCTACCAAGCAAGTCACCTTGGACGCAGTAGATGTGTCTAAATGTTAAAAGACAGAAATCCCAAACCAGGTGCAATTGTACCGGGTATGTCCTCCTTGCTCAAACTCTTCTCAGGGGCTGTGTGTGGTTCCTTGGCCTACCCCTGCCCTGTCTCTGCGTGCCCTGGGTGTGAGATGACGCTGTAGGAGCTCAGAGTGAGCCAGTGCGCTCTCTGCGGGTGCAGCACCCCCTCACAGATGACTCCATCTCACACCATCTTGGAGACTGTAACTGAACTCCCGTGTGCATTTACGTTCAACTCTAGGAGTTGAGTTGTGGTTGAATGGGGGGCAAAACAATCCACTTTGAGAACATTGGATTCAAGTTTAATTCATCTTGATTTTGCACTTTTCTTATTTTAGAGGTTTGTTTTTTTTTTTTTTTTTTTTTTTTTTTTTTTTGCCAGGTTGCAAAAAGAATTTTGCAAAGCACTCAGGCCCAAAGCCTTGTGTTGCCTAAGGCAGCTCATTGGATGGGACGCCCTGCTTTGCAGACTGTGTTGGGGAACAGATGGAGAGGCATTCTGGAGGGGGGAACAGGGAGTCCCTGCAAACTCTTAAAATCTCTCCCCTAAGGAGGAGTTTACTACACCCGCTGTCGGGCTGGGCCTGTCTCTTTAAGCAGGAAACAGCCCCCAGGCCCCATACTTGAGAAACGCCCAGTGCCCACCCTGCTGCCCTTCCGGGGCCCCACACTGCCCAGCAGTGGCCGCGTCCGGACGAACAGGTGTTGCCAGAGATTAGGAGAGATGGATGAACACGGACGCGGCTTCATCCCCAACTGCTGCACTAATCAGTTGCTTTTCACAAGCACTTTATCCCCCGTCATATCAGCCACCACGACCTGCCCTAGCGCTCGGCCTCAGCCCCGCAGCCGCCAAATTGATTATGTTATTTGGTTTGCTTTCGGAAGAGAAATGGAAATGACCTTTGCCCTCTCCTATAAAAAGAAAAAATGCTGAAGCAAAAGCAAGTAAAACAAAAACAAAACAAAAAAGCCAAAAAAAAAAAAAAAAAAAACCCTCAGCCATTGCAGGTTCTGGCATAGAAGAAGAGTCTGTCCACGGCTTCCAGAAGATGCTTTGGAGAAAACTGAGTGAGTGGATCAGCCTGAGGCTCCAATTCCGACCAGTTGGCCCCTGACAGCAAAAGACCCAGGAGAAGACAGGGGTCTGACTGGTACCTTGCGGGCACTAACAGGAGGAAATGAATGCACTGATCAGAAAGAATGGAAAGATTGGACAAACAGGCTCCAAGGGCTTAGCAATGGAACTTAAGTATCACCCACGGGTGCAAGACAAGGATTTCCAGGGAGCTGAGGGGTGACACTGCTCCGTCAGGAAACATAGGTGTGTTAGTGGGCGCGCGGGGCTGGGGTGGGGCATTCTTTCCTTGGGGTCTCACATCCATCCTGAAGCTACCCAATTGGAAGTGTCAGGGAAAGAAGCTGGCCTGGTCCCCTCTCTCTATGTGAAGGGGAGTCAAAGGATCCTCGGAGGTCAAAGTGGCTGAGGCCAAGAGACTGAGGCCCAGCCATGCATCGCCTGGGATTCGGGTCACTTCAGTCCCATCCCGGCTCGTGCCGTGTGGTCGTGCG
This sequence comes from Lepus europaeus, assembly GCF_033115175.1. NCBI lineage: Eukaryota > Metazoa > Chordata > Mammalia > Lagomorpha > Leporidae > Lepus > Lepus europaeus. The sequence goes on from NC_084835.1 coordinate 95,862,131, forward strand.
GGGCCAGTGTGATTCCCCAAGGCCAGGGCAGCTTGCACAGCCCCACTGAGCTGTGGAGCAGAGCGCGCCCCTCTGTCGCCCTCACTTGGAGTCCTTCTCTCTGGTCCCAGACAGGCTGTCACTGGGGCCCTGGGAAGGGAGGGACAAGCACGGGAACAGAAACAGCCACGTGCTAACCCCGCAGGCCTGTGTGCTCAGGCCCTGGGGCATTCAGGACACACAGTCCCCCGGATGTGGCAGTGTGGCCTTGGAGAACACAGTGAAAGCAGGAAGAGGGTCCCTCTGACCCTCTCCCTCCCTGCTCCCCGGACGCAGGCCAACCAAGGATTCTCAGACCTTCCTGTAGGGCAAGTTGTGGGACCCGTGAGTGAGACAGCCCTCCTAGAGGCGTTTCCTTATCTCAGCAGACACAGGGACACAGAGAAGAATCTGCACCTGCAGGCCTTGTTACATTCCCCCCAACTTCTTAGTGTGAGATCCTGCTTCTCTCTGTCCATCCATTAACCCAAGCACGGAAATACATGGTTTTCCCAGAATCCCAGAGTCTTCGTTCCAGAAGGCTCCTGGGCCATGTGAAGCTCATTTTAAACACACGTGTGTGCTTTTCTCTCATTGGTCTGTCTGTGATAGGAGCCTCGGCCATGACCCATCAGCACAGGCAAAGGGAAGACACATTGCTTTCCCTCCCCTGCACTGCCCACCGAAGGCCTTTTAGGAAGGGGCAGGTGCACCAGGGCAGGAACACAGGGGGGTGTGGCCAGCTCACAGGCGAGCCAGGCTGCCCTGCTGCCCACCCCACCCCTCACCCCGAGTACTCTGTGAGCCAGGCAGACCCCCGGGCAAGGCCCACATGAGAATAGGGAGTCTGGGCCCAGAACAGTGACCGCACCCCTGCACCTCAGTCCCCCGCTTTGGAGATGAGTGAGTGAGAACAGACACTGGCTCACAGCTGTGGGGTTAGGTGCACCGCCGACTCTAGGGCTTTTCTCGGCTCTGTATCTAAAAATGGGGCTGGCATCTGGTGTAGTGGTCCGTCCACCTCTCGGGATGCCTGTGGCCCATGTCAAAGCGCCTCCGCTTGAGTCCTGGCTCCGTTTCTGATCTAACTTCCTGCTAATGTGCATCTTGGGAGGCCGCAGGGGGTGGCTCACCGACCTGGGTCCCTGGCGCCATGTGGGAGACCAGATTGAGCCAGGCTCCTGGCTCCGGTCTGGCCCAGCCCTGGCCGATGTAGGCATTTGCGGAGTGGATCAGTGGATGGGAGAACTCTGTCTCTCTGCTTTTGAATAAAATTAATAAAAAATTATAAAATTAAAGGACCCCTAATTCCCTCTTAACCCCATAACTGTGCAGCTAAAGGGATGCCTTCCTTTCCTCCCTGGCTCTGTAGAAACTGAGGGGTGGTCTCTGCCTCCACCTCCTCACTCCCTGTCTCTCTCAGTCACACAGGGCTCGTACCCCCACCACACCTCGAACCACTCTTGCCAGAGTCCCTGGTTCCTGCCAAGCAGCCAGACCCCCAAGTCATTCCTCTGTTCTTAGCTTCCCTGCCTTCTCAGCGCCACTTAGGCACATTTAGGCATTTAGGCACATTTAGGCACTTCCTTCTCCAAGCATCCGAAACATCCTCCTCCCGGCTTCTCAAATCCCTTCACCCCCGGTTTTCCTGCCATCTCGCCCAGCACCCTCTTTCTCAAACTGATCCAGAATAATGTTACACATGCGTGGGGTTCCATGTGCTACTTCCACACAGGCATATTCATACACAGTGGTGCAGTCACATGGTTAGCGTATCTGTCACCTCAAACATTCCTCACGTCTTCCTGATGAGACATTCGAAATCCCCTCTTCTAACGGGTTAGCGCTACCTACGACATCATTAGCTGTGCACCCCATGCTATGCACTGGAACCTCAGGGCTTGCAAAACTCGCTCTCCTATCTATCTGAAACTTAGGCTAACCTCTCTCCTCCCCTCCCTCCCCAGCCTCTGCTCACTACAGTTCTATTCCCTACTTCTATGATAACAGGTTTTTTTTTAAAGAGTGTAAACTAGTAAAACCAAAAGCTACAAAAAAGGTTCTGTGCACTCCGTGGTCCCCGCCCAGGACCTTGACTTTGTCCTTGATTGCTCTCTGTCACTCAGCCCCTCAGCAGGGCCTCTCAGCTCCCAATCTACTGCTCTCAGCCTGCACTTCCGGCCCCGAGCCCCACCCACTGGCCTCTCTCGCCCCTCCCACTCATTCTCCTCACAACTACTCATCCTCACAACTACCAACCTTACTTCCCCTGCCTGGTATCCCTTAGCTCTCAAAATAAAATCCACACCCATTCTATCGATGGCCGACTGATCTGGGTCCTGCCTGTGTCTTTGACTTTATCTTTCACTTGCGTTGAGCCTTGCCCAACGTGGACCTTTGTACTGGCTGCACTCCCCACTTCCACGTAGCGTTCCTTAGCTTCAGTGGCACGTTCTCTGAGATGCCTTCCCTGGCCACACAACTCCGGTTGTCTTTTGCATCATCTTAAGTCTCTGTGTGTCACCTGTCATTATTAGTATCAGTGGGATACTAATTTGTCTATTCATTTATTGTCTTTCTTTCCCAGTACTAGAGTATAATCTCCCAGGGGGCAGGGACTTGTCTATTTAATCCATTGCTGTATCCCTAGAGTCTGGACCACAGAGGGCAGATACTCAGCACATACCTGTTGAATGAGCGGGAGTGGAATTTGGAAATCCCTACTCAAAATACACTCAACCACTAAGGACCAGGACTACTATGCAGGTGTCCTGCAGGTAGGTGAACGAGGCAAGAATTTCCATTTCTAACAATCGTGGAGGGCAGCGCTTACCCCCAGGGGCCATTCTCGGATGTTAGAGTTGCAAGGCCTGCGACAGTTAAGCGGAAGGTCTGAGTCAGAGGGCTTTCTGCCCATGGATTCTCACAGTCAGAGAGCGCTCTTTTTGCTTCCTAGAGTTCCTGGCCCCACCCCTAGCGCAACAGCCGGGAGATGAAGTGCCTTCTGTCTCCCTTGAAGGGGATCAATAGCAAGAATGAGGACTTGGCGCTCTCCTAAAGGTCAGCCTGACACCCGATTCCTCAGCCTGCCGTCCTGATCCTCCCTCCTCATTAGCGCACAAGCCTTCTCCTGCCCGGCAGACAAGCGTCAAAGAACAAATTTGTAATCCAATTCTGAGACAGATTATGGGATTAAGATGGCATCTCAGGGCTCACTCAGTGGGGCCCCTTGAAGGATGGAACATGTGCCCAGGACACCGTGTGTGCACGCACGGGAGTGGGGGCGCAGACGAGGGCACATCGTGCAAGCGATAGGAAGCTCCACACCCAGCAAAGAGCTCTCCACGTGTGCACACAGGCGGTTTACGTAGCTGCGTGCCTGCTGGGGGTGTGCCGAGGCATGAGCAAACGAACGTCGGCACGAGTCTTCACATGCGGGATACACACATGAGCACATGTGCTACACAGCGCGTGGCGAGGAGTCTGTCTCCAAATCACAGCGATCGCCGATCTCTCCTCGTCTTTGAGCTGGGACTGCCAACCAAGCCCTCTGCATGTCACATCTGTTGTTGCAATGAAAGGAGGGCCTGGACGGAACCTTCTTTTTCCTGGAAGGCTCCCGCGGGTACACCTGCACGGAACCTCAGCCCACACGAATGCCTGTGGCCACAGATTGGCCCCGCCCCACCCTGCCCCTCGGCCCTTCGGCACGGGGCTGCCTCCTTTTGAGAAAGCCTGGTGCACGAACGCAGAAGTCCCAGGCAGGCCCACGACAATTAGCCTGCAGGGCGAGGTTACCAGGGGCCGGCTGAGATCCTGGGGTTTGGGAGACATCTGGGCCCCATGGTCCTGTGCCCCACCCCCTCCCGTACCTCCCACCTCCCGCAAAGCCGCGGGGAGGAGGCAGATTATTATTATTTTTTTAATGAATAGGACGGGAAGTGGGTGCCTGGCAGGCCCCATCTGTCCGCTATCCCAACTCAATTTGATTTCCATTCACCCGCCTTTGTTTGCCTCCCCTTTTTGATCAGCAATCTCGTAGGGGGTGGGGGTGCACAGGCTTAATGTTCTCCAAGGCTTGGAGGAGTCCCCAGCCCTCCCAATGGCCCACCCCCACTGCCACTACAGCCCCCTTTCCTGAAGGTGGGTGTCCCCTGCCAGCGGCATCCTGGGAGCTCTGGGCTCAGGCAGGCAAGCGCTCTGCTGCCAGGCAGGCTGGGCCTGGGACCAGACCGGGAGAGCTGCTGGGAGGGGGGGAGGGGTGGGCAGTGAATTGGATTCAAATGCACCTGCCTGCTGGTATCAGGTGTTTCTGTTGCTGGGAAGAGAGAGGTGTGGTCAGGGAAGGTGTAGGGGACCCCCAGGGCAGGAACTACAAATCCGGGGGTGGCACCACCCCTTTTAAACAGGAAAAATAATAGAGCAGCCACAGCCTAACATTTTACCCATAATCCCACAGTCATAGTGGTAGAGACCAGGTAGAATTTCCCTTGGACCTTGGCTGGTCAGTTGTTTGTTTCTGTAAATTGCCACCCTGGAGGAAAAGGGAGGGAAGGGCTCAATGAAGTATCACCAGCCCATTTTACAGATGGCATAACCACAGCGGAAGGAGCCCAGGGCCTCTGCACTCCCGGCCCAGAGCACTGCAGTTGGGGTCAGGGTAATGGGAGAAGGAGGGAACCAACCAGCCCCTCTCCAAGTAAAGGTTTAGGGGCCCAGTCAGAGGCTCTGCAGGAAATAGCTCCTAGCCTGCTTTGGGGAGCTGCTGAGATGTGCAAAATCAGAAAACGGCACAAGGATTGCTCCAGAGGCCTCCACTGTGTGGCCAGAGAGGCGGGAAGGGGTGGCTTAGCTTTCCTTGGTCTGATAAATGGAGCCATACCTCTGGCTCTGTGGCAGGCCCATTTGTCCCCTGCAGGGGACACTAGACTGTCACTGGGCATCTATCTTAGTGTGCGGCTTTACAGGGCTGGCATTTGGCATGGGCCACAACCAAAAGCTCCAAGCTGCCAGCTATCCCACAACTGCCTCCCAGCAAGCCTGCCTTCAAGGAGCTCATGTCCAGAAAGAAACACTCGGACGAGAGCGAGTCCTCAGATAACAGGAGGAGGGAGAAAGGTTTGAGGCTGTCCCAGAGGTGCAGGGAGTGGCCACAGAGCGAGGCGAGCTTGCATCCAGCTGCAGGTGCGAGGCAGGCGGAGGCCCCTGCGCTAGGTTGAGAGGATACAGGGACAGCAGGGTGGGGCACATTTTTGCAGAAAGGAAAGTCAGAGCAGGAAGTGGGACAAAGTCAAGTACAAGAGGTGGACAGTAATTGGGAAAAGTCCAGGGGGTGCAGAGGGGGCTGGGGCAGCACCAGGGGGAGCCCTGGGCGCCGTGAGTCTTGACTGCCAGAGTCAGGGATCCACTTGTTACCTGGCAGCGTGCGGAGCCCAAAGGAAAGCGACACGTGCACATGGAGACGGCGTTCCCCACGCCTGTGGTTCTTTGTGATGGAGAAACACAAGCGCACGTAGACGTGTCATTGCTGTCTTAAGTGGTCTCATCATTCCGAATTCTCTCAGCTGGCCGATGCTGGCCTCAAGCGCAGTCCTCGACAGCCAAGGGTCCCAAGGGTATCGTGAACGTGAACGTGAACCCCGAGCCTGCTTGTGCTCAGAGGAGATGGGAAAAGGATGTGCACACCTCCGGGAGGCCAGACTCAGACATGAAAATGTCATGAATTCCCAGGAATGGACAGGTGCCAGACCCCTCATCACCCAGGGCCAAGGGCACACTACAGCCAGCCCTGCACACAGAGGAGGCTCCTCCTGGGATGGGTCAGCCGGTCAGGGTTCGTGGGCAAATTAAGACGTGGTTGATCCTCCAAAGGACATGTGGTAATCGGATGGGTGGGCCAGTGGGCGGCCTATGTGCTTCTAGCTAAGTATTCACTTGGGTTCACCTGCTTATTTATGTTTGCATTTTCTGCCCTTTTCGGTAAAAATACCCAGAATGGACAGCTATTAATCCTGTGACCAGAATGTGCTATTTCCTTCGATAAAAGCAGGAATCTGCGTGGAATCGTCACCCTCCCTGCCCACCAGTCCTTTCCGTCCTCCATGGCCAGGCCATCACCATCAGGACTTGCCATGTGTCCTCGCAGCCCCTGTAAGCACTTCTACTATTTGTGGACAAACACCAGTAGCGCTTGTGTCTCCAAGTGCCGAGAAGTGCGTCACCTTCGGGAGGTCGTTTTTGTCTGTTTCTCACAGAATTGGGTGCGGGTGGAATCGTGTTCTTTTTCCCTGCGACATGGCACGGCCATCCATCGTGTGGCTACTGTCCTGGGGAGCACCGTCTACACCGCTGTCTGCCCACCTAGGGGAGAGCACAGAGGAACGGCTGGCGCCTGGGAAACGCACAGCTTTAGGCTTATGCTTGCACATACAGTACTCGCCGCAGCTGGTTTTAATCAGACTTAATGTTCTTTTAAAAAAGTCTGATGAGTGTGGGATGGGTTCTATCTGTGCTTCTGTTGGCCACACCTCTACTGTTAAAGGAGCCCGTTGCCCTCCGAGGGCAAACGCAGGATGGTTTTGCTGACCTGGCTCTCACTGACTCATGATCAGAAGAACTGTAGATTGTTGACCTTGGAAAAGCAGGCTAAACGAAAGAGTCATTCTTGAATTGCAGACAGAACCCTGGATAAAACCGTCAAAAGGACATCAGCTGTTGTCAATGCGCACATGTCAAAGACCAACTTAATTTTTTGGCTCTGGGTTTTGGCTTATACACAAGCATATAATATATTTTAAATAATATGGTTAACTATATATACATAATCGCATACACACACACATATATGATTGCTGGTGTCATCCTTATGGTACACCCATGTATCCAACACACACACACACACACACACTACATAAATGTGTCTGCCAGCACTGATATTGAAGTTAGGGACATGGCTGCAGCATCCCAGCGAAAGCCCCTGCAGCTCAGTTCTCACGGGCGGGAGGCACGCGGCTACGGTTTGCCGAGTTTGGCGATGTATGAGTCGCCGATCATGTCACCAGAGTTCCCCTACTGAAATCCTCGGCAGTCCAACGTCCAAACTCACGGAGGGAGGGAGCAAGCTACTAAACCACCAGGCGCTTTCTGTCCGGGCCCAGGCTCACCTGTCATTTCTCCGTAAAGACGATCGCTTGCATTAAGTGGGACATGGTATGTTTTTTGAGCTGGAGCAGTGGGCAGGGGAGGGAAGGGGGGACATTGTTCTGGAGTTGGGGGTCTGGAGTTGGGTAGGCCTGGCTGTTGCAAGGGGCTTAGAAGCAGGAGCCAAGGGAGCTGTGCCCAGTGACAAAGGAGAGGCTGCTCCATACCCTACCCCACACCCAAACCCAATGATTTTCCCCCTAAATCGGGGTGGGGAACCTTTCTGTTGCCCAGTGGCCTTTATGTGGCCCCTGGGCAGGACCTTCCCCAGCCCTGCCCCACGGGGACAGGCGTGGACCCCTGCTGCCTACCAAATGGGTGAGTGAGCCCTGGATGCATTCTCCCAAGTGGAAGGAAAAGAAGAACACCCAGGGGTAGGTCAGCTCTCCACTCCCCACAGCGCTCTGTGGCACACACATGATTTTAAAACAACAAAAACAGCCAGGTGGAACAGTGAGTGGCAGGGGTGGGCATGGAAGAGGTGAAGCCAGTGAATTTAAGGCTGCAAGCCACGCCCCCTGGCAGAGGCCGGCTCTGCTGGAAATGCCCCCAGCCCCACCCCGGCGCCCGAGGCACTTGCTTGTTCTTAGTGTTTCCACATCCATGATCTCGGCTGAGCCTCACAGCCCTGGGGCAGGTGAGCTGCAAAGACTGCGAGGCCCCGTTTGGCAGGGGTTAGGCGGCTTTGCTGAGGTCTTGCACTTCAGTGGCAGGGCCAGCTCAGCGCCTGGGTCTCTGTGTGAGGACAAGCCGGACGCTGATTGTCACACAGACACATGTGCACACACACATACCAGTGCGAGCGCACATACACACACACCAGTGTGCATACACACACGTACACACATATCAATGCATGCACACACACACACCAGTCTGCACACACGTACACACATATTGATGCATGCACACATCAGTGCACACACAAAACACACATCCACACACGTGTGCACACATACATGTACTAATATATCAATGCGTGCTAACATACACACACACCAGCATGCACACAAACACACATGCAAGCGCACATGCACATGTGTGCACACACATACCAGCATGTGCACAGGCATGGATACATATATCAATGCATACACACACATGTCAGCCCAGGCACACACACCAGCACACACACACACACAAGCTACTTGGGTTTGTAGCAGGCCTCCATAAAGCTTCTCTCCAACCCGATTGCAGATCATTGAGGGCAAGGACTGCTTGTTTACACCTGTGCGACTCCCCTACTGAAACACAAAGTTCCTGATATGTTGTTTATTTGAAACAGAGAGAGAGAGAGAGAGAGAGAGAGAGAATATGGTGGTTCACACCTCAAGTGTCCGCAACAGCTGGGGCTGGGTCAGGCTGAAGCCAAGAACCTGGCACTCAAGCTGGGACTCTCCTGTGGGTGGCAGAGGTCCAAGTACTTACGCCATCAGCTGCTGCCTCCTGGGGTCCACATTGGCAGGAGGCAGCGTGGGGACTCGAACCCAGAGCACAGGTGCAGAATGGGGGCCCCCAAGCAGCACCACTTAGTCTCAGAGAAATACCGGAGGAAGCTTCTCCGAGGCCACCACCAGGCCCGTCCAGACCTCCATCCTCGGGTGCTGATGTGGGATGAGTAGTTGGAGTCCTGGCTGCTCCACTTCTGATCCAGCTCCCTGCTATTGCACCTGGGAAAGCAGTAGAAGATGGCCCAAGTGCTTGGGCCCTTGCACCCACGTGGGAGACCCGGAAGAAGCTCTGGGCTCCCGGCTGGCTGTTGCGACCATCTGGGGAGTGAACCAGTGGATGCAAGATCTCCCTGTCTTTCCTCCTTTCTCTGTAACTCTGTCTTTCAAGGAAATAAAAAAATCTTAAAAAAAAAAAAAAAACCACACACACACACACACACACAAAAACAGATCCTGGGTGGCTCCTTGGCAGGCCTGGGTGCGCTCTCCTCCAGCTCCGCAGAGAAGAGAAATCCGCAGCAGACCACTCTGCCAGCTCCAGAGGCAGAAGGGAGAGGAGTGGGGGGCGCACAGGGGCTGCCTTGCCAAGCCCAGGCTGACCGCCTCCGAGGAGGATAAATGACTGGGGTCGCCGTGCCGCCACTGTTACTCAACTCGTCTGTGTTGGCTTGAGACCCCCGTGATCCCCCTATAATTGAAATCACTCCCCCCACGCTCTCCGCTGTTAGCCCGGAGCTGGCGGCTCTCTCCACCGACAAAGGAGCCGTGGAGGTCCCGGCCAATTGTGGCTGGGAACCCGAGCCCTGTGCCTGCCGGGCAAGCTTGCTGCGGGGCTGGCATGCCCCCCCCCCAGGGCAATCGGGCTGTGCTGCAGCTGAGGGTGATCCGGGGACTCCCCATTTGCGTAGTCTGCAGAGAGCAGCCCCCTGCAGGGGCTGGTCAGGGTGTAGACACAGTCTCGTGTGACATCCGTGTAAACACAGTCATTTTGTACCGTTATACTATTCTGTAGTGTTCTTAGGGATTAACTTCCGTGTAAACCGAGGGACCGGAGTGTCTGTGTGCAGCCCAGTGCCGGGACAGAGGCGGCAGAACGTATCTGTATCATACTGCCTGTCGGTCCGTCTACACCTCTGCCAGGCTATACCGCAGACATGGTGGATATGGACGCATGTGGGTGTGTATATACTCACACACACACACACATACATACACACACACTTTCCAAATACATCTTTTAAATTGTTGTTTCAAAACGTGTGATGCCGTGGACGTTTCGAGAGTTTTCCATGGAATAGCAAGTCTTGGGCGGGGCCAGGCTCCGTGTCACGTAGGGTAGATGTACCAGATTGACACCCAGAAATGCACATTACTGCACTGTAGCTCACTTTCCTGGATTATGCTCTATAATGATCGTAAGAAATGGTGCAGGCTTGCTGAAAAGGGTTTGGGGGGTCGTCTCGAGCTGACAGCCGTCATCACCTGTCTGAGTGTCCTTCTCCAAAGAAAAGGAAAATAGCTGGGAAGTCACACAAGATACTCTCCGCAGCGCTCAGACCCAGGGCGCAGCTGCGGTCCCAGACTCTGGGACTGTGAATGGGGAGGGGGAGGACTTCTGGGAGGTGGGGGTACAACGGGGAGCCCAGGTTGGAAGATCAGAGGGCATGTCCACTCTTCCAAGCAGTCGTGTCAATGCACCAAACCGTTTGAAGCAGGCAGTGCGGCTCGGCTGAGCCTGACTCGTGGGTGTTGAAGGCAGCACTGTGGAAATTCACGCATGGAACTGAATCCAGCACAAAGACGTTTATATAATTTTGAAAGAAACAAAGCGGTATCTCTGTACGTTGAAGACATGTCCATCCTTGGATGGGAAGACTTCGAAATGTTTCCATTCTCCTCTGTACAAATGTAATGAAATCTCAACTGGAACTCCAATGGCTTTGTTATGGTATTGAATTGCCAAAAAATGGATAGGAAAGAGTAAATGTCGGAGAAAGGCTGAGAAAATCTTTGGTAAAGGATAGTGGGCAAGTGTGACTTGATATTTTTTTAGCAGTGATAAAAAAATAATCTATAAGGAATGGGACTTCTATAGGACGAGAATGGAAACCCTACTGAACGATTCCAGTGAAACAAAGTGATCTCTTTAATAAGTGGTGGCGACTGCTTAGAAGACAATAGGATTGGAGTCCATGCCTCACACCTCATGAAAGTAGTTCCACCTGGACTAGGATAAATGTAAAATAAACAAATAAACATATTATGAGAACAATGTACAGTCACAACAGATCTCCCAGGGGTGGTGACCGAGGGAAGGGGTTGAGTGGAACAGAGCATTTTTTTTTTTTGCACCATGTTAGGAAACTTAGAAGCTGTCAAGGAAAAGGTAGGCAAAGTCCACTTTCATTTACTGAGACTTAAATGTGATTACATTAGCAATTAATGTAAGGTTGATACAGTGAAAGGTGTCATAAACAATGGCATATGTTAGATGGAGAAACACACTTTCAATGCAGACATTTGAGAAAATATTAATATCTGAAATACAGCACAAGTGTCTAACAAATCTAGAAGAAAATGACAAGCAGCGAGCAAGAACTCGGGCAAGTGATATGAAGAAACAGTTCAGAGAAAAAGCAATTCAAATGACATAACCCAGACGAGGTGTTTAACTTCTCCAGTAGTCATATAAGCATGCATGAATGGAAGAGTGAGATGACATTTCCACTGAAAAATTGGCCAAAATTAAAAAGCGTGATAACTCCTACCCTGGCAAAAGTGTTGAGGAAGAGTTTTCTCTTATGTAGGGTTAGAGGGAGGCTAAATTGCTGTATGTTTTTAGAAGGCACTTGGACAATGGCTACCAAAATCTAAGATACACAAACCTTTAACCTAGCAATCCCACTCCTGGGAATTCACCCATTGAAAACAAAATTTCAGTAAGAAAACATTTGTTCAAGGCCAAAATGAGTTTTATTTGCAACTGCACAAATTTGGAATCAACACTAATTTCCATTACTACAAGGCTAATTGAATAAAATGTGGGACATTCATATAAAATATCATGCAGTTCTTAAAAAGACTTCATAGGATACAATTTCCTGTTGAAATAGTGGGGTTATCAGGATATATTTTGAAGTGAGGAAAGCAAATGTAGAGAGGGATATATGTATGACCCGTTTGTGTCATGATGGCCCCCAAAACTATGCACATACATTTCTGTATATAAATGCGAATATGAGCATAAACAATATTACAGAAAGACTCAAAACAGGTTGATGCCAATAAACATGACACAGGAATTATGAAAGTGGTGCGTGCGTGTGTGTGCGCATGTATGCGTTCAAGGAATTAAAGAAGTTATAAAAAGATCAAATATAATAGAATATTGACCTTCAAGGCATCCCATATGAGAGAGCCAGTTAGAGACCCGGTGACCCTGCGCTTCGGATTCAGCTTCCCGCTAGGGCACCTGGGAAGTAGTGGATGACAGCCACTACATGTGAGAGACCTAGATGGAGTCCCCGGTCCCTGGTTTCAGCCTGACATAGCCCCTGCTTTGCAGGCATTTAGGGAATGCACCAACGCATGGAAGATCTCTCTCTCTCTCTCTCTCTCTCTCAGTACCACTCTACATTTCAAATCAAATTGAATCTTTAAACAATGTAGCATGAATTGTATAACTTAATTCATGTGAGAATACTTATGTATGTGTGTACATGTAACCATACAAGGAAAAGTATGAAAGACTATTCACTAAATATTAATGACGTATTCATGGTTGGATATTAGCATTGCCAAGCTTTCCCAAATTAATCACTACAAACCTGAATGGGCTTGTATTTGCAACCACACACATGCACACTCATATGTGTGTATGTAAATTGGCAAGATAATTCTAAAATTTATATAAAAATCCAAAGACAAAGAATGGCTAAGACACTCTTGACAAGAAAAGATGCAGGAGGAGGGACAGGAAGGTGTCTTGCACTGTCAAATATGAAAACTTAAGACTATGGAGAGGAGCAGGTGTTGGCTTAGTGGTTAAGATGCTGCTCGGTACAGTTGCATCGCACATTGGAGTGCCTGGTTCAATTCCCAGTTCCTCCGCTTCCAATTCCAGCTTCCTGCTATTGTGCACCCTGGGAGACAGCAGATGACGCCTCAAGTACTTGGGTCCCCAACACCCTGGGGGAGACAAATTGCCCAGCCTAGACACATACATCTACCGTAGGCATTTGGGGAGTAAACCAGCAGATGGAAAATCAGTCGCGCTCGCTCTCTCGCTCTCTTGCTCTCTCTCTCTCTCTCCCCTCTTTCTTGCTGTTTCAAATGATAAAATGAAAATTTAAACAAAAATTTAAAACCACTGTGAAGCTTAGAAACTAAAACCCTCTCATATTGGTGCAAAGACGAAGATGAATGGTTCAGTGCCATAGAATAGAAGGTCCAGGGCTGGCGCCGCGGCTCACTAGGCTAATCCTCCACCTGTGGCGCCGGCACCCCGTGTTCTAGTGCCGGTTAGGGTGCTGGATTCTGTCCCGGTTGCCCCTCTTCCAGGCCAGCTCTCTGCTGTGGCCCGGGAAGGCAGTGGAGGATGGCCCAGGTCCTTGGGCCCTGCACCTGCATGGGAGACCAGGAGGAAGCTCCTGGCTCCTGGCTCCGGAGAGGCGCCAGCCGCAGCACACCGGCCGTAGCGGTCATTGGAGGGTGAACCAACAGAAAAGGAAGACTTTTCTCTCACTGTCTAACTCTGCCTGTCAAAAAAAAAAAAAAAAAGAATAGAGGGTCCAGAACAGGTGCACACATCTGAGGACTCCTCCAAAGTTTCATGAAATGCATAGTGTGGAAGAATAATGCATGGATTGCCCCTTATTTTTTCCCTCCAAAACAAACTTATTCTTTTTTTTTTGCAGATCTTTATTTTTATTTATTTATTTTTTAAACTTTTATTTAATGAATATAAATTTCCAAAGTACAGCTTATGGATTACAATGGCTTCCCCCTCCCCATAACTTCCCTCCCACCCGCAACCCTCCCCTTTCCCGCTCCCTCTCCCCTTCTGTTCACATCAAGATTCATTTTCAATTCTCTTTATAAACAGAAGATCAGTTTAGTATATATTAAGTAAAGATTTCAACAGAACAAACTTATTCTTAAATTTCAATTTCTACAGTTTCTTTCCATACAATTTTTTCAACCCTTTTCTTAGTATAGAGTTAATCTTTCTGTGTATAAGGTTAATTGAAAATAGATCTTAGTAAAAAAGTAAGACCAGGGATAGGAGAGGAGGAGGAAGAGAGGTGAAAGTGTGGGTGGGAGGGTGGGTATGGTGGGAAGAATCACTGTGTTCCTAAAGTTGTACTTATGAAATGCATGAAGTTTGTATTCCTTAAATAAAAGATTTCTTTGGGAAAAAAATTTCAGTTTCTGTGAACCGTTGGAAGTTCCCTGGTGTGGAAATTCTATGACAATGGTCATGGGAGTAGGGGTAGGAGGTATTTTCAGTGAATGGTATTGAATCCATCAGATATCTGATGATGTAGAAACAAGGAAACTGGATTCCTGGCTCATATCACATACAAAAATGAAACCCAAGTGATCGTAGGCACCCGTGGTAAAGGAAAATCAATAAGGCTGCTAGAAGTAATATAGGAGAATATTTTGTCAACCTAACAGTAGGGAAAGATATCTTAAGTCTGATACATAAACCTACCAATCATAAAGGGAAAAAATGAACACAATGAACTCCATTAAAATGAAGAACTTCAGTTCATCAAAAGAAACCTTTAAGCAAACCACAAAGCGGGAGAAGAAATTTACAACATGAAAAGTCACAAAGAACTGAAAACCAGAATCTGCAAGGAACTCCCACAGTTAGTAGGCAAAAGCCAATAATCTAACAAGAGGGAAAAAAGGCATTTTCCAAAAAAAATAGATGTCAAAATGACGAATAGTCACATGAAAAGGAGCTCAATCGTATTTCAAAAACTTCATCATGAGATGCACATACCTTTTGCAGAGCTACAGTGACCCATGTCCCTGAGGAGGTGTGACAAAAGGGAGCACTCAAACCCCAACTGAAATGGCTGCTGTGGAAAACCAGCACCCCCCGGGAAAACCTCACGTCCCCACACAGAATGGAGGAGTAAGTCTCCTGCTACACGCTCACTTAACAGAACACGGGCACACACACAGTACAAGTCACGTGTGAGAGTGTTGGCACCAGCAACACAAGATACCCATCAACAGCAAAAGGGATAAGTAAATAAAGTCACACGTCCCTCCGTGTCAGGGTGATGTTCTGCGGAATACCTTCTCGGGTGATGTCGTCATCGAGTGAGCCTCATTCCGGACATGTTCACACAAACGAAGGGGACAGCAGTGTCACTTGGTGACATAATCCTGGGAGCCCACCGTAGCCTTTGTGGTCTGCTGTTGACTACCATGGGGTATATTCTTGGGATACAGTGTCTGTAGGAGTGAACGTGGACGGATGAGACCTAGACCGCCGCAGGCATGTCAGTGCAATGTTGAGCCAAGAAAGACAACCACAAAGAAGCATACCGAATTATTTCATTGCTGTAAAGGTCAGTGAACAAAATTAATTCATGATGCTAAAAGCCAAGGCAGGAAAGACAGTAGAGGAACAGAGAAAGGAGAGAGAGGGACTTGGAGGTGGCGCGAATGCTTTCAGGGGTGCCAATCCCACTCTTTCTCTTGTCCTGAGTGGCAGACGCCTGCATATTCACCTTGTAATAACTCACTGAGCAGCACACATGTATGGTTCTTGCACATCTCTGTGTGGGTGTTATGCTTCAGTACACAGGTTAAAAAACAGTTTGAATGGCAAGTGACTCAGTGATGGGGATTTTACTCTTACAATTTTTCTACTTAAATATTTGCAATGCACACGCATTGTTTATATGATCCAGAAAAGCATAACGCCATTTTTATTGTTAAAATAGTGAAACTTGGTTTCAGGGACAGCAAATACGTTAAGTAGCTAGTTGAAGTACTAGATACTCTACTACAAAGTTTTAAGAAAAGGCTTTGGGTCTGGCGCTGTAGCATAGTGGGCTAAGCCTCCGCCTGCAGCACCAACATCCCATCTGGACACCAGTTTGTGTTCCAGCTGCTCCTCTTCTGATCCAGTTCTCTGCTGATGGCATGGGAAAGCCGTGGAAGATGGCCCAAGTACTTAGCCCCCAGCACCCACGTGGGAGACCCAGAGGAAGCTCCTGGCTCCTGGCTTCAGGTTGGCCCAGCTCCAGCCATTGTGGCCATTTGGGGAGTGAACCACAGGATGGAAGACCTTTATCTCTGTCTCTCCCTCTCTCTGTCTGTAACTCTAGCTCTCAAATAAATAAAATCTGTAAGAAAAAAAAAAAAGAGAGAAGAAGACCATGAATTGTCACATCACATTTTCCTTCCCCGCTTGGTTCTTGAACCCACTTTGACCTTGAGAGACTGTGCTCCCACATCTGGGCCCTTACCACAGATGACCTCCTTGGCACCCAAGTCCTACTGACAAGCATGGGGCCGGGTGCTGTGGAAAAGAAGACTTAGCTCAATGCTAGCTCCTGCAGAAGCTTTCTGCAGTGTGCTGCCAGGCCAGTGACTTCGCCTCTGGGACACTGGCACTCTGATCTGATCATTGCCCAGATGCCTTCCAAAGCTGGAATTCCATGACTCTATGTCTCAGTGACCTGTTGGAGGCAGGTGCACTGGGTACCACCCTCTACCATATGACAGGTACCAGAGTAGGCGCCAGGGGTATGCCAGTAAATTAGATACATGGAGTTCCCACCGAGAGGGAGTTTCTGTTTTAGACTAGGGAAAGACAAGAAACAGGTAAATACATGAATAGATATCAGGGAGAGGCGCTTTCCTGTGCTAAATACTTGCTAAGAGAGCAGGATTAGGACCAAAAATCACCCGCTGGGTTTGGGAAGCAGGAAGGTAAAAGTGGGGAGCCAGACAAGAAGAGCTTCGGGGAGACATGAAGGCAGAGCCAACTGGGCAGAGGGAACAGGGGTGAGGGAGTGGAAGTGGCCTGCACGGAGCACTTAGCAGTTTTCTGGAAAGGGAAGCAGAAAGATTAGACGGCGGCTGGAGAGAGATGTGAGACAGAGACAGTAGGGTTTTTATTTCCTAATTAAAACCAGAGTGCCTGGTGCACTGATGCACAGACAGGGAGGACCCAAGCGAGGAGGGACAAGGGTGACGGACATGAGATGACACAGAGGGAAAGGCCGGAGCGGGAGACAGGAACGTGAGCCTGCACTCTCGTAGGGGGGTCAGCTTCAGTGGGAAGGGGTGGCTCTTCATGAAGGCAGGAGGGAGGGAAGAGGGCGCAGGTGCCCCTCAGCTTTGGTGGAGGAAAGAGGTGGGCGTTCCCACCCACTGCTTCTGTCTTCTCATTGCAGTACAAGCTGAGCTCATCCATGAGAAGTGATGTGGACATTGGAGGAGAATTATATGGAAGAGTGGGTGAGTAGACTTAGAAACAGAAACACAGGCCAAGGCCAAGGTCAGGGAGAATAAAATCTCCGTAAATACTATAACAAAATGGGAGGCCACCAACTTCTCTGAGAAATGGAGATTATCGGATATAAGCCCTCCTAATATCCTTTGAGTCTCAATCATTTCTAGAAAGTGCTTTGAGAGTTATAGTCTTTTTTAAAAATAATCTTTTTTATTTATTTGAAAGACAGAGTTATAGAGATAGATAAAGAGAGAGAAATCGTATATCGCTGGTTCACTCCCCAAATGGCCACAATGGTTGGAGCTGAGCTGATCCGAAGCCAAGGTCCTGGAGCTTCTTCTGGATCTCCCACTTGGGCCATCCTCCACTGCTTTCCCAGGTGCGTTAGTAGAGAGCCAGATCGGAAGTGAAGCAGTTGGGAATTGAACCAGTGTCCATATGGGATGCTGGCACTGCAGGCCAAGGCTTCATCCCACTGCGCCACTGAGCCACAGCGCTGGCCCTGAGAGTCACAGTCATAGTCTGGTGTTAATGACCCTTGTAGCTTGGGGAACTATCAGATCTAACTCAATTGAGCAAAATATCAGTGCAAGCTCAGATGAGTTCTGTGGAGTCTACCCATCCATTCACACTTCTAGGCACCTATGATCCACCCACCCAGTTACTCATGCTTCTATCCATCAATCCATCCATCCATCCTACCCTCTGCCTACACACCCACCCATCCATCCATCTGTCGATGCACCCATCTATGCATGCATCCATCCACCTACCCATTCTTCCATCCACTCCATGCCTTTCACTAGAGCTCTTCCATGAGTCACGCATTGAGTGCTGGGATAACACCATTCTCACCAGGTATTTGTCAGTTCAGTAAGTAAATTTATGCAACAAGTATTTGCTAAAAATCAACTACTTTGAACTCAGCCCTTTGCTGAGAATCGTGGAGAACAAGTCCTAAAAAGATGCAAAGGGAATCCTCTCTCTTCCTAAGAAGCTCCTCACGTAGGCAGGAAGCCTGTTCATTCCCACACTGCACCAATTCAGTGTAGAAAGCCAGTGCTACCTTCGTGGTGCGGAGGGTGGGAGTGAGGAGTGAGCTCTGGGTACACCAGGCTGGCTCCGACAGGGAGGCAGGGTCTGAGCTGGGCCTGATCGTCTCAGCTCTCATCTTTGGAGAAGAAAAAAAAAAAAAAAAAAGAGCCAAACTTGAAGAAATAGTGCGGTATTAGAGTGTAGTCATAAACATAAAACATTAACATGTAATTCCCTTATGCTTTTGAAAAATTACTTCATAAATGCAAAGTAAAATATTTTTCCCTTTTTATTACCTGACAATTACATATTAAGAATTTCTTTTTATGTTTAAAAACATATGCAAGCCGGGGAAGGCAGACGCCAAGATGTAATTGCTTTCCTTCTATAAGAATCAGATGTCATTTTCTTCCAACTCGACTCTGAAAAGAGATAGGAAAAAGCAAATTGTTGTATACATTAAATTTGGAAACATCTGATAGCTTTCCTCAATTAAACTATTTAAATGGAAAAAGATTGCTGTACAGCTTTATCATATCCCACTGAATAAACCCTCAGCTGAGGCAAATTGGCAGTGGCAGGTACCAGATGCATTGGCAATAATGAGATTGGACAAGCCAGTGGAGGTCATTGGTAATTGTTATTATATGCAATATCGCACTGTCAGAAACGGAGCAAGCCAACCACTCCATAGCGAGCAGAGCCTGTGCTGGGGACAGCACAGGCTGGGATTGCTTGTGGGCACCTAGCCAGAGCGGCTTGAGGGGTATTAGCAGGGTCCAAACTTCCAGAGTCTGGCCCCCCACTCCTTGCGGGGACCTTTCACGGCTTGTTTGGCCTCTCCCTAGGAGGGGGATGGAGCAAAGCACATGAGGACCCCGGGGCGGGGGGGTCTGCATCCCAGCCAGCTGGGGGCTAAGCGGTGCTGGGACACAGGATGGGGGAAGGGGGAGGAGACCCTGAGAATGGATGTGGGACAAGGTATGCGTGTTTGCAGTGTTTGGGCTTGGAACTGTGGCACTGGCCCTCATTTAGCTACTGAAAGTTCTAGCTGTCCAGAGGTGCAGCAGAAGAAAGAAGAACACTCCCAGAGTTCCAGGTCTCTACCCAAAGGCCCAACCTTAAGGAAGAAGGGGCAGGAGTCGGTTTGGGCTGCCTGGGGCCTGAGCAAGTCTGCCTGTGTGCACACGACCCCACCTGAGGCCCAGGCCCTGAACCCTGCCGTAGGGCCGTCCAAATCAGTTGGTGCACAGCCCTGTGCAGGGCACGGGCATATACACAGCTGGTCTGAAATGCATTTCACTACCCTCTGAGCACATGGCAGACCGGCTCACACCCAACAAGCTCACAGGTGGCATCTGTGCCCTGGGCACCACCTCGTACTCCGCACTGAATCAGGAGCTCACTTGGAAACGAGGTGTGGCCATCGCCACGGACCGGCACCTTCAGAAGGACTGGGAGGCTGCCTGGAGCGTCCCCCTAGGTTGCCCAAGGCTTCCAGCATATCCAGAGCTCTGGGGCCTTGCTAAAGACGGAAGGGACAAGTGTGCACAGGCGGGGGCCTCTGGCATCAGGAAGCTCACTGGCCACAGAGTAAGTGCATCGTGGGCCCCATGCTGGGTGTGGCCGCCTCCTGTTCTCAGTGACATCTGGGAGATGAGTGCGTGTCTCAGTTCAGGCTGCTCTAACAATAGACCATGGACGGGGTGGCTTAAACAGAAGCGTTTATTTATCACAGCTATGGAGGCTGAGTTCAAGATCAGGATGCCAGTGTATTTGGTATCTGGCAAGGGCCCTCTCCCTGGTTGGCCGAGGGTCTCTTTTACACTGTATCCACACACGGGATACACCTGCACGACCTCCCTGGCTCCCTGCTTACTTCTAAGGACCCCACTTCCAAACCCCATCACCATGTGAATTTCAGGGAAACACAACCAGGCCACAAAATTATCTTTCCTGAATCTGTCCAGGGAAAGCAACAGGTGGGTGTGCAGCCCTATTGGCGGGAGAGCTAAAAGCAGAGGGAGAGGTCACACACGTGTGACCTAAGGTAGACACGTGTGCTTCTAAGCCAACCTGGAGGAGCACAGCCTTCTGAGCCGGTGTCCCCAGGCCCGCGTCCCAGTCCAGAGGAAGACCCCCCTGAGCCAGCTCCTGGCTGTGCTAGGACCTTTCCCGTGCAGCCCTGTGCGAAATAGGAGGATTTTTCAGACCCCATCCCTGGCCTTTTGAGTCGGACTTTGGGGACTGGAGCCCAGAAGTGGTAGTTCTCATCAGTATTCTTTTTTTTTTTTTTTTTTTTTTTTTGGACAGGCAGAGTTAGAAAGTGAGAGAGAAAGAGACAGAGAGAAAGGTCTTCCTTCCGTTGGTTCACCCCCCAATGGTTGCTACGGCTGGCGTGCTGCGCCGATCCGAAGCCAGGAGCCAGGTGCTTCTTCCTGGTCTCCTATGCGGGTGCAGGGCCCAAGCACTTGGGCCATCCTCCACTGCCTCCCCGGGCCACAGCAGAGAGCTGGACTGGAAGAGGAGCAACCAGGACAGAACCGGCACCCCGACCGGGACTAGAACCCAGGGTGCGGCACTGCAGGCGGAGGACTAGCCAAATGAGCCGTGGCACCGGCCTCTCATCAGTCTTCCGGTGGATTCTAGAGCAGGTGCTCTGCAGGTTAGGGCCTGAATAGGAACTGGTGGAGCCAGCACTATGGCATAGCAGGTAAAGCTACTGCCTGCAGTGCCTACATCCCATATGGGCATGGGTTCGAGTCCCAGCTGCTCCACTTCCAATCCAGTCCCCTGCTAATGCTTCTGGGAAAGCAACAGAAGATGGCCCAGATGCTTGGAGCCCTGCACCCACATTGAAGACCCAGGTGACTCCTGGCTCCTGGCTGCAGCTTGGCCCAGTCCTGGCCAGTGTAGCTATTTAGGGAGTGAACCTGCGGATGGAAGACTTCTCTTTGTGTCTGCCTCTGCCTTTCCCTCTCCATAACTCTGCCTTTTAAACAAATAAATAAATAAATCCTTTTTTAAAACATTTTATTTACTTATTTGAGCGGTAGAGTTACAGAGAGTGAGAGAGAGAAATGTCTTCATCCATTGGTTCATTCCCCAAATGACCACAACAGCTGGAGCTGCACCAATCCAAAGGCAGGAGTCAGGAGCTTCTTCCGGGTCTCCCACGCGGATGCAGGGGCCCAAGGACTTGGGCCATCTTCCACTGCTTTCCCAGGCCACAGCAGAGAGCTGGATTGGAAGAGGAGCAGCTGGGACTAGAACTGGCACCCATATGGGATGCCGGCACTGCAGGCGGCAGCTTTACCTGCTATGCCACAGCGCTGGCCCCAATAAATCCTTTTTTTTTTTAAAAAGGAACTGGTGATGCTCAGAGAAATCAGAGCACAGTTTCCGCCTTCATGGAGCTGACAGCCCAAGGAGGGCCAGGCATATAAGTGACACTTCTCCACTCATTCAAGTGATTTGTGTAAAGGACCAAGGAGAGAGGTTCTGAGGGGTAGAGCTAATCAGAGGTGGCTTCCTGGAAGAGGTGGGATTTGAATTAGGCTTGATGACTGAGTACAAGTTGGATGCAGAGAGGGGGAGTTACGGGTGGAGGGAGCAGGGGCCTGTAAGGCAAGGAGAGCAGGGGGCACAGGTGGCACAGAGGAGAATCCACATCTGTCCCCCTGGCGAGAAGCTGGCCCTGCCTCGGTCCCTAACATAAAGGCCTGGGCGTTAGGGCTGGGAAGCTGCTTATCCGGTACAGGCTCTGCTCCTTATACAGGAATCACCCCTGCCGGAGCCGGCTTGTCTGTGCAGTCTCAGCAAAGGATCTGCACCGTCCTGTGTGCTCTTCACGCTGTTTGGAACCACAGGGCACCGCCGCTGGGCCAGGTCTGCACACAGGAAAAGTGTGAAAGCCCGGCAGTGATGACTGCCCCAGCACTGGGCCACAGAGCCGTGCCACCTGTCCCCAGGCTGTTCCCAACAGTGAGCAGGTCTGAGTTCCTGCTGGCACCAACTCTGAAGGAGTTGACTGAAGGAGAAAGGAAGTTTCTGGAAAGATAACAGGCAACTAACTCACTGGGTTCAGGCAGGAGAAATTTGGTCAGGACCAAAGGGAGCCATGGCACAGCCCAGATCAAGCTGGCACAAGGGTCTATGTAGGACCCTGTGGCAGAATTGTTGTCACCACCCCCTGCTGAGCCTTTGGCTGTGCCACAACTGCCGAGAGCAGCCCAGGACTGTCCTGCATCACCCTTTCTCGAGCCCAGGTCCTGGCTGGAGGGGACCTTGGATGGCCCAGGGCTAGGTGCCACCTCTGGCTGGAGTTTCCAGAGGAGCAGAAGGCCCGGCAGCGGGCCCAATAGCCTCTGGCATCCGGGGACTTAGCAAACAGCACAGGTGGGTGCACAGTACCTAGTACCTAGGGCCAGGTGTGAAAGCAATGGTGGGGGGGGGGAGGTCAGCAAGGTGAGGGAGAGGGTCTGCCAGCTGGGTCTGTGGCAGGTGGGCTGGAGCACGGCCTTCCCAGTGAGTCGGGACTGCTTGAGTCAGACCCCGAAAGTGAGATGTCCTTGAGCAAGGGGGTGCCGGGGAGACCAAGGCAACAATGCCCACCTGCTACCTCAAGTAGCCTGAATGTTCCTGTGAAGAGGCAGCTGGGGCAGGCACCTGCAAACTGAGAGACGGACTGGATCTCTCCTCTGGTCTCATGCATTCAAGGAGGACTCCCTGGGGGAGGCGAGATGATCCAGACACTCAACCCACTCAAGGTCGCGGCAGCTTGGGACCTCAGTTGACAGTGGCGGGGCAGGCGTTTCCACAGGAGCTAACAGGGCTCAGCCCTGGGAGACACCTGGTGCCCCCAGAGGTTACAGACACCCGGTGCTGGAGAAGGGAGAGCACGAGCGGAGGAAGGGGTGCACCTGGTGAGTTGGGGGACAGGGCGAGGGTGGGCCTGCCTGGCCTAACAGGTGACCCAGAAGGGTGGACTCACGGTTCAGGACATTGGCAGGCTGAGCCATGGCACCGAAAGGCTCCTTCAGGCCCCCAGTTGCTCGTTGCCTGTGTCGCGAGATAAACTTAGGCACAGTGAAATCCTCACAGACTTGTGCGAGCAGACAGTGGCTCATGAACTGGGCAGCAGCTGGGCTCCGCTGAGGAGGTGCCAGGGGAAAACTCTGTCAGGTGCATGGAAAGCAAGGCTGTGTGTTCCGCTGGCGAAAGCGGACAGTCCTGGTCTTCCCCAGGAGCTCTGGCGGGTGCCTGGCCACGGTTTGACGTGTCCACATGCTATGGTGCACTACTGCGCAATTCGGATGATCACAGTGGAGTAAGAGCTGTTACCCTTCAGGCCTCATTTCTCCACAGGTGGAAAGCGCTGTCTTTTCATGTTCGCATCTGCACGCACCTTGCGCAGTGCACGGCGTGAACAGGAAGTGTTTGGTGCATTTTTTGCAGAATGGTAACTGGCGATTTTCTGGCAGGGCAGCGGTGAGCAGTGTGTTTGGAGGTATGCCGACTGCCGGGGTGGACTGGGCGTGGGGCCCCCTGTGATCCTCGTGTGTCCCACGGCTGAGGACGGGGATGTACCGTGGACCCGCGCCGTCTGGGGTCCGCCTCTTTGCCCTCACCTCTGTCTGAGCCCTCGGCTCAGGCTCTCCTGCCTCGTCCTGTCCCCCGGCTCTGCACAGCCGTACTGGCTGCCTCAAAGAGGCCTTCCCTGGGATTTGCGAACCGGCTGGCGAGGAGGGAGAGGGAGAGGTGCTGTGGACTTTTTGTTCTCAGTCCTAACATCTGGTTCCGTTAGTTTAGGGCTGCAGACCTTCCAAACGCCTTCCCAGGACGGAAGGCACTTGAAACAACTCCCAAACACAATTACCCGTGGCCCCCAAAAACAAAAGGACCCCAACACAGCACGTGGCATTTCTCCACTTATGGTTGTAGGTTAACAAAGCACACAGCCAAGCCCAGCACTGGAGCAGCGGTCCTGTCTGGTCTCTGCACGGGGTCCCGTGGGTTTGGGCCAGCGATTCCCCAGGGGGAGGGGCACATCATGTTCTCTGTAGGGGAGGCGATGGTTTGAAAAGGAGAAGTTGATCCTGTGGTTCTATTTGAGGGACACTCTTAAAACTTCACTTTAAAACTAAACTACATTCTACTCTGAAGGACTCTCCAGGAGGTACAATTTGATCTTTAGACATCATAGAGGGGATGGCTAACATTTTTCCATAATAATAGCATAGCCAAAGTGAGAGCTTAAATTAGGATTCCACAGCTAGATTTACACTGCCATGGGCACAGTAAACAGGCAACCCCCCCCCCTTTTTAAACCAAAGAGAGAGAGTTTTACTAATGGCTTAAAATTTTATAAATAAGGTGGTCATCATTTTGACATAGCTTCCCTCACGGGCATTGTCTACCTCAAAGAAAAACAGCTATCAGAACATGCCTGTGACTGTAGATTTCTAGGTTAGGCCCCCGAAGATTAGGGACGGAGCACCCCCTTGACTTGCATCCTCTTAAAGGCTTCCAATGGTCTGCGTTAACAAAAACCAGGAGGAGAGGAAGCTGGGCTGCAGAAGCAGTACAAAGACAGTGGCAGGCCTATTAACGGCTGCTCCACACAGTGATCTGCCATCCAAGAGACCCAACAGGCCGGTCCACTGCAGTGGTTTTTGATGTGGAAAGCCAGGGCTTCAGCGGAAGTCAGCTTATGAAGAGCCCTGGCAGCTCTGCCAGCCAAGAGTTGGGTCATTGGAAACGGAACTGCCCTGGAGCCACAGGACTCCAGCTCGGGCCACAGGCCTTGTTCCACCCTAAGCTGAAAAGTCCTTCACTCGCCCCAGCTTCCAAAGTAATCACTGCTGTCAAAGGGTGGGCAAGTAGGGTCAACAACATTGCAGGCAGAACTGTCTATTAGCTAATGCCACCTACCTTGTCTGCAGCCAGCTCTCCTCCCAGGCCAGCGAGGTAATGACAGTCAACAGGGTGCCTCCCTTATGACGTAACCCATGTGAAGAGATACATAGGTCTGAGCTGTGCAACTGGCAAGGCCTTATAAGCCCACCTGATTATTTTCAAGCCCTTTCTGTCAGTCTCTATTTGCCTCTCAATGAGAAAACTTGCTCATGGTTTAGACACCTTTCTTAGGGCCTCTAATAAGGACTCTGTCCTCAGTTTTAGATCCTGTGAGTTTAAACTGCTTGTTAGATTTGTTTTCTCCAGACTTGAAAAAGTAAAATTCTAAGTGGCCATGCACATGAAACCTCCAACAGAAGCAGTTTCTGCTGTGTCCCCTGGGGAAGCCACCTCCTGCTGAGAAGCCACCTCCTGCTGCAACCCCACCTTGACTCCCCTTCCCAAAGATGCCCCTTTTCAGCCTGGAGCAGCCAGAGCGAGCATCGTCCAGCTCCCCCAACAGATGTTAGTGTACATTCTTGTTAAGGGGGGAGTGTGAGGAGTCAGATGGGTTAAGAGGCAGTCAGGGTGGTCCCAATGGAATAGCAAGGGAGCTCTTCCTGAGCTCACAGCTATTGTGAAAGCAAGGTACCTGTCCCTCCCTTCTGGACCACATTGGGTTTATCAGGAGCAGACCACACAGGATGGGGAACTGCAAATCAGGTCTTTTGATGGGGTTTGTCCCCACCTGGTAACTGAATGCCAATCTGATTGTCAAATTTTGGGTTTTCGTTTTTGTTTTTGTTTTTTAGAAATTATACTTACAAACCCCATGCCATGAGATTCTTTGGGGTTTTTCCCTCTCTTGGAAGCCCCTCTCCGTGCTGTTCTGGCTGGAGGTCTTTGACTCTAATAAATCTTTTTAAATATCAAAAAAAAAAAAAAACCACTAAATTACAGAAAGGAGAGCTTGAGAAAAAAGATTCTGATGGGTGGGAGATTGCTGAAGAGAGAAATCCCATAGGTGGGGCACCCCTCTCCCCAGGAGACCTTACCAAACCCTGTAGGGGCACTAGGAGTATGTGGACGCCTCAAAGCAGGGCACTAGGTGGACACAAGTTGGAACACATTGCTATACCCACCCCATCCTCTCACCCTGCCCTGGGAGACGGGCACCTCCTAGAAGAAGCTATATTTTAATGGATAACTGAGCTGTCCTGCCTTCCTCCCTCCCTCCCTGCCTTCTTCCATATTTATACCCCACCTCACTCCGAAAAGAATGTGAGGTGGATAAATCCCTTTAGATAATGTCTAAGAGGAAAGCACCCAGAGGCACTGGTGTGTACATCAGCACCCTGCTTAGCAAATTCCTGCCACGACATGCCAGTCACGGAGCAGGATTCTGAGAGTAAAGGATGGATAAGATGAAAAATCTGTCTCAGAGAACAAAATTAGCCCAGGCAGGGAAAAAAGAAAAAAAAGCAGGAAGAGAGACCCGTGCAACTGACCGCAATCTTGTACAGCGGCTGCTAAGCCAGGTGCACCTGATCAGACAGCTTACGTTGGGTTGCAAGTAACAGAAGACGCACACCAAAGGGGACTTGTAACCTCCGATAACAAGGCAGCCTTGGCACAGGGGGGTTCTGTTTCTGGGTCCTCGTCCTGCCCCACCTCCGAGTGCCGGGACACCTGTCCCCAGTGGCTCTGGGCAGCGCGCCCAGGGAAGCAGGGACAGTACTGCCTCAGTCCATCCATGGGGACCAAACTCGGAAGCTCCTACGTGAACGTTGGCCTAGTGGGGGCACACAGGGTCCCACACGCGTCTCCAAGCTGTCTTCCAACCAAGGCCAATGTGATGACCGGAACAAGCTTAGACCAATCAAGCTTCACCCTGGAGTTACACCCAGGAGAGTCGACCCCCTGAACAAACCAGATCTGCCCAATGAGGGCAGAGGGTGGGAGATAGCATGGCAGGGAGCCAGCAACCACTGCTCTGTGGACCCGAGAGCAAGAGCCGGAAGTCTCCCTGATGGCCACAGTGGGCGGAGGGCCTGAACTGGACGTGTGGGTGACGGGTCTGGTTTGACGTCTTTCTTTAGGCGGAGGGCAGATGTTCTAAGTAAAGGAAATAGCACGAACTGCCCTATGTGGAGCTGCTGAGGCCCCTGGGCTGGAGCACAGGGACGGGGCGGGAGTGCGCAGGGACCACAGTGATGAATCAGGACAGGTGCAGAAGGCCTGGGCACCTCTACCCAGGCAACGGGCAGCCTCTACCCGAGCTCCGAGGCCCTGATCAAACAGGGTGTCACCCGTGCGTGCTTCCTCTCCCAGTTAACAGAGACGTTACTGCGCCAAGATGGAGGCCAGAAAATGTTTCAGAAGGCCCCAGCCAAGCCTCCTTGGGGCCGTCTCTGAGGGTTGTCTTTGGGGGGGTATTGAATCTGGTGGGTACAAGTGGCTTAGCAAAGTTTTAAAAACGCAGGCTCGAGGGCCAGGCTGCCTGGTACAAGGTCATCTCTCCTTTCCCCCACTCACCTGGCCTCAGTGCCCACATCTGTAAAATGGGCACAATAATGGGGGGTTCAGTAGGTTATTTAGACACCTAGGAAATGCTTGGCGCATGGTGACCCTCCCCCCAGCCCACATAAGCTCTTTCCTTTTAGGCTGAGAAGGGAGTGGGAGGGTTGTCCCGAGGATTCCAACCAGGGAGCCAGTGTCAGGTTGCCTCACGCATTTCTTTTCAGCTAACTGCCAGTTACCTGCAGATAGAAAGCAATGTGTCCACAGCCTGCACCACCCGAAAATCAGCCCAGGCAGCATCTCGGCCCGGGTGCCGGGGGCACGCACCTGCTTCCCTGCCACCCACACCCTGTAGATCACACTCCCCAGGTCTAAGCTGTAAACTCACTGGGGACGTGCGTTAGTCTGAGTGGTGGGCGTTACGACACCCACAGTGACTCCTTACTGTAGAGGCCTCACACAGAACGGAGGTCAGAGAGCTGCGGGCGTCCACCTGCTTGAGAAAGCCCTGTGCTCGCTTCCTCTTCATTTCCAGGCACTGCGAGACCCCTTAGTGCTCACTTACAAAACTGCATCTGATTTGGTGTCATCAAAATCTGAATTCTTTGTGCAATCAGCACATACAGAGGGTTGCAGAGGGCAGGTGCAGAAGAAACTGACAGCTGGATACAAACTGGAAATTTTCTCACTAGTTTTAATTTAATTAGGAGAAACTTCAGACATACCACCATATGAAGTATATACCATGCTATATATATATATATATATATATATATATATATATATTTGAACTGGTGCTCATAGAGGTTGCTGGCATTGCAGGTGGTGGCTTTTCTTGCTGTGCCACAATGCCAGCCTTGTGTACCATTCTTCTATTTAAATATTTAATATTTAAATATTTAATAGTATAGTATAGTATACTGTAGCGCTACAGTATATAGTGCACTACAGTATACTATACTATACTATTAAATATTTAAATAGAAGAATGGTACACAAGGCTGGCATTGTGGCACAGCAAGAAAAGCCACCACCTGCAATGCCAGCAACCTCTATGAGCACCAGTTCAAATCCCGGCCGCTCCACTTCCTATCCAGCTCCCTGCTAATGGCCTGAGAAAAGCAGCGGAAGATGGACCAAGTGTTTGGGCCCCTGCACCCACGTGGGAGACCCAGATGAAGCTCCTGGCTCCTGGCTTCAGCCTGGCCCAGCCATGGCCATCTGGGTAGTGAACCAGTGGATAGAAGATCTCTCTTTGTGTGTGTGTCTCTCTCTCTGTACTCTGACTTTCAAAATGAATAAATAATTTTTTTAAAAAAGAATAGTACAATAAGTATATCTCTCCCTTGCATTCCAATTCAACAACTGTCAGTAGGTTGTCATTGCTTTTTTCTTTCTCTTAGAGTCCTTTGAGAGCCAAGTCACCACACGTTTTCACCTTGTCTCTAAGCGCTTCGGCCTGCATCCCCAGTGAACAGAGACATTCTCCCACTTAATCGCCACAGCAGCAGCAGCTTAGAAAATTCTCCGGTATCACCTAAAGCAGCCCTTATCCACATCGCTCTACTTTTGAAACCATGATCCAACTAAGAGTCTGCTGATACTGTTTTTGCAACATAGGGAAGTATGTGTCTGTGTGTTATTCAGCTCATGAAGTGGCATGTGTGTACACAGGTGTGTCCATCTGCTGATCTGTCCATGAGTGGCATGGGTGAGCATGTGTGTCCCTCTGCTGATATGCCTGTGTGTGACATGTGTGTATGTTTGCTGATATGCCCATGTGTGACATGTGTGTCCATCTGCTGATACGCCCATGTGTGACTTGTGTGTGCACATATGTGTCCATCTGTTGGTATGCATGTGCCATGAGTGTATGCATGTGTGTGCATCTGCTGGTCTACGTGTGACATGTCTGTGAGCATGTATGTTCATCTGATACATCCACATGTGTGACATGTGTGTCCATATGTGTGCATCTGCTTGTATGTCCATGTGTGGCATGTGCACGTTTGAATGTGCAGGTGTGTATGTGTGTGAGCATGTTGTGAGCACACCTGCGCTGTGCATGCGTGCGCATGTATGTGTCTGTGTGTGTGTGTGTTGAGGAGGGACATGGTAGAGATCATCGTTGTGCGAAAGGAACCAGGATGTGCTAGGAAAAAGATGCTTCATCCCGCCGCCTCTCCCCCCAGTGCAGCTGAAGAAATAAGAGTTAAACTCCAGAAACTGTTGAGTGGGGACGACCCTGGCTAAGGAGGCTGAAGATCTGAATGCTTTGTCCCTCTTGGTAGATTGATTCAGGTGGCCCTCTCCCCTCTCATCTTGGAAGAGCTCTCTCTGAAAGGCAGCAGGCACAAAAGTGCTTTCTCTCCTCAAAAGGGGTCAGCATTATCTTCTATTTTCCTCGCCAGGCCTACAGCTGACGCACAAAGAAAGGTGTAATTACAATGTGACGTGCTGCGGCTCGCAGGGGCCGGCATTCGAAATGGCTCCTTCTACTCAGAATACATTTCAATTTGGTGCTGTGAATTTTACATTGAAATGAGTTTTTTCTTTAAAACCCTTGAGAAAACAGCCTCTGCACAGGAGCATTAACAAATTGCTTTGCAAATCTGGGCTCAAAGCGCACATTCAATTTGAGGAGGTCAAATCAAGCTTGGGTGCCGAAAGCCCAGAGCCTGCACCCAGCAAGGCCACGCTGGCCCTGGGGCTCGTGTGGCCGTGGACTTGGTCTTATTTCAGCCAGTGCTCCCCTCCTGGGGCTTTCGGTGGTCTTCCTCCTTCGGGAGGTCCCTCTACACGCCCACATATCTTTGCCCACATTCCCAGGGCTTTAGGACGGGAAGTGGGTGAGACTAACAGCTCTTGTTCAGGTGCGTGGTGACCTGGGAGAAGTCCAGTCCAGCATGGTGTGCAGACATGGTGAGGGTTCAGTGGCTTGCCCAGTCTCCTAACTCGCTGCTGCGATCATATTGACAGTGATGTTAATTGCGAGCCAGCAAGCTGGCAAGCACTATGCTGAGTGCTTTGCATTTTCCCACGCTGAGGGCCCTGGGCAACCTTCCTGGGGCAGGACGGTTAGTACCCCCTTCTTGCTCTATAAGGAAGCTGAGGCACAGAGCCAGCCAGTGGCCCCAGGTCATGCAGCTGGGGTTTTACACCTGAGCACGCTCATTCTAGATGCTTCCTTGATGTCTACCACCCTACACTGTGGGACACACCCTCTACCCACGCATCCCAGTGGTCCTAGCCACACCCATCCCCGCTCTTGCCATGGCTCTCGGCCTGGCACTGTCCCCGGCTGCAACCTTGCAGACTCTCCTGCCCTTGCCTCTATACCCTGGGCAGCAGGAAGCCCCTAGAGCAGGCTGAATCTTAGCTTCGCCTAAGGTGTGTCTGGTGCCTGCCACTGTCTTCTTACCTCTGAATCCTAGGCCTAGGAAACTCATATTCTGCCCATTTATCTTGAGTTTGCCTCATTTTCTTTGGAGTCGGGGGGTCCTCAGCCCTCCTCCCCCACTCATGCTCCCTGCGGAGGGGCCTGGGCCCAGCCTGCCAAGCGGGTCAGCACCGCCTCACTTACAGGAGAAAACCTGCACACCTAGAGAGGCCAAGGGAGCTGCATGAGGCCAGACTCCCAGGAGCCAGGCAGCTGGCCTTGCACCTGCTCCTAGAGCCACTTCCCAGGCCAGCAGCTCCTGGGGGCGTCCTCACTGGAGAGTCGTTGGCCCTGGGGAAATGAGGGGGCATCCTCCTCTCCCACCACCTGGAGCACAGCTTCTCTGGGGCAGTGGAGATCAATCGGCCCCAAATAAGCTTCAGGAGCCGCCATAAACCCGGTCCCCAGGGCCCCTGCCACGGATCCCGGGGCAGCGTGGGGACCTGGATTAAAACGAGACGTTTTCAATTTGGCCTTAAACGGATTCACCAAATCGGCATCTCTGATGTCAAGTGGAAGTGAATTCCACAAATCTCAATTTATTTTATGGGGCAGCGTTATTGATTTCTTTTTATCGTCTGCTACTCCTTCTTCTCCCCTCCCGGCTGCCAGCCCTCCTCCACCTGGATGGAATTGTTTGATTTAGGAGCGGCAGTTCAGAAAGAGGGAGAGATGCCTCTCTGCCTCTCCCTTCGTCCCACACCTCCCCCAAGCTGGAACCTTCCACCGTCAATGCCAGAGGCTGCAGGAAGGATCAGAGGCTGCCCTGTACCCACCCTGGCTCCAGGGATCTGCACCTGCCGGGCGGGTGGCCACCCTCAGCCAGCATGGGGCCTGTGTGGGGAGGCTACACCTGGTGTTCTGGTGCCCCTCACCTCTGAAAGGCCTAGGCCAGCTTGCCTTGCACCTGCAGGGTGCCTCTAACCAGTGACCCAGCACCCAGCCTTCTGTCCAGGCATTTCTCTTCTTTTCTTTTTCTAGATTTATTTCATTTATTTGAAAGGCAGAATGACAGAGATAAAAGACACACAGAGAGAAGGAGATTCTCCATCTGCTGGTTCACTCCCCAAATGGGCTGGGTCAGGCTGAAGCCAGGAGCCCAGAGCTCCATTCAGGTCTCCCATGTGGGTGCAGGGGCCCAAGGACTTGGGTCGTCTTCCGCTGCTCTCCCAGGTGCATTAGCAGGGAGCTGGATCGGAAATGGTGCAGCCGGGCTGTGAACTGGCGCTCCAGTATGGGATGCTGGTGTCACAACACTGGCCCCTGTCCAGGCATCTCAGAAAACCCCACCCCAACCTGTCTGTCAGGAACATGGCTCCACCTTGCCTTCCATTCCTTTCAAGAACACCTTTTATCTATGGAGCTATTTGTGTTGTTGTGCCTGGTGACCCCTGGGCTTCCGTTAAGGTGCCCACAGGACTCACAGGGTGCCCCCCACAAGCCTTATCCTTGCTGCTGCTCCTTCCCTGGCTGGGACCCCCACAGGGGTCTCCCCCAATTCCTGTGGCCTGTGTCAACTTCAGACACGGTGCACTTGCAGCAGGACCACTTCCTCCCTGCCCATCCCCACCCTGCCCAGTGCTCGCCTCCCAAAGGCTTGCTGTCCTAAATGGCTCTGCCCTCCACTCAGTGGCAGGTGGGAGACCCGGCTGTGGTCCTTGGTTCATCTCTTTGCCTCATACCTGAATGCAGTCCATCAGCACATCCAAAGATGGGACTCCTCCGGGGACCTGTGACTCTGGTGCCTGGTGTGGTAGAAGGGGCTCTGATGAAGCAGGCTGCGATTTTGAAATTGGAGAGGTCGCCTTGGATTATCCAGGTGTGCCCCATGTCACGCAGGTGTCCTTAAAAGTGAGCGCCCTTCCAGCTGTAGCCAGGGAGATGACAGCGTGAGACGCACCCAGCACCCATTACCACTTCTGTAATGCAGGGGCTCCTGTGGGAAGCCTGGAGAGAAGCCCCTGGATCCCGCAGGTGCCCAAGCAGCCCGCCCTCCCCCTCAAACCTCCAGAAAGGAGCACCACACTGCCCGAGTCTTGATCTTGGCCCACTGAGAGCTGTGTTGGGTTTCTGGCCCCCAGAACTGGATGACGATAACTCCGTGTTGTTTATAGCCACCGAGTCTGTGGTAACATCACAGCCATAACACAAGACAAAGACAGACAAAACCAATGCAGAGACACAAAAGTGGCCTCTGTTTCCATCCCCTCATATCCAGGCACCTGCACCACTGCAAGGGCCTCCCCGCTGGCCTCTCTCCCTCTGCTCTCGGCATCAGCCTCCCCCAACCCCTTGCTCTGCAATCAACAATCCACCGGATCCAGAGTGGGCCTTTTCCCCCATTATTTCTATTTTGAAAATGTAGAAAAAACTGCAAGAAGAACTATAAAGAACTCTCGTGCCTTCATCTCCCATCTTCGGCAATTCGGTCCCCTACGTCATCTCCCTGGCCACAGCTGGAAGGGCGCTCACTTTTAAGGCCACCTATGTGACACGGGGCCCACCTGGATAATCCAAGGCAACCTCTCCAATCTCAAAATCCCAGCCTGCTTCATCAGAGCCCCTTCTACTACACCAGGCACCAGAGTCACAGGTCCCCGGGGAAGTCCCATCTTTGCTGATAAACTGCATTCGGGTATGAGACAAAGCGATGAGCCAAACCCAGCTCCTTAAGCCATCGCTTGCTGCCCCCTAGGATAGACGTCAGCAGGAAGCTGAAATCAGGAGCTAGAGCCTGGACTCAAACCCTGACCCATCCTCAAATTCCAACACAGTCCCTAGCGCACTATAGGCGCTCAGCTAAGCTCTGCTGACAGATGACACCACTGGGCCCTTTATAAGCAGCCGATTGCTTTACGAAAGGTATGACCTTTTTTTCTTACGGGCAAGGGTCACCACTTCTTCCACCTCTCAGTCTCCACCTCTCAGCACTGGACACACGACAGGACCACCTCTGGATGCCTGGGGGCCTTCCTTGGGGAGGGTGAGCTCCTCACATGGAGGACCTGAATGCCTCCCCCATCCCACCCTGACACCTGCCACGCGCCCCTGAGGAAGCCTGCCTTCATCCCCCAACCCCCACCCTTGGCACTGTGCTGGTCCTGTCCTCTCAATTTCTCTAAGAGCTTTTCCCGTGTTGCCTGGGCCCCTCCACCGACCCTGATATGGGGTAAACACACGGAAGGCATTAGCCCCATTTGATGGATGACGAAACTGAAGCAAAGACAGGTTAAGTGGCTTGCCCAAGGTCACATAGGTAATTAATGGCAAGACAGCTTCCCCGGCTCCCTCGCCCAGTGCCTCTTCCTGCAGACCACAGAGCAGCCGCCCCCTCCCCTTCCCTCGGGGACCCAGGAGCCCCAGCCTGATATTATGGGCACAAAGCTTTTAGCTGAGGAGCGCAGGGCAGGAAGCTGGCGGTTAGGTGAGCTCTGGGCGTGTGTGAGTCTAATTGCTCTTGGTTTCCTTCCCCTTCATTCATGGTGGTTCATTCACTCGGGCAGACACACTCATTCACAGGGTATTCTTGGAGCGCCTCCACATCCTTGGTTTCTGCTCGGCGGGGAGGAGGGGGCTGGAGAAGGGGGCCGGTGCTGGCTCCCAGGAGCCTGTTCTCACATGAGGGAGCCCCGACTAAGCCACGGGAGACAGGAAGGCAGGACTGGAGCCGTGTTCCCGGCAGACTATGCATTGCCTCCCTTGAGATAAACTGAACTCAGCACAGTTACGCACGGCCACAAATAATCAGCAAAGTTGCAGACTTTCAAGTGGGAATTGACTCCCTCTGTACAGCAGCTTCCCTATGCCACCTGACTGCTCTCGTGGGTGAACTGGCTCCCGCAGGTATGGGCTATAACCGTGGCTGAGCCGACAGCGCCTCCCCTGCCACAGCCAGCCCAAGGGGCGCGCTGCTGACCACAGCTGCGCCATCAGAGGCCGCCTTCCTTGGGATTTCAGAGCTGAGTGTGAGACAGAAACCCCTCTTCCGCAGGCTGGGAGGGGAGCGAGCGAGCAAGAGCTGCCAGCCGTGGGGCCACATCCCTGAGGTCGCTGTCTGCAATCAAGGAATGATGACATCACCCGTAGAGCTGGGAAATAGAGGGAGAGCTCTTGGGGTGGGCAGCCCTTTTTTGTTGAATTCCCTCGAGTTGTCTGTGGTGAGCAAGCAGCCCACTTGGCCAGAGCCTCTCCCATGGGAGAGACAAGACGTGCCCACCTGAAATACCATCATTTCTGGCTCTTTGCTGTCCTCTCTCTTTCCTACCACTTACCAGTCTCTCCCATCTACTCTACAAAGCTGCCTATCAGAATTCCTAGCAGACCCTTCCTGGTTGTTCCCTGTGACACTGTGGCTCTCTGGGTTCTTCGATTCATCTGAATAGCAAAAGAAGGAGGGGAGTGACATCCATGAGGAGCTTGGAATTTCACTGGGGAAGTAGAAATCACACAGGGGCCACCTCAGGGGATGCCAGCTCTGGTGTTTCATCACACAGGACCAGAGACAGCCAGACGGCACTCAAGGCAGATGAACAGGTGAACTCCAGGGCCAGGTAGCCTGAGTTCCAATCCAGCTTTTCCCTCGTGTGAGCTGTGCAAGCTGGGCATGCTGACCTCCCCTCTGTGGACGTCTCTCTCCTCCCGTATAACGTGGGGGTAGTAACAGCACCACCCTCGTGTGGTTTGCATGAGGATAAATCAATATATGAAAAGCTCTGAGACGAGAGCCTGCCACATACTGCATCCTATACATAGACTCCACTCACTGTAAGTACACTATACCATACCCATACCCTATACTATGCATAGTAGAGCAAGGGCCGGATAAACAGATGGGGACGTGCAGTGCACGCCAAGTTCTCTTAGGGTAGTAATCAGTGGATTCTGAGCAGAGTGAACACTTTCTCCAAAAAACAGCCCGATTTCCTGAGTAGGTCCACCTGGGGAAGTTGCCCAGGGGGTGCGAGCAGCAGATGACCAGGAACATTGGCGTTATGGCTGCCAGCCCTGCTCCCCCAGAACCTGAGGTGGGGAGAGGCAGCAGGGCACGGACAGGCTGAGGAGCCCCCTGGCTGGGAGCGGAGCCCTGGGAACTGCTCCCCCCCCCCCCAGGCTTACTTAATAGCTGAGTATCTGAATCCCAAGAGATCACCTTGCCGGAAGTACACGGGGAAAGGAAGGGAGAACCTTGGAAATGATGTGAACTCTACACTGCTGCTTTCTACCCCCAGGAGGTCAAATAAAACAGGAGCCAGGTGGGGCCCCAGCAGGCCAGGGTAGGGACCTGGGCAGGCATCACACCCTCTGGGGCCACGGCGGCAGGCAAGTGCGGGGGTTTCTGGAGGCGAGGCACCGCAGCCGCCCGGGCACAGCTCTGTCGCGAGCCAGCCATCGGCAAAAGCTTCCCACAGCACCTGCCCGAGAACACACCCGACATAATAATTTCTTTGACCTCCAGCACATGAGTTTCTGAAAAGAACAAAACAGCATCATTCCCTGGCATTTACAGTTTAAACCTTTCCTATTCAAGTTTCTAACAAAAAAAGCCACCAACCCATTCTGGCCGTGATTAAAATTCATAGGCTTGCTGCAGAGAACAGATGCAGAGGCAATTTTAGGCCAGTCATATCCCAGGTCTGCAAAATTAATTTGACAGGTTTGCATTAAAGCACTGATCAATATCCACTTTAGAGCGGCAGAGGCTAACTGAGAAAAAATAAGTGACCGGAGTGTTACCAGACGAGAAAAAATGAATCTTTGAGACTTTTTTCCCTCTAAGCTTGCACCTACATCAGGAGCCCTGACCTCAATCCATTGATCGGCTGCAGTTAACATGACAAAAGGCCCAGCAGATAGAGCGGCTCAGCCTACCAGGGAACAATCACCCGGATACACTAAATGTTTGACCAAGTGACTAGACTGCTGAATTAGTGCTGGCTTTCTCTGCTCTGCCGCCGCCGCCGCCACCGGCCACCGGCCTCCCCGAGAGCCACTGGTAGAGAATCCGGCGGCTTTGCCTACACTTCCTCCCCTGGGTGGCGTGGGAAGGCAGCCCGCCGCGGGTGGGAACTGGCCACAACCAAAGGAGGCCACTAGATACAAACCTTTCTCTAGGCAGCACTGTAAGGTGGGGCGCGGCCGGCTTCAACGGGGTCCTCCACGTAGTTTGAGTGGATCCCACGCCCAGCCCCAGGCGGATGCTACCGCCCGCACCTGGACACAGATGGGCCCCAGGCGGCTCCTGCTCCACCTGTGTTCCAGCGTGCAGAGAATGCATTACGTGTTCAGAGCCTTCTCTGGATCGTGGCCCTCCTGGACCGAGACCTGTGGCTTTCCTGCTCTCTCTCCCACTGCCTGGCCAATTCACATCATGCCTATTGTTCTTCAACCTAAAATGTGCCTCCATTCAAGAGGGGCCCTGCGTTGGGCCCTGGTACTTAGCCCCTGGGTACCTAGGCAAGGCCCCATCTTCGCGTCCCCTTCCCCAGCTCACTCCCTACAGTCAACACTAGGGTTGTAACACGAGCCATAGATTCTATCACAGATACAACTTCTAGTCTTCTAGTACCTACACTTAAAAAAAGAAACAAGTGAGCTTAATCTTTAGAGTGTATTTTATTTAACCGCTACGTAGAAAACACTGCCATTTTTGGCATGAAACAAATACAAGAAAGGATTCATGAAGTGTTTCGCATGCTTTTTGTTGTGGTTCTTGTTTTACAGCCGTGTCAGACCGGATGGCTCCAGGGCGCCGCGGCCACAGGTGCCAACGGCTGTCGGCTGTCAGCTGCTGGAAGGCAGAGGCAGAGACACGCCGGGCTTTACTTTGGAATCTGCAGGTGAGCCCTACCCCACCCTGCCACTCCGGACTTCCACCCCATGGAACCCTTGCCCCTAAAGCTGTTCAGCCCTCATTCCTACCACCAGCTGATCAACACCGTGATGGCAGCGGATCTGCCACAATTTAACAAGTGTGCAAGAATCACTTACCATGGGCCAGGGACTGTTCTAGGCATGCACAAACTTGAACGTGCCCACTCCTCATAGCAGCCCCACGAGGGCTACAGCTGTGGTGATCTCCACCCAACAGATGAAGTGCGGTGACTTGCCCAAGGCGCGACAGTGAGCAGGTGGCAGAAGGGGACTCGAATCCTGCAGTCTGGCTCAGGGCGCATGACCTTCACCCCCACACTGCTCTGCCTCCTGCTGCAGTTGGTGAACTTGGAGGACGTGTGAAGGCATGGGACAGCTCTCTGTCGAGTGACCCCAGCAGAAGGCCCTTAGATTCCCTCGCGACCCCACGCCGACATCCAGCCGTCGACACCTTACCAGAGTCCACCTCATCAGTGAACCACAAGGAGTTCAGATGCCCCCACTCTGCAGCCTTGCTCTGCGGAATGAACTTGCGGTGCACCTGTCGGCCTGGGAGAGCTGACCACAGGCAGGACGCCGCAGCTGTGCTGTTTAGGAGGACTGTGCGCCTGGCAGAGACTCGGGATAGCCTGTCTCCCCCCAGAACCTGAGTGGCATGTGGCCCACGAGTCTGTCACTCAACATGTCCCTGCATACCTCCACGAGTTGTGAACCCAGCGTGACCACTGGACATGTGCCTCCTTCCAAAATCCACGTGAAGGGACCTAATCCCCAGTGTCTGGGGAGGGGGGAGTTTAGGAGGTCATTAGGTGAAAGGGACTAGAGCCCAGTGATGGGGACCCCAGAGGGCGCTCCCGTCGCTTCTGCTGTCTGGGAGCCAGGAGGTGCCCTCCGCTAGGCCCTGGTCTCTGCCAGAAGCTTGCTGTCGGTTTCCCAGCCCCCAGGATGGTCAGTGGCACATTTCTGCTGTTGTTCTACAGCCCTGCACTGAGGTAGCCCAGATGGACGAAGACACTGGGAAACTTGTCCCACTTTCGGTGTGGGGCAGTCAGGATCCAATGATGCCGTGTCTATGGGAGAGCGTTAACCATTGTTCGGTGGTATGAGAGCAAGACATCTTCTTGGTGTTTGTTCTGCTATTGATTGTGGAAATGCAGGGCTGGGGGTTAGGATCTGGGGTCATGGCGTTTGTGTCTGGGCAAATAACAATCTGGTCTTTTATCTCTGCCCAAGAGAATACATCTCTTTCCTCTGGCTTTTTTTTTTTTTTTTTTTTTTTTTTTTTGCATTTTTGACAGGCAGAGTGGACAGTGAGAGAGAGAGAAAGACAGAGAGAAAGGTCTTCCTTTTGCCGTTGGTTCACCCTCCAATGGCCACCACAGCCTGCGCGCTGTGGCTGGCGCACCACGCTGATCCGAAGCCAGGAGCCAGGTGCTTCTCCTGGTCTCCCAAGGGGTGCAGCGCCCAAGCACTTGGGCCATCCTCCACTGCACTCCCTGGCCACAGCAGAGAGCTAGCCTGGAAGAGGGGCAACCGGGACAGAATCCGGCGCCCCGACCGGGACTAGAACCCGGTGTGCTGGCACCGCAAGGCGGAGGATTAGCCTGTTGAGCCATGGCACCGGCCTCCTCTGACTTTAAAAAAAAAAAAAAAGATTTATTTAGGGGCCAGTGTTGTGGCACAATGGGTTAAGCTGCCAGGTGTGACAAGGCCATCCCTTGTCAAGAGTGCCAGGTCGAGTTCCAGCTGCTCCGCTTCTGATCCAGCTCCCTGCTAATGCACCTGGGAAGGCAGCAGAAGATGGCCTGAGTACTTGGGCCCCTGCCACCCATGCGGGAAACCTGGATGGAGTTCCTGGCTCCTGGCTTCAGCCAAGCCTTGTCCTTCTTGTTCCTTCTGCTTTCCAGTATCCAAGATCAGCCACACCAGGGCGCTATGTGGCTGTGTGTCCCCAGCACGTATCAGGATGCCTATTATGTAGTTTCAAGGCAAGTGCTCTGAGGACAGACCAGCTGAGTTTAAATCCTACCTCCCTGCCACTTGCTAACTGTGTAACCTTGGCCAAGTTAAATTATTGGATATTCTAGTTATTATCGATGTACAACAAATTATCCCTAAATTGATCCATTTAAATCATCGACTGTATTATGCTCATGAGTTCTGTGAGTCAGGAATTTGGACATAGTATCGTAGGAATGGCTTGTCCCTGGACTAGGATACCGGGGCCTCCCTGGGAAGATTCCAACGCTGGGGCTTGGATCATCTATAGGCTCTCCCATCACAAGTCTGGTTTCTGGGCTGGGCCGACTCAGGACTAGGACGAGCGACTACAGCGGCTGCCTTGTACGGCCTCTCCAGGGAGCTCGAGCTTCCTCAACGTGGCAGAAGCACAGCAGTGCAACTTCTCACCCAGGGGCCCAGGTCTTCAAGGGCACGGATCCCAGAGAGCGAAGTAGAAGCTGCCTGGTCTTGTGTGACCCAGCCTTGCAAGTCATAGGCTATTTATGCCATACTCGATCAGCGGACACAATCAGATGCCCACCCAGAACCAGGGAGAGCAGATACAACCTCAAAGAATTTGGGGTCTATGTTTGAAAAGCACCACAAACTGTTTCCTTGTCTTGTCTAGCAAATGGAGAAAGTCATGCCCACCTTGCAAGGGTTTGAAGACCTAACGCAGTGCCTGGCAGCACACAGGAAGTGTCAGCTTGTATCCTAGTTGGTAATGTTGGCTGAGTAGCCTCCACCTGTTTTCTGACGGCCTTTGCATGGTGAGCACATGGTGAGCACACGTGTCGGGTTTTGTGAGGGAGCCTTGAACCCATTCTCTGCTACCAGATTGGGGAGGTCAACACATAAGAGAATTAGCAATAAAAATCAAGTGGCGGAGAACAGTTCGGAACTGACGAGTCCAGGGAAGAGAGAGGGAAGTGTGAGCTGAACCAATCAGAGGAGTCTGCAGAGGAGGTAAAATCTGATAGGAACCTGATAGAAGCAAAGGAGCGAGCCTGAGGGTAGCAGAGGCTGCAGGAAAGTAGGTACTGGGATGAGCTGGCAATCCCTGGGATGATAAGGGCAGCAGACTTCTGCAAGTCTATTTAATCTCTTCTAGCTTCTTAAGTGTACGATGGGGTAGGTTAGGCATTGTGGTGCAGTGAGTTCAGCTGCTCCGGGACACCTGCCCCTATAACACAGTGCCAGTTTGAGGCCTGGCTACTCTGACCTTCCAATTTATTATCCTTCTAAT
Organism: Lepus europaeus; assembly: GCF_033115175.1. NCBI lineage: Eukaryota > Metazoa > Chordata > Mammalia > Lagomorpha > Leporidae > Lepus > Lepus europaeus. The sequence continues at coordinate 95,903,296 of NC_084835.1, forward strand.
GTCCTCGGAAGACAGCAAATAATGGCTCAAGTACTTGGGTCCCTGCCACCTACAGGGGAGAGCCAGGTGGAGTTTCTGGCACCTGGCTTAGGCCTGTGGGCGTTTGAGAAGTAAGTGGAAGATCTCTCTGCCTCTTCCTCTCCTCTACCACTCTGCCTTCCAAATGCATACATAAATTAATTTTTTTAAAAAAACGATGTTCATACAAAGAGTACCCCAACAAGTGAAAATCCATCTGTCTATCATTCTCTCCATCTACCCACTTGTCCATAAGCTAACTCATCGACTTATAATCCATCCATCCATAATAATAATCAACCCATCTATCAATCCACCATCCACCTACTCATCCATCTATCTATCCAACAAATTCACCAAGACTAGTTCTAGATGTTAAGAATACAAAATGAACACGACAGCCTCGCTAATATTCTTCGCAGCCTCTGTTTGACTCTGGTTCTAGATCCCTTACATGGGGAGGGCAGCCGTGGCACTTTGCCATTTGTTTATATTGGGCTCATTCTCTGGACAGTTTGTATTCAGTAACTAATCTTGGCCCAGCAAACAGAGGGAGATAAACAGATTCATTGAGTGCCATCTAGAAGTCAATTACCAGGCATTTGATGTTCAGATTTCTTACTGGCCTCAGACTACTGTTCCAGCCAGGGCCCCCTCCCCAAGCCAGCCTCCAGCTCGGGGGTATGCCAGGACCCTCAGAGAAGCTCCTCATTGGCTCCCAGTCCTGCTCAATGTGTCTTGCCCAGAGCTCCCCCTTCATCAGTCCATCATTCCCGCTAAGTTCCCTGGGCAGCTGTTTCCTGCCAGGTGGGATGGGGGTTGGGTAGGGCAGCTGGAAGGAAGAACAGGTGTGGGGGCGGAGCTTCTTGCCACAACAAGAAGGCCTGGGGAGGGGTGCTCTTGGCAAAGAAGGTTCCAGCTTGTGCAATTATCAGGATGACAAGCAGCAGGGCCCTCTGTCCACCGTGCTGCAGCAAAAGAGAGACTATTGTTCCATTCTACAGATGAGCCCACCGAGGTAGGGAGGCCCAGCTCCCCGACTCCAGGGAAATGAGGAAACCATGCAGCCTCCAGGGCTGTGTCTGAGCTGGTACCTAGAGCACTGGACAGCGTCACCCAGATTCGGCCCTGGCTACGCCTTACATCACCTGGGTTTGTGTCCCACTAGGACTGGGAGACATATTCCCTGTAAAATATGAGTGGTTCCAATGCTTTATTCTCACTCCTTCTGCAACTACAAAATAAATGCCAAATAACCACATCAGGCCTGGTTGGTTGATGGCCTCTCTCCCGGTACTTAATTTTATTTCATGACATAAATAAGAGGGAGCAGGGGGTGGGAGGAAGCAGACTTTTGTCTAAGTACAGTCTCATTGGTTAACACCCGAGGGGAAGGACTGAAAAGAACTTAATTCAAAAAATCCTTGAGGCACCTAGAAGCTTCCTCCAGCCAGTGAGAGTCCGACAGCTATGGAGACGCATCAATAAATAATCAGGCAGCTTCAACTTGTAAATGGGAATCCAGGCCTCCCCACCCAAAGGTAAATTACATCCTGTCCACAAAATTTAGGCAGGCTTCTGCTCGCGTGGACGGGGAGCTTGGCTCGTCCTAAACGTAGGCTGACCTTTCTCTCCAGCAGGATAAATGGATCCTGTTCACACCCATCTTCTCTCTATCCGCCATGTCCTATTTTAGACCCTATATACGGAGAAGGAAAAAAAAAAAACCCATCCTTATGTAGCATCTTTGTCGTCGGCTTCTCCTTTAAGGCACGAGGCCCTGTACAAACGCCACCTCCCTGCAAACAGCTGGGGTGAGGAGCGCTCTGGAGCAGGGACCTCGTGGTATTTAAATCCTGGCCCCTGGAGCCGAGGTAGGTGTTTCTCCAAGGGGCTCCCGGAGGGATGGCAAATTTCACATCCGGTTGGGGATTTCTTTCTGACCACACCAAGCCTCTCCAGGACTTGATGTTTTACCATCGGGGCACAGATTTGGCACTTGGAAGGGAGCAGGTCCGCCCCCCAGGTGGGAGTGGAGTAGGGGCATCGGCTCCCTGGGCCGCCGCCCCATGCTGTCCTGGGGCTGTCGTGGCTGGCAGGGTTGACAAGACTGCTCTGTGTGCCACACCGTTCCTTATTGCTTACCATTTTCTCCCAGGGCCACGGCACCGTGGTCTGTGGCTCTTCCTTGGTGGCTGGGGCCAAGGAGCCTGTGGACAGAGCGTGATGCTCAGCCTGCACAAAGTGCCCCGAGCCTGGAATTTGGAGCCAATGGCAGCCTCATATCTTTCTTCCTTAGCCCTGGGGTGGTGGGGTGAGTGTCCCCTTCCTGTGCGGCAGGGTCCCCTTGCAGAGAGGAAAGGATAGACCAGATGGGGGCTGCTGGGAAGTTGATCAGGGACCACTCTCTCTGCAAACAGCCCGGCGTTCTCAGCCCTTGGGGTCGACCAGGCAGGGGCCTTGGAGCCCAGGGATCTGCCCGCCCCAGGACCCTGGACGGTCACAATGCAGATGTGTGGCCCAAAATGCATATTGGTTTTCCAAGGCCTAGAGCCAAAAAAAAAAAAAAGACTTCCAAAATATTCATAATTTTTGAATATGTGTTGAAATACCAATAAGTTGAATATATCAAGTTAAATAAAATATAATATTAAAGTAAATTTCACTTGTTTGCTTTTACCTTTTATAATGTGGCTACTAGAAAATTTAAAAGTAGGGGCAGGCTTTGGGGAGCAGTGGGCTAAGCCACCATTTGGGCCGCTGGCATCCCTGGCTACTCGGCTTCCAATCCAGCTTCCTGCTAACATTAACATGCCTGGGAAGCAGCCAATGTTGGCCCAAGTATTTGGGTCTCTGCCACCCAGGTGGGAGACTTGGTGAAGCTCCTGGATCCTGGCAGCCTAGTCCAGCCCTGGCTGTTTGTGAAGCAAACCAGTAGATGTGAGATCTCTGTGTGTGTGTGTGTGTGTCCCTCTCTCTCTTTTCCTCTCACTATCACTCTTTCAAATCAATCAATCAAAATTGAAAAGAATGCACATGACTTGCATTATATTTCTATTGGACATCACAGTTATCAAATGGGTCCTTTTATTATCTAAGGGAGGATTTGCTAAACTAGTGTCATTATTTCCAATGTTATCCAATGTCAGAATGAAATGCATGAATATAAGAAGTATATTATAAACTGCATAGTGCAGTTTAAAAACAATGACATTTGGGGCTGGTGTTGCATCATAGTAGGTAGAGCTGCCTCCTGCAACACCAGCATCCCATACAGGTTCGAGACCCAGCAGCTCCACTTCCGGTCCAGCTCCCTTCTAATGCATCTGGGAAAGCAGAAGATGACCCAAGTGCTTGGGCCCAGGCACCCACATGGAGGACCTGGATGAAGCTCCTGGCTCCTGGCTTCATTCTGGCCCAGCCCTGCAGTTGCAGCCATTTGGGGACTGAACCAGCTGATAGAAGACCTCTCTCTCTCTCTCGTCTCTCCCTTTCCATCTCTGTAACTCCACCTTTTGAATACATAAATAAATAGTGACGTGATTACCTTCCACCACCCAGCTCAAGTTATTGACACACCTGACACATCTGAAGGATCATGTTGCCAGCTCTGACCACATCTCTCCACGTCCTTGACCACAGGACATTAACTAAACCCACGCTAATGTATAATGTTTATTGTAAGGAATTATAAAGCATCCCCAAAGTGCCAGTGACCATCTAGCGAACACCTGTGTGCCGCCACCCAGCAGGGGCCATCGCTAACCAATTGTCCCGTCTTCCTCTCTTCCAACAGAATGAGGAGGGCACCAGCAACAAAGCGACAAAGCGGGAGCTGTCGTCTCTCTGCAGGCTCGCTCCCCTCCCGGGCACCTGTTTGCCTCTCTGTAGCATAGTGCTGCTGCAACCGGTCCTACTGCTGGCCCCAGGCCTCTCTTCGTAGGGCGGAGCTTCTCACAGGCCACTCCCATCCAGGGACGCATCCACAGGTTTCCGGAGGAGCCCCATCTCACGCGATCCAGCTGCTGAGGCAGTGGTAGGGATGCCACTTGGGATACCCGAATCCCGCATCAGGGCGCCTGGCTCTGACTGCCAGCTCTGCTCTCAAGCCCAGACCCCTGCTCATACACACAGCCAGCAGTTGATGGCTCAGGTGAATGGGTCCTTGCAGTCACATGGGGGACCCAGGTTGAATTCAGCCCAGCTGTGGCTGTTGAGGACGGTTGGAGAGAGAACCAGTGGATGGGCGCTGTCTCTCCATCTGTTTCTGTATTTCTGCCTCCAAAAAAATAATTTGTTTTTGAGGTCAGCAGCCAGGCTGCGGAAACACTGAATTCAAGGCAGTCCCAGCTGTCCCCTGGCGAATGCCCAGGATCGTGGCTCTCCCCACCGTCCCTCTCCAGGCTGGTGGAGTGCCGCTGTGGACTGAGCAACCCACAAACTGAAGGGCACACAGAGGAGTCTTTTAGGTTGTTGAGGAATGTGTCTTGAATACAGGAGCTGGGTACACTTCCCGTGGCGGGGGCCCCTGCCACCTGCCACCCCGCGTGCACCTGTCTGGGCCGACAGAGTGCCCCGGGGGTCACTTCCCTGAAGACAAGCTGTGGCTAGAGGGGAAGCCAGCGGTGCTGGGCTCCATCTGAACCCAGCCCTGTGCTTGCCTTCTTTTTTCAAATTCTTCCTAAGAATTACCCCACGTGCTTTTCTTTCTTCTTGCCAAGAATCTGTTCCCATCCATTATTTCTTAGCGATTTCTTGGGTTTCTAATCTAAACTGGAGGGATGCAAAAAGTGTTTCTTTTTTTTTTTCTCCCTATGAAGAGTTTTGCCGGGTTCCAGTGAGTAGCGTTTGCACCACGGTGGTGACCAGTGGCCTAAGGGACGCAGGGAAGCCCTGCAGGGAGACACAGGAGAACAAGGCAGCATTGTTCACTGGCTTTTCTGGGCGCAGATGACTGAGAGGCATGAGCCACAGCCTCAGTTGAATTCCAGGTGGGAAGCTCAGAGCCTAAGCATGAGAAACACAGAGCCTGATTTTCTGGTCTGTGGTGCGTTTGCAGGAAAGGCCTCGTGCTTGGTGTTTGCTTGCACCACCTTCTGCTGCTTTCCCAGGCTCGTTAGCAGGGAGCTGCATCGGAAGTGGAGCAGCCGGGACTCGAACCCATATGGGATGCCAGCGTTGTAGGCTACGGCTTTACTCGCTTTGCCGCAGAGCTAGTCTCAAGACCTTGGCATCTAGAGTCAGGGGTTGGGTTCCGAGTATAGTTCACTGTGTCCAGCTCAACACTCTGACACAGGAGGTGTTTGAAAATATTTTGTGGAATAAATAATAACAAGAGTACCATTAAGATATGCTGCTCCTGGGGCAGGAAATTGGCCCCACTTAGAAGGCCAACATCGTGGTGCAGCAGGCTAAGCTACCGCCTGTGACACTGGCACTCCACATAGAGCACTGGTTTGAGTCCCGCCTGCTCCATTTCCGATCCTGCTCCCTGCTAATGCACCTGGGAAAGCAGCAGCAGATGGCCCTAGTATTGGGCCCCTGCCACCCATATAGGAAACTAGGATGGAGTTCCAGCCTCCTGGCTGCAGCCTGGTCCAGCCCCAGTCGTTGGGACCATTTAGAGTGAGCCAGTAGATTGAAGAACTCTGTCTGTCTCTCTCTCCCTGTAACTCTGCCTGATACATCTTTAAAAACATGAAAAGATGCTGCTTAGGACCCTCACAACCCACGTTGGAGCCCAGGCTCTGCTTCCAGTTCCAGTTCCCTGCGAATGCCCACCCTGGGATGTAGCAGGTGGGGGCTCGAGTACTTGGTTCCCTGCCAGCCCTGGGGGGACACCTGGACTGCGTCCCAGGCTCCTGACTTCAGCCTGACCCCAGCCTAGTTCAGCGCTGGCTATTTCACACGTTTGAAGAGTGAGTCAGCAGACGACAGATAACTGTCTCTGTATCCCTTGCTGTTTGCCTTTCAAATAATCATTTTAAAAAGCTCTAACGCCCTTGTTGTAAAACCCCTCAATCCCAGGGCAGAGCAGAACTGTGGTGTGTACGGTCTGGTCTTGACAGAGCATTGCTTGTGTTGGGTCCTCGAAAAAGTTCACGGAAGAATTGGATTAAAAGATAAGCTTATTTTGATGCAAAAAAAAAAAAATTAAAGTCCGGGCAATTTTGCTTTTCATAAAATACATTTCCATGAATTTTTTTTGAAAACCCCTTTATGCAGAGATTTCAACATTATTTTGCACCAAAATAAACGCATCATTTGCATTTCATCTTTCCACAGATTTTGGAAGTACCCTCATCTGGTGCACCAGGGCCAACATGAGCCCTGGAGAGGGGACAGGGCTGCGGGCTCAGGAGGGGCGCAGCAGGCCGGGAAGAGAGAAGAGGCGCCTGTGTTCTGCAGAAGCCTCTAAGCAATCAAAGGCACAAATGCCTCTTCTGATCAACACGCAGGGTGAGGCAGCCATCTGCCCAGGCCGTCCGGAGAGAAAAAGCCAGCAAAAGCCGAGAGCTTGGCGCTCCACAAACAAGGGATTTCCTGGGGGAACCGTGGCAGGTAATGAGTTCTGCGAATTTCTCCCGCTGATGACTACATCACAGCCCGAGCCCAAAGAGACTTTTCCTGCATCCAGAAGCCTTATTTAAATACCGCCCTGCGTTTCAGGCAGAATGACGGCTGCCCTGGCTGGCTTAGACTGTTCTCACCAAGTTTTAGCAAACACTCGGGCAGGAGATAGACAGCCCGGGGCCTCCGTGGAGCAGGGACAGCTCCCATGGGGGCTTGCCTTTCCCATTTTTGCTTAGTGGCCATCGGCAGTAATGCGCTCTGCCAGTGTGGACACGGTCCGGGCCAACCGCTGGGCTCCGTGGTTTAGAACCGACCACCTCGGGAAAAGGGGTCATTCCCCGGGGTGTGGGTCTATGAATGCTGCCTTTGTTATGATCTCTGGTGGAGCAAAGGGCTCAGGACGGGGCTCAGGGCCACACAGGGGCACAATTCTCTGTGTGACTCCGGATAAATGAACTCCCCTTTCTGAGCCCCGGTTTCCCCATTTTGAAAGAGAAAGCATTTGATGTGAGGACCCTGGATACGCGGCCAGTTCGGAAACATGGAGGCTGTGTTTTCCCTCCAGGGGCACGCCTGGGTTGGGGCCTGGCTGTCCACTCTGAATCACCTTCCAGCCAATGAGACTCGCTGTCTGTCTGGGGCTTTTGTTTGGAGTTCTTGGGAGCAGGATTTCAGCTATGAGGCCTAGAAGCCAAACCAGATCTGCAGGCCCGTTTTCCTCTCCCAGCGCTGTGGGCCTGGTGCTGGAGGCCAGGCCGGGCTGCTGATGGGGACCGGGGCGCGGAGGTTGCTCTCAGCACAGCCATTGCGTCTGGGCAGCCATGCCCGTCCCCACCTGCACATCTCGGAGTCACAGGTTCCACGAGGATTCCCTGGGCAGCTTTCATGCACCAAGCCCGGGGCTCAGTTCTGGGAACACTGTCAGGGACAGCCTTGGGTTTACAGCCTCAGGAGAAATGAGACCCTATAGCAGAGAATGACTCCAGCCAAGGTTGCACAGCGGGATGGAGCCCCGGACACACCAGCTTTAAGAAACCTTCATGTGGGGGCTGAGGCTGTGGCACAGCAGGTGAAGCCGCTGCCTGCAATGCTGGCATCTCAGTTGGACACCAGTTCAGTCCCGGCTGCTCCACTTCTGATCCATCTTCCTGATAAGGCCCTGGGAAAATCAGTGGAAAAGGACCCAAGTCCTTGGGCCCCTGCACCCACGTGGGAGACCTGGATTGAGTTCCTAGCTCCTGGCTTCAGCCTGACCCAGCCTTGGCCACTGCAGCCATTTGGGGAGTGAACCAGCAGGTGGAAGACCTCTCCCTCCCTCTCTCTCTCTCTCTGTAACTCTGCCTTTCAAATAAATAAAACCAATTTAAAAAAAAAAAAAAACCTTTAGGAATGGCTTAGCATTCTCATCCCTGCCTCCTGCCTCTGAAGTGGGACCAGAGTGAGCCGAGAGGGCTCCAAGGTCATTGGGAAACAGGGGTCAGCCTTCCTTCCTCTCGCAAAGACAGCCTATTCCCTGCCTACCACACCTGCAATATTCAGAAGCCCCTGCCCAGGGCTGGTGCTGTGGCGTAGCCTGCAGTGCCGGCATCCCATATGGGCTCCACTTCCGATCCAGCTCTCTGCTATGGCCTGGGAAGGCAGTAGAAGATGGCCCAAGTCCTTGGGCCCCTGTACCCACGTGGGAGACCTGGAAGAAGCTCCTGCCTCCTGGCTTTGGATCGGTGCAATTCTGGCCATTGCAGCCATCTGGGGAGTGAACCAGCGGATGGAAGACCTCTCTCTCCGTCTCTCTCTTTCTCTCTCTCTCTCTCTGCCTCTTCTTCCCTCTCTATGTAACTCTGATTTTCAAATAAATAAATAAATCTTTAAAAAAAAAAAAAAAAGAAGCCCCTGCCCTCCAGGTGGTAAAGGCTGGAGGAAACAGCAATGACCTCTGGACTTTCCCATGAGGTCTGCACCCAGGGGAGGGGGCAGGGACTGGGGTCATTAACCCAGGGCATTACCTGGATGGAGGCAGGGCCAGGGTGGGGGTGTCGAGGAGCTGAGGGCTGGGGGCTCTGCCTTGGGCCCAGATGGAGCTGGGGGGGGGGGTGGTGGTGAGCAGGAAATGCCCCTGGGGCAGAGCCAGACTTATCCACCGCCAGGGCGGTGTCCCAGCCTCCCCCTGGCCAGCGCTTGGTAAATCCTCCTGCTCCGGAGTCATTTTTATTAGCAATTGCCTTTTCTCCCCCCTTGGAGAATGTGGTTGGACGAAAATGAAATTTCTGATGTGTGTGTCTCAGCATTGATTTTTCTATTTGTAATAACACACCCCGGCATATCTCCTCTGATATCGGGAGGATAAAATGTCCCTCCCACGCTGCTCTCCATGCTGGGGTAATGGATAAAGCCTGTTTATGAGATGTCATTTATTCCACAATAGACAGTAAATAAAAGCCATTTCAAGCTTGGGTTAAATCAAAGCTTGCTCAGGATTTCAGCAGATTTGCAAATCACCTTGGGGACCTTCATCAGTTGCATTCGCTGTTCTCCGCCCTGCTGTGGACTCTGTCCCTCTCTCAGCCAAGCCTCCTCGGGGCTCGCCCCCCGCTGCCCCCATCCCTGGCCGATTTACAAACACACTGGCCTGGTTGGGCACCGAGTGTGACACTGGAAGTTACTTTTCTCCCTTTGGGGAAGAAAGGCGGGAAGAAATTGAGTGCTGGTAACAAAAGCTAGAGCAGCAAAGGAGAGGGGAGAAGGTGGCAATGGAGTGAGACGGGGACCTGCAGTGGGGAAGCCTCTGGGGCAGGGAGGACCCCGTGCACTGGATGGAGGGTGGAGGGGGTTACCAGCCCAACCGTCCCCGGGCTAACCCAGACCCTCGCCCTGCACACCCCAGTCCCTCCCTGTGCGCCCACGGAGGTCCCAGCCCTCCAGGCAGCCTTGCCGCTGGGCTCTCACAACACAGGGCGCAGTTCTTCAACACATTCGGTCCTGGCCGGGGCGTGAGTCTTGGCTCCAGGACTGAAATGAGTAGCCCTTCGAGGCTGCTTGCACAGACTTCCAAAGCTGGGAACGTCTGTCCTGGACCACCAGGGCAACAATCCCTAGGAGTCGCCCCGCCCATGGCATTCCCAGAGACAGCCGGCCACTGCCTTCCAGCTTCTCTGGGCCATTTGCTAGCTGGGATGCTTTCCTCCATGCAACCTCACAGCCTGTGGTGCCGCCCCTCTCTGAGGCCGGCCCCGCCTTTCAGAGGGCTGGGGTGCGGGTGCCAGCAGCACCTCCACCAGGGGCAGCGCCTGCCTAGTCGGCCCCACCGCTCCCCTCTCCCCCGCAGCCCGAGGGCTCACTGGTTTCAGCTTCCTGCTGACCACATGAATCAGTACCCCAACAGTTAGTGGGCTAGGGTAGATCTAGCACCACCCTTCACCATTTCACAAGTTATATTCAGAGCACCAGCTTTGTAGAAGACGCCACTTGGGGTCTGAGAAGGGCTGTGGGGATACCTCTCGGTGTCCATGGAAGAGGGGTTCAGGACCCCCCTTGGATACCAAAGCCCAGAGAGACTCAAGTCCCTTCCAGAACCTGGTGTAGCATCTGCACTTCATCGATGGACATCCTCCTGGACATTTTGCTGTTTTTTTATCTGACACTTTTAAAGATATTTTGTTTAGTTATTCGAATGGCAGAGTGACAGAGCGAGAGAGATTATCCATCTGCTGGTTCACTCCCCTAAATGATTGCAATGGCCAGTGGCTCGGCCAGGCCAAAGCCAGGAGCCAGAAACCCCATCCAGGTCTCCCCCGTGGGTGCAAGGGTCCTAGCACTTGGGCCACCCTCCACTGCCTTCCCAGGGACATTAGCAGGGAGGTGGAGCAAAAGTGGAACAGCAGGGACTCGAACTGAGCCACAGCACCAGCCCCCCTCCCCCCCCGCTACCCGTACACTTTAAATCATCTCTAGGTTACTCAGAATACCTAAGACAACAAAAGTAGAAACCACTGTCACACTGTACTGATAAGGGAATACTACCAAGAAAAAGACCGCACGTTCAATACAGGCAAAAACGTTTTTTTCAAACCTTTTGATCCATGATGGGCTGAATCTGTGGTTGTGGAGCCACAGACACGGAGACCCAGCTGTATTATTGTTCAAAATATTTACAGCCCCTCCCTCTGAGTCTGCCTTCAGTGGGAGGATTATATAGCCCCGCCCCATTGGTCATGTGACCTGCTCCGGCCAATGGAATACGAACAGAGGTGGCATGGAGCTGATTAGCCACTGAGGGCTCACGGACACCTAACAGGAGCCAGCAAGAAATCTTTGTAATCAGAAAGACCCGGATCCCCACCTGGCTCCACTGAGGAGGCCGGGTCTTCTGGGAAATGCCATGAAATCACAAGCAGGCTTGTGCTCTCAGAAGGCTTACTGTCTGATCAAGGAGACTATCGTCTGTGTCCAGTGCCGACAGCAAAAGCCGCAGGGGCTCAGGGGAGGGAGACATGGGTGAGCCAGGGAGTCACAGAAAGCCTTAGGGAAGAATGAGTTTCATTCCCAGTGGCTTGCGGATTAACTTACACCGGATAAGGTTTGGAAATTGCACGCACCTGTCGAAGGACGGATGCTAGGGTTTCGATATGGCTGCGTGGGTTGACATTTGATGTGCATCATGAGGTGTAAAGGGGGTGAGGGGCCGGTATTGTGGTGTGGTCGATTTGGCCACCACTCGGAGTGCCTGCATCCCATCTGGAAGTGTCTGCCATCAAGTCTTGCCTCCACTTTTGATCTGGATTCCTGCTGGTACACCTGGGAAGCCCTGGATGGTTGCCTAAGTGCAGGGTTCCTGCCAGCCATGTGGGAGACCTGGATGATGGGGTTCTGGGCCATCCTGACCCAGCTGCAGCTGTTTTGGGCATTTGGGAAGTGAACCCAATGGATGGAAGATTCTTTCTCTCTCTCTCTCTCTCTCTCTCTTTGTCATTCTTTCAAATGACATCGCCTTTCAAATAAATAAATCTTGTGAAAGAGAGAGGAGGAATGGCATCTCTTAAGGTGGGGGATTAGGATTAAATGAGGCCATCAGGGTTGAGCCCCCATGCTTGGATCCTGGTGGCTTTGCCAGCAGGTGGAGAGACACACAGACAGGCACGCTTCCTGTCTCTGCAACATGATGCTCTGTGCTCCCTTGGGACTCGGCCATCAAGAAAGCCATCACCAGGTGAGGCTCCTAGACCTTGGACAAGAACCTGAGCCAAAAGAAATCTCTTTTCTTTATCCAGTAGCCTGCTTTGGGCACTTGGTGGCAGGCATGAAAAATGGGCTAATGTCCCGGCCAGCTGGGAGCTCAGCCTGCCAGCTGGGGAGTGAGAGGCGTGGGCACTGCTCTCCCGGGGGTGAGCTCTGAGAGTGCGTCCTGCACAACTTGCCCCAGTCCAGGCCATGGACAGCGTCCATACAGATGACTTAAATTGGTGACATCGTTGGCAAAGATGTTTGTGACAGGTACACCCTTTTCCGTCTCTTGCATCAAATTGTCAGGGGAACTATTTATGGCTCAGTGGCAAAACTAGTCTGGAGGTGACCAGAAAGTTCCCCCATCATTCAAGCCACCACTGCCCCCATGTTCCCTTTACCTCTTGGTAGCCTGGCGATGGAGGGGCTGTTGCTATCACCATTTTATGGACAGAGGCGCTGAGTTGTACGTAGGCTGTATCTCTCACCCAAGGCCAGGAACTCAGTGGACAGCTGAGCCAGGCCAGGGACAAGGTCCTGTCCGAACCCAAGACTTTGGCTTCACCATCCCCTGCTGCCTGTGGCACTGTAGGCTTTGCTCGTGGCCCTGCCAGGAGGCCTGTAGAGAGAGCTGGGGCACGGGTCTGCGTGGAGAGCCCCTGCAGGGTGTGCCGCTCAGCCACGGGGCTGCAGGGTGAGGCAGCAGAGATCCTGGAAGAATTCCAAAAGGAAAAGGGGCAGGAGGGAGGAGGCGAGAAAGAAGGAGAGGGGTGAGGCAGGGCATGGAGAGGTAGGCCCCTTGCTGCCTCTGATGCTTGCTCCATGTCTCTAATTTCTTGCACGTGGTGCCTGGGTGCACTCCGCACAGTTAAAGCTGTGTCCACGGTTCCTTTAGAACCCAGGCTTTGATTAATGACCCTTCCTGCTGACAAGTGCTCCTGGCTGGAAACTGGCCTCTGAGGTCTTGGGCCAAGAGAACCATTTCTATAGAAGACTCACGAGACACCATCCCAGTGGGGAAGCCTTGTTTTAAGTCTTGATTTCTAGTGGGAAATAAGAGCAGGGAGGGGACTGGCAGTGTCAGCCCAGATTTCACAAGCAATGTTCCAAGGGCTGGGGTCTTTGTCAAATGCATGTAGAGGTTTTTGTGTAAGAATTCAGCACCCTGGGGGCCTGCACTGTGACACAGTGGGTTAAAGCCACGGCTGCAGCCCTGGCATCCCATATGGTGGCGGGTTCGAGACCCGGTTGCTCCACTTCCCATCGGGCTCTCTGCTATGACCTGGGAAAGCAGGAGAAGATGGCCCAAGTCCTTGGGCTCCTGTACCCGCATGGAAGACCCAGAAGAAGATCCTGGCCTTGGCCTGGCCTAGCCCTTTCTTTTGCAACCATTTGGGGAGCGAAGCAGAGAAAGGAAGATCTCCCTCTGTCTCTCCTCTTTCTCTGTATCTCTTTCAAATAAATAACTAAATATTTTTAAAAAGCGGAAGAATGCAGCACCTGCTCACAGAAATGATCTTGTAAATGTCATTATGAGTAATAATTAGTAACGAGGATGCAGGCAGCGATCACGATGCTGAGACTCCTGTGTGCAGCAACGGTTTAACCTCCTCCTGGAGCTTCCGTGGGCACGGGCTCTCTGACACGGCGGCCCTCAGCTTAGCCCCATGTTGTACATGGCAAAACTGTGACCCAACCAGCCTGGGTTCAGTGCCGAGAGCACCTGTCTCAGCCTGAGGGTCATCCCCCTGCAGCCCACCATGGGATCCAAGACTCGAAAATCCGAAAGCCAAGTGGGTCTGTGTGCCGGCTGCTCGTTTGCTGCTTTGGGGTTTTTTCCACTTTTATTTCAGAAGAATGCGCATCACTGGAAGCAGGTCCCATTTTCAGCCACATGAGGCTTGAGAAAAATGAATGTGAAAATAAAAATGCTATTTAATATGGGCATCATTATTGCTATTATTATTGCAAAAAGCCTATTTAGAACTGCATAAAAATCTAAAAACTGATTAATATTTTTCAAGCATCAGAAGGTGTATTTTTTTTGAATATAAATGTTTGTCACAAATGGTTGAATAATTATAACCATTATTGTCATCAACATCATCATCCTTCCCATTAATTTATGGCTTTGTACTTAATTTCCCAGGAATTAGCACATTTGCTGCTCAAATATCCCCATTTAACTGATGAGCAAATGGAGGCTCAAGGGCATAGAGGGGGAGGTTTGCACTTGAATTCAGGCGTACAGCAAGCTCCTCCCTCCACCACTCTGCCTCCACGGCGAATACTTGGCTGGGGGAAGCTTCGAGGCCCAAGATTGCCCTGGTTGGAACCTCAGGACTTGGTCTCGCTCAAGTTCAAGGCGAATCAGCGAAGCCAGGTGCCGTTGGGACAGACGCTACTGTGCACGAGGGACCTCAGTCCTGTCGCAGTTCCTAGCTGTGGCCCTCCCGCCAGAGCTCCTCCGTCCCACACAGGCCTGCCCTCAGGGGCCAGGAGCCGTGGCCGCCTCGCCCCTCCCACGGAGCAAGACTCGGGCTGTCACTGTGCTCTTATTTATGAGTCCCCTTGCCCAATGAGCGGCCTCCAAGGGGCCCAGCCTGGGCCTGCCGTCTGGCCACACTTGTCACACGTCATTAGATGTTTGGTTGCCGCTGACCCCTCCGCCATCTGGCAGAGTGGCCTCGGGGTGAGGGGAGGCGCGCAGCGGCTCCCGACGCAGCCCCTGAGCCTTTGTGGCGTTGGGAGGGTTTCAGAAGCCCACCCTGGGGAACCAGCCGTGAGAGAGGGCGCCTGGCGGAGGGGTTCTCAGCACGGCCATTTGTGGCCAGCGTCCTTGGCAGCATCCCGGCCTCCCCTCACTGGGTACCAGGGACACCCCCGTCCCAGATGTGACGATGGAGAACGAGTCGAGATAGTGCCGAGTTGCCCCACCCCCTCCGAGAGCCGATGGCCAGCTCCCGTTGTGAGACAAATGGGGCAGAGGTAGCATGAACTATGACAGCCGTTTCAGTCGCTGGTGGGGGTTGTATGACGAGCGTTGCTTAATCCTTGCAGCCGCTCATTGTGCGGCTGCAATGCCAACCCTTCTTTGCAAGTGGGGAAACTGCAGCTCAGAGAAGGGAAGTGATGTGCTCAAGGCCGCCCAGCTGGGAAGTGCTGGGGCTGAGCTTGCAACCCGGTCTTTCCCAAGCGCCATCCTGAGTCTCGCTGGGGCTTTGCTGTCCTTTCCCAGCGTGGCAGCTTGGCAAAGCCACGTGTTGGCTCTCCCAGTGTTTGCTGATCGCATCCTTAGCTGCAGCAATTCCTGCCACTGCTCCGTCGTCCCCACGCAGGGCTTGTTCGTCCCTTAGCCAGCTCTCCCAGGGTTCCCCTCTCTGAGCCTTGGAGCAACAGCCCCTCCACCCCACCACAGTGTCAGACCCCCAGGACCCCATGTGGGAGGGACGGGGCTTAGTGCCTCTGCTAGGGAAACTGACGTTATAAAAAGATTCTTAGGGAGAGAGAAACCTATAGCAATGCCACTCTGTGGCATCTCATTGTCTTTTTTTTTTTTTTAAGATTTATTTATTTATTTGAAAGGCAGAGTTACAGAGAGGCAGAGGCAGAGAGAGAGAGAGAGAGAGAGAGAGAGAGGTCTTCCATCCGCTGGTTCACTCCCCAGTTGGCTGCAACGGCCGGAGCTGAGCCAATCGGAAACCAGGAGCCAGGAGCTTCTTCCGGGTCTCCCACATGGGTGCAGGGGCCCAAGCACTTGGGCCATCTTCCACTGCTTTCCCAGGCCATAGCAGAGGGCTGGGGCGGAAGTGGAGCAGCCAGAACTCGAACCAGCGCCCATATGGGATGACGGCACTGCAGGTGGTGGCTTTACCTGCTACACCACAGCACCGGCCCTGGCATCTCAGTGTCTTGACCAGATCAGTGGAGAACTCTTTGGGCAGGGTATTTTCAAATGTCTTAAGTCCACATCTTATAAGCTAGGAGAGCCGGGCTGTAGAAGAATGAAATGTTTGCATTTAAAAAAAAAAAAAAGAAACATGATCAAGTGTTTGCAATTGCTCTTTTACCAACTGCATGGACATCTTTGTGCTGCCTCAAATCCTCACAGGAAATAAGTAGTCAATTGCTGGGCATCTTCTATGCTTGTTATGTGAAACACGCCTGTCCCCATAGCGCCTGTCCCCAGATGCGTGCCATGGGTTCTGGAATGAGCATTAGGTTATATCTAAGCCTGTAAAACAGTCCAATCACACATATAAATTGCCCGGCCCTGAACTCTTCCCGACCCCCTTCGTGTCTGGCAGGCCCCAGGCCCCAGTTGGTCCTGCCCCGGGTGCAAGTTCCTGTTTATGAATCACTCAGACCGTCCCCTCCTCCCTTCCCCGTGGACGGCTGCTCCCAGTGCCAGGATCTGCCAGCAGCTCTGGCCTCCTTGGTTTTATTGAACAAACCCCTTCCTCACCAAATAATTAATTTGTAGACATTTCTCATTTCTGCTCCTCCTCCCTGCAGGATATACAAGTCTCAAGGAATGGT
This sequence comes from Lepus europaeus, assembly GCF_033115175.1. Lineage (NCBI taxonomy): Eukaryota > Metazoa > Chordata > Mammalia > Lagomorpha > Leporidae > Lepus > Lepus europaeus. The sequence goes on from NC_084835.1 coordinate 95,919,643, forward strand.
CCCCGTGCTGGAGAAACACCCAGAAATGTTGGGAGAGAGGCCAGCGTGGTCAGCCTATGATGAACAGGTAGAACCAGAAACAGACAAACCTTTGCCCCAGGGACAGTAGGAGGCTGCTAGCTGGTGTTTTGTTGTTGTTATTGTTGTTTGTTTTTTCTGTTTTTGCTTTCAGTTTCCCAAAAGCCAGATTCCTCAACAAAAGGTTGTTTGTTGTTGTACATTTAGTCAGAAGTACGGCTGGAGGCACTTTCCGAAAGATAAATACAAAGAACAATTCTAAGGGGTTGCCTGGGTTGTTTGGGGCTGGGTGACCTGGGGAGCGGGTGCTCCTGGCATTTGGCTGCCGGCTGAAAGCAGTCACGGGCCCTGGATACCAGGGGAGGCACTGAGCGCTCTGTGCGCCCGGCTGGAGAGGCGAAAGGCAGAGCTGGGGAGAACCAGAAAGTCCCGATAGCCCCTCTCCCGCTCCCTGTCCTCCTGTAGCTCTGCCTACTGTTTGACCCCAAGACGTAGCAGCAACCTGCGGGGCCAGCTGGGTCATCAAATCAGCATGCGGTCTAGGTCATCAGCAGTTCGTGACCGGCGATGGCAATGTCTTTGAAACACAGGCGCTGGCACCACCGTCTTCTCATACTACACTTCGGGGCTGCACACGTCCACTTCCATCATCTCATTTACCTGGTACCCAGCCTTGCAAAATGCGAAGGGATCTACGTGTGCATGCAGGGGGCAGGGAATGAGGGGTCACTGAGGGCTAGAGAGGTGACACTGCTGTCCAGGACCCTGAAGCTGGTCACCTGTGGGTCCCTGACAATGCCAGGCTGGCGGGGACGGCCTTGAGCTTGGCTGCAGAGAACAGTCCAGGAGGCCTCAGACCCTGGGGACTGCCACCACCCACCCCCATCAGCCCACCTCCCCAGCACCCCAGGTATGGGGGGTCCAGGGCAGGAACCGGAGGCAGCCACTGGGGGCTGAAACCCCAGCAGCAGGAGCGAGCCACATAGCAGAGAGCCGGTGCTGCCCATTTCCATTTTCATTGGAGTGGCTGGTGCTTAGTAATCCAGGAGCTTTATTTAAGGGCTGACCTCCGACCAGACCTGTCACTCCGGTGGCCGGCGCCTGATAGCCACTGGAAATCAATAGCCGGCACGAAGGTCACTTCCTAGAAAAACTGGGGCCATCAACGTGTCAGTTGCAATGAAAGATGATAACCAGCCAGCGGAGAAGTTTATCTGGGGCTGAGAGCTCATCTGAGCTGGCCTTGTTGTGGGCTGTTCACACACACCTGTGAGCACCTATGTGGGAGAGGGCACGTGTGCACACACGTGTGCATTTATAAAACACAGCGAACACGTACAGGAGAGGACTGTGCACAGGTGCTTTGGTCTGTGTATGAATGGGTATGCTGGTGAATATAAATGTGCTTGTGTGTGTGTGTGTAAGTGTGCAAGCATGCTCAAGTCCAGACAAGAGAGTGTTGCAATAGAATCGTGTATATGTGCATTGATGCCTGCACGCATTTTCAGGTGTCTGGGGGGGGGGGGGTCAGTGCACGCGTGCTTGGCTGTGTGTACACATGCTCAGATTTGGGTCTGTGGGGTGAGGGTGCATTTGGCTGCACGCACATGCTTTCCATAGGCTGCCAGGCCTGTCTGTCACACCCACGGCCCCTCCTCTCCTCTCCCTACTCCACGCTGGCCCCTCAATGGCCCCCGTTCAGTTCCCTAGGGACCTCACACTCACTCCTCAGGGTGTCGGCACATGCTGTGCCCTTCAAGGAGTTCCCCCCTTGATCTGATCAGATCCTGCCAACTCTTTCTCACCAGCATCAGCCCCTTGGGGCTACCCCTGGCCGCCTAGCGAAGGCTCTGTGTGTGCATCCTCCCTGCCACTCACACAAGTGTGAGAAGTCAGTGCCTCCTTTGGCTATCTGTCCACCATCTCTCTCCTCACAGACCCCCTCCCCACCCACTGTGGCTGAGCCCTGGCTGAATTCCAGGCTGCCTAGAGAGTGTCTGACATACCCCAGGCACTTACCCACCCCTAATCCCGGCCTCCCTTCGGAGAGGAGAACTAGCCTTGTGGTCTTCTGGGCCTCGGTTTTTCCGTCTGTAAAATGGCAATACCTACCCCAGCCATTCCACAAGATCAAGCTACATAAACAGGAAATGCCTCTCACGTAGCACAAGCTTCTGGGACCGTGTGCACTATTTCCCTTTGAGGGCTGTTACCACTCAGGAGGAGACGTGTGGGAGAGTGCGCAGCACGGGGAAGCCAAGCGACTCCACGTGGAGACTCCAGAACGGTTTTCTCCAGGTCATTCATTCCACTGAGATGCAGCTGCACTTCCAACCCCCGCTCCGCCCCACCACTACCACCACCACCACCACCACCCAGGGGGCTTCAGCAGCCAGCATCCCACTGGCTCCCTGGATACCTGTTTTCTGGGAAGTGTCCCAGGCTCTTCCTCGCATGAATGAGTCTGTTTGGGGAAAGTGGAGAGTGTGATTCCCCTTAAAGAAAAAGGAGCGCAAATATAAAGAATGAGTTAATGCTACCCAAAGAAGATGGTTTGTTCCACAGGGTTGCCATGGGAACCTGGAGCCGGGTACCAGGGCTGTCTGAGCTCTGCGGCTGTTAAGCTGCCCCAGGCTCAGGCTGGAGAGCTGGATCCTGCTGAGCTGTGGGACCTCACGCCACAGCCACCTCATGCCTTGGGCCTCAATTTCCCCACATGGAACGTGGAGGAAGCGAAAAGATGTCGGGGAGTCTCTAGCCCCCCTCTCTGCTTTGCTAAGTCACACCTCTCTTCCAGGTCTCAGTGTTTCCGTCTGTGAAGTGGGCGTTGCCTCTTGCACATGGCTGAAGGGAAGGGACAGAAAGTGAGAGCCTGGCTTAGAGTCCCACAGTGCTGTGTCCTCAGTCTCAGGACAGAGCCTTGGGATGCGGATTCTAATCCGTGTCGTTTCCATCCTGTTCATTTATCCCACAACTATAACAGGCAGCTACAGCGTCCTGCCGCTGGACACGACGGGAGGAGCTGACAACATGCAGGCTCCGCTTTCAAAAGCTGGCATCTGGCGCAGGTGGCAGGCAGGGGCGGGGAGGGAGCTGAGGGCAGAGCAGGAGGGGCCGAGCGGCTGACAGCACCCCTGAGCCTCTCCTTCAGGGTCATCCTGGGCAGGGGGTGAGGAGGCGATCCCCGCCTGGTGCTCCCCCAGGCCCTCCTAACTTGGTCTGAAATTCTTCCACCTTTGAGATGAGTCCAACACGGGGACTAACACACGCAGTCGTGAACCCCCGGGTGTGGGAACCCCTGCCCAAGGTTGCACAGCCCGGGGCCTTCGGCAAGCAATCCAGAGCTGCAGCTGTCTCTCCACAATGGATTCTCAGCCCAGTCCCACTGGGGGAAAAGCCCACACTCCTGAGGCTCCCAACCACGTGACACCCTTGGCGAAGCCCCCTCCTTGGCCATAGCGAGCCGGGAGTCCAAGTGTGCTCTGGTCCCAGCCATCGTCCTCCCCAGCACTTGAGTTTGGGGCTCCGAATGTCCTCATGCAATTTCCCCCTGCTACAATGATTGCTCCTACCATTCATCTCCCATGAACCCAAACCCCGTTCCCTGGTGCCCGTGTCCTGGGCAGCAGCCAGGGAAGAACTCCCCCTGACTGATTCCCAGCAGGCCAGGGATGAATGACAGCTGGCTCCAATTGCACTTGTGTTGTCCCAGACAGCGCCCGGCGGTGCAGAACAGCCGCACTGCCTCCCACTTGTTTGACAGTCACAGTTTTAGAAGCGTTGCTCGAATCTGGGTTTTGTCACTTAGGAGCTTTGACCTTATTAAAATTACTTAAGCCCCCCGAGCCTTGGCTGCTTTGCCGGGGAAGTGAGGATCATCGTCAGACCCCCAAGATGCAGGCTGAGAACCAGCTGGGCCTGCAGCACAGCTTCTGGCTGGCCGTGGAGGCTTCGTACTTGTCCGGTCCTTTGAAAGATGGCCCTGAAATCCATGGAAATTCCAGAACTTGCTCTGAAGCACTGGACGATAAGAGTCAGGTCAAGACCAGCAGCTTCTGGTAGAGCTAAAGAGCTCCGCATTGAAGGGATCAGTGCTGGTCTCATCTGATGCCTAGTGCCAGAGGCAGGCACCATGGAACATGAGCCATGGCAAGAGGCAGGCCACCAGGTACCAGGGACATCAGTCATGCGCAGAGGCAGGCCACCAGGTACCAGGGACATCAGCCATGCCCAGAGGCAGGCCACCAGGTACCAGGGACATCAGCCATGCCCAGAGGCAGGGGGCAGGGTACTTGGTAATGGGCGGCCACGTGGGCGTGATCACGGAAAGTCACTGCTCGGGGGGGTCTTGGGCAAGGATCAGCGCCCCTGTCACGGGGACCTGGCTGGGAGGTCAGGCTTTGGTGACCCTGGGCGGGGTCTCTTGACACTCCCCTAGGGACTGTGAGGGCTGGGCTTTGTGGAGCATGAGCTAGACAATCCATCGCCCATCACTGTGCACTCAGGCCACTGTGCTCTTACGTGGGAGGTAGCCAAGGGGCTCCAGACTGGCACGGACTGGGGAGGGAAGGGCTGACACTCCTTGGGACCAGCTCCTTCTTAGCTAGGAGGGGAATCTGACATCCATGGGCATTTCCTTTCTCTGTCATGATTTAAGGGAGTTTGCCACGAAGCAGAAACATGCAGTCAGCTTCAATTTTTTAAGATTTATTTATTTATTTGAAAGTCAGAGTTAACAGAGAGAAGGAGAGACAGAGAGAGGGAGGTCTTCCATCTGCTGATTTACTCTCCAGATAACCACAATGTCCAGGAATGCACCAGGCCAAAGCCAGGAGCCAGGAGCCAGGAGCTTCTTCCAGGCCTCCCACCTGGGTGTAGGGGCCCAAGGACTTGAACCATCTTCTGCTGCTTTCTCAGGCCATCAGCAGGGAGCTGGATCAGAAGTGAAGTAGCCAGGACTGGAACTGGTGCCCATATAGGATGCTGGTTCTGCAGGCAGCGGCTTTACCCACAACACCACCCCCTCCTTGACTTTTTTTTTTAAGATTTATATTGGGCTTTGTTTTTATGCACTGGGTTTTTTATGAATGGGAACTATTGTGTTTCTTATAGATTCACAGCAGAAGAAAAAAAAATAAAACAATACCATAAATGTATCCATTGCAAAGAGTATAGAAAAAAAAAAAAAAAAAACAGGACCAGGGCACTGTGGAGGCTGTGCCCGGTGTGACTGTCCCCAGACTCTGCCAACATTCCCTGTGGGGCTTCTGCTGCCCTTTGCCCCACAGGTTGACCTTAGTTTCTTTCCTGACTTTCTTTTTTCACAAACATTGCTATATATTACAGTCCACTCGTAGAGTCCCTTCATCTACCCTTGCTTTTCTCCCTCAACTCTTTTTTTTTTTTTTTTTTTTACAGGCAGAGTGGACAGTGAGAGATAGAGACAGAGAGAAAGGTCTTCCTTTTTCTGTTGGTTCACCCCCCAGTGGCCGCCGTGGCCAGCATGCTGCGGCTGGCGCACCGCGCTGATCCAAAACCAGGAGCCAGGTGCTTCCCCTGGTCTCCCATGCGGGTACAGGGCCCAAGGACTTGGGCCATCCTCCACTGCACTTCCGGGCCACAGCAGAGAGCTGGCCTGGAAGAGGGGCAACTGGGACAGAATCCAGCACCCCGACCGGGACTAGAACCCAGTGTGCCGGCGCCGCAGGCGGAGGATTAGCCTAGTGAGCTGCGGCGCCAGCCCTCCCTCAACTCTTTAGTATGAAAAGTTGTCAACATCCAGCAAAGGTGCAAGAATTTTGCAGGCAAAACCCTGTACTTGGCACCCAGCCTCAGCCAAGGTCACCTCTTGCTGTCCAGAAGAATTGATCCCAGGCCCATCTTCTGCCAGTCCCGGTCCAGCATGGGGGGTCTGGAGCAGATGCCACAGCGCTTCTGCCTTGGTGACCACAGAGGCTGGTGGAGAGGCAGACAGACAGACAGACACCCCTCATGCTCACTCTTACCAGGGGCTACATTCAAGGTGGGGGGATCTGGGACAAAGCCCCTCAGGCTGACCAGGGTTCATGGGGACACCAGGACGCCTATTTGGCCACCAGGTGAGTTTTTTCTTTCCCTCCGTTAACACGAGGCCGTGGAGGACTTTGTCACCTGTGGCCTCCACTCAGCACCACTTCTTTAAGTTGCAGTCTGGTTGTTGCACCAGCAGGAATGAGCTTCGCAGAAGCCGCGATGCATGGTTTGCACCAAGGTGCTTCCCTGGAGGCGTGGACTGAAATGTTGCAGTCTGTCCGAAGGGTCAGTGAAGCGGCCCATGCCTTCCCTTTGGCCCCTACCCTGGGTTTGAATCAGACTGCTACTGCCTATTACCAGCTAACCGTGGGGGAAGTCACAGGAGCTCTGGCCTTCATCAACTTTCCTCATCTGTGAAATGGGGGTGAAGTAGCACCCACCTTACCGAGCTCTCACGTTTGTAGGAAGTGCTTCGCACAGATCCCGGCACACAGGAGCACTCTGTCATTGTGGGCGTCATCCTGCAGTGACAGCTCCATGGTGACAAAGCTCCGTGTTCCCTTGCTCCTCTGCCATGGCCGATCCACCCTCAGCTGACCAATACCTCAAGGCCAGGGCTCCTCTGCTCCCGACTTGGGAGAGCACCCAGCACTGCCTCCTGTCAACCTGAAATTGAACTCATGTCAACTCAAGGCAAAGATCCCCGGGCGGAGCCCACCGTCCCACCCGCAGGAGGGCGCTGGGCTCACAGGGGCGGCGGTGGGGGTCTGAGCCCCACACTCCATCCCTCCCCCTAGCCCCAATCCGGTCCCCCGCCCGCTACGGCTGGGAGAGGACAGGGGGAGGGGCGAGGCAGTGAGAGCTTGCCCAGTGTTTCTTCTGTGCCAGGCCCTCCCTTCGGTCGCGTCTTCTGTTCCTGAGTGCTCTCTCCAAGGTCCTATGACTGGCAATGACCGACAAGGAAACAGGGCAGCAAAACAACCATGTCTCAGACCTCGGTAGGCGCCCCCCTGCGGCAGACGGGAGAGAAGCAGAAGGAGACGGGGCTTGCCCTGCCTGGGGATGCTGTGCCCTGGAAGGACACCCAGGCGCCCGCCAGGGTGGGGGTGGGGATGGGGATGCTGGAGGCCGGCCCACAGCCCAGGAGGAGCACAGAGCCTGCCCCGTGGGAGAGGAGGCCGCAGCTCCACCCTCAGCCCTGGAAACCCCAGGCACGGGCAAGAGCAGGGGACCCAGCAGGGACAGGTCCCCCCACCCGCTGGGGACCTCGGCAGGTAAAGCCCCCCGCGCTTCCTGAGGTGTGTGCGGGCCGCTTCCACGGGCACCACCGTGTCCACCCCTGAGCTCCAGGAAACGGAGGGGGCCAGCAACTGCTGTGACGGATGGGGGCTCGGCGTCCCCTGAGAAGTTTACGCTCGCGTGACACTCGCAGGGGGTCGGCCAGCGTGTGCGGACTAAGCCCCAGGAAGACACACATCTCACACGGTGCCCCAACACACGTATCTAGGTGTGTGTACGTGTGTGTGTATGTGTGTGTGTGTAGACAGACATGGGGGGGCAGAGCCTCCGGGTATTTCCACGCCTCTCCTCCCCCTCCTCCCACCTACCCCATCCCCTTCCCCTCCCCTTCTTCCCCTCCTCCCCCTCCCCCTCCTCCCCCTCCTCCTGATTGAAACTCACTGCCCCGTGGAGTTCACAACTAGTAGTGCACCTGGGATAGACTCAAGAGCTCTGAGCCATGTTGCAAACTGTGTGGGCGACACACAGCCCTGAGAAGAGAGAGATTAGAAAGAGATGGAGGCCGGCGCCGCGGCTCAATAGGCTAATCCTCCACCTTGCGGCGCCAGCACACCAGGTTCTAGTCCCGGTCGGGGCGCCGGATTCTGTCCTGGTTGCCCCTCTTCCAGGCCAGCTCTCTGCTATGGCCCAGGAGTGCAGTGGAGGATGGCCCAAGTGCTTGGGCCCTGCACCCCATGGGAGACCAGGAGAAGCACCTGGCTCTTGACTTCGGATCAGCGCGATGCGCCAGCCGCAGCGGCCATTGGAGGGTGAACCAACAGCAAAGGAAGACCTTTCTCTCTCTCTCTCTCTCTCACTGTGCACTCTGCCTGTAAAAAAAAAAAAAAAAAAAAGAGTTGGAGCCCCTCCCCCCCGGCCTGGAAGACTTCAGGTGGAGGAAGCCACTGTAGCTACCTGCAGAAGACTGGCTGGCTCGGCGCGTTTCACAAGCTTTGTGACCTCTCTGCCTAGGTGCCAGGTTCTGCACTTGACCCTGGGGTAGCACAAGGAGAGAAGAGTGAAGGTGTGGAGAGGAGTGAGGACTGTGCAGTGTCTGTGGGGGTGAGGGGGACACCAGCTGGCCTGGGCCGAGGTAACTTTCCGCTGACAAGGACATCTGTCTCTGCACAGACCGTGGCATCTGAACTCACACTCGGGGCTGGCACTGTGGCGGAACGGATTAAACCACTGACTGCAGTGTCTGCATCCCATGTGGGCGCCGGTTCGAGTCCCAGCTGCTCCACTTCCGATCCAGCTCTCTACTATGGCCTGGGAAAGCAGTAGAAGATGGCCCAAGTGCTTGGGCCCCTGCCCCCATGTGGGAGACCCGGAAGAAGCTCCTGGCTCCTGAAATCCAGAAGCTACTTTCAAATCTTGCCTCCCTTAGGGCAAGTTAATTAACCTCCACCGACTGCAAATGCTTAGAATAGCCTGGCACAGAGACCTTGCTATTTGAATGTGAGCTACTATTGGACACTGAGGGCCACATACGGGCAGGTCAGGGTCGTGTGGGACAGGGGAAAGGGGGACTTTTATTTACACAAGTCACTTAATTGGAGTAAGTAATGAAGAGGGAAAATGCAGGATGCCAGGAATGAAAATAACTAGAGATCAGGGAAGGCTTCCTGGAGGAAGTAACATTTCAACTGACATCCAAAAGGTGAGTAGGGGTGAGCCTGATCCCAAAGGGAAGGGAAGTGCTGGGACTTTGAGGAGCCTGTTTGCGGGAGGCCAGCAGCAGTCAGAGAACCACTGATCAGGCTTCTGCCCGAGCAGTCAGAGCAAAATGCCAGCAAGTCTTTTCTGCTCCTCAGGTGCCTGTGCCCTCACCGGGCGCTCACTCGGTATTTGTGGAATCGTCATTGGCCGACGTGGGTAGGGAGTCCCCGGAGCTCCCGTACGTTGCGGAGCTATGCAGTGTCGGGGAATGTGTACGGGCTCAGGGGGTGGACCCCGCTGGAGGGACTCCTGTCGGCGCCGGCATCGCGGTAGCCAGCCGGATCTGAGGACCCCATGTGTGGGCACGGCACCCGCGCCATCTCGGCCACCTGGGCCAGCGATCCACGCCGCTCGATTTGCTGGGGACCATCCCAGCGGGACGATGCTGCCAGCGTGTCTCCTGTCCCTTTCCAACGTGCCCCAACGTAGCTGGGAAAATAGATCTGTAACTCAGAGGTGCAGGGCGACGTGTTGGTGGCACGGACAGACGTAAACGGATCTTCTATCTCGTGACTTGAAGGAAGGTTTCGGCCTCCCAGTCCCCACCAGAAAGTCCGCTTCCTCTCCAGGGTGACTCCGTTCTCTTTCAGCACCACCTCCTCTTATGCCCACCTTGGCACAGGGCTTCAGCCCAGCTACGGGACGAGATTCCAAGTCACCCAGGGCGGATGGGCGCATCATCACCTGCTCAGACCTTGCCGGTGCCTCGGTTGAAGGAGCGAGCGAAAGGAGCGCCCCGCCCTGTCCCCAGATGTCAGGAAGGTGCAGAGCCCTGTACAGACCCAAGGAGGACACACAGGGTTGTCCGAGATGGGCCGGCCTCCCGTGGTTTACATACAGCGCGATGGGATAGGTGGTGCGCTAATCAGCCTCATAGTAATAACTCTTTAGAACCCCAGGACGGCGACTGCCAGAGCCAGGGTGAAACCAGACGAAGACCAAAACCCTGCGTGCAGCAGCTGGAGGCTGCGGGTTGAGAGCGCGCCACGTTGCTCCCATGGCTACAGAAAGCATGGAGGCTGCTGCAACCTTTGCCTTGTTTTTTTTTTTTTTTCTCTCTTTTTAGAAGCTGGAGATCCTCGTGCCAAGCCCTCCAAGCAGCCCCGACTTTCTGTGCAATAAAGCAGCAGTGAGAAAGGCTCAGAGTAATTAAGTGGCTGACGCACAGAAGAAGCCGTTACAAAGAATTGACTAAATTGCCCATTCATTAGCAGCTCGGCATGGAAGGAGAATTACAAATAGACGGCGGAGCCCGCAGTAATTCAATCTAACCTTGTACTTACAGAAAACAATGAGATAATGAACAGAAAAATTACCAGGCACATATTGTATTTTGTTAAAGGGGCGGGGGGGGGGAGGGGGAGGGGGGCGCGCAGGGACGGACTGGCACATGCGATGCTAATGGCCTCGCTCAGGCTGAGCAGCCGTTTCGCCAACACAATCATAGTTCTCAGTCTAAGGGCCTCTGGGGAGCTGAGATGAGGCAAGATCGCGAACAAAAAAATGTAATTTATAAGGCGTCTGTGGACTGGAATTTATCATCGGATCCGCTCGCCGCCGCTCAATTGATATGTAGTTGATTTCAAACAACATCCCCCGGGCGCCCAGAGGGAACATTTTTTAGATTTTACGCTTGGATATATCTGTTTAACTCGCCATTTACCAAAACAACGGCTGATGACAGCACAAACCAGTCACTCTGGAGAAAACACACACACACATACAAGCTCTCCTAGGCACGCACTCGCGCACACACACACATGCACACACATGCACGCGCGGCAGCCATCACAGCACCGGGAGAGAAGACGGCGGAGAACTGCAGAGGGGCCGCGGAGGCAGGAAATCCACAGCCGAGCTTCCTCGCTGGCTGCACAGAGCTGAGTGCCTGCAGTTGGATTTTGTAGCTTGCGCCTTGGTTTTCGTGCCTTCAACATCCTGCCCTTCTTGGGGGAACAGCTCTGAGAGGCTCGCCTCCTCCCAGGCTCTCAGCGCCGCCTGCACTTCTCTCGGTCCTGACCTGGCCTCGCCTGGGATCCACAGGACCCTGGACCTCAGTGGGCGGAAAGAGTGGAGGGCTCCACGGGGCGTGGGAAGGAGATAAATGGGTCAAAGATCAAAGCACTGCCGGTGCCTCCCCAAGCTGGCTAAAGGCGGTTTTAGGAGGGTGTGGATCGGTTCCCCATCATCTCAAGGGTGGAGGGCTCAGAGCTGGGCCCATAATGGCCCCATGTCAAGGACCCCAACACCCCCGTCCCTTAGTGCCCACCAGCCTTAAGTACATTGCTGATGCTAATGACAGATAATGCATTGAAGGCTTGTTTAACATGGCACGCGAGATCTTATTAAAGACTTGCGATACAGAGAGACTAGCTTCAAGTCCACGTGTAACAGCATCCCACGGAGACCTACAGCCAGGGGGCGGAGTGAGGAGTGGACAAAAATGAGCAAGAGAAACTTGGTTAGATGTGCCAGGCTGGAGGAAGAGGAGCTCAGTGGGATGCTGGGGGCGGGGCATTGCCAACACCGAGAAGGAGACCTGCTGGGGAGAACTTGGTCCCCCCTGCAGGGCGCCTGCCTCTGAGCTGCTAGTCTGGTGCATGGCGTAGCAGAGGGGAAGCTGGGATCGCGCCCACCTGCAGACTCCGAGGAAGGGAAGACCCATTGCTAGACCACGCCCCTTCCACCAAGACCCCAGGCACCAGCCTCTGGACCATGCCCACAGCCTCAGAGGACCAGGGCAGCCTTCTGTGAGCCAGAGCTCCAAGGGCTGTGGCCGTGACCCACCGACCAGTAGGGGGCAATCCAGCCTGCTGGGAACGACCCTAAACTCCATGTCCAGAAAAATCCTTCTTTTAGTCCCACCTGAACACGCAATCTCCGGGAGGCCCCCAAGTGCATCACCACTTCCTGTGCCTGGGCCCTCGCCCAGTCTTTGCAAAATATCCCTAATCCCACCTGACCTGACGCCCGTCTCACGGAGAGCCCGTGAGAGGTCTTGGAAGTCAGGGAGCTGCACGAAGTTTCCATAATATCCAGCACATCGAAGACCTAGACCTGCAATTCTCAGAGTGTGGGCCTGGCCCCAGCAGGAGCAGCAGCAGCACCAGGGAGCTTAGAAATGCAAACTCTTGGGACCTACCCGGCCCCTTGGGCATCAGTGACTCTGAGGATGGGAGCCACCAACTGTTTAAGGTGCTGTCCAGGTTCTGGGGCACAGTCAGTGAGCACCACGGCTCAAGGAAACCCAACCTGGGCACCTTGCTGGGAGCGCAAAGGGCCACTGGACAAAAACCGCTTTGGAGCCTGGGAAAGCTTTGGTGGCCAAGCACAAACCTACTCCAGAGATTAATCCCAGATTCTTACTCAAATGTTCTGTTTAAGCCGTATGGTAAACTTTTTCAAGTACTTCCAAATACCCAATTTTATTTGATTTTTTATATTCAGTCTGTGAGGTGAGCCGGGCACACAAGTCCAGGAAGCACAGGGACTCCGTCACAGTTGGGGGTGGTAGTGATGAGGTGAAGCAGCATGGGAGACTTCAGTCACCCCACACTGACCTTTAGTCACAGCGCCCTACGACTGTGACTGGGACCTGGTGACAAATGCATCTTCACCTAGAAGCTTCTCACCGTCTCCCCTTCTCAAACACACTCCTGTCTGTGACCACCATTCGGCTCACGGCATGGCACCTGTGTGCTTCCTCTCTCCACGTGGGGCTCCAGGCAGCTATGGACGGAAGCAAGGGGGCCTTTGTCCTTAACCTCAAGAAGACCACGAGGAGCCCAGCCACACCCCATCATTGTCCCTGTTTTAAAGATGAGAAGGCCAAGGCCTGGGTGTGAAGAAATTTGTTTGAGATGCCATGGCTAGTTACAGACAGAACTGAGGCCAGAGCCAGGATTCCTGCCTCCTGGAGAGCAATGACCATCAGCTGTCCAGAGGGCTTTAGTATTTGGGAGGTAGAGTTACAGAGAGAAGTAGAGACAGAGAGAGAGGTCTTCCATCCTCTGGTTCACTCCCCAAATGGCCGCAATGGCAGGAGATGGGCGGATTTGAAGCCAGGAACCAGGAGCTTCTTCCTGGCCTCCCATGTGTGTCCAGAGGCCCAAGCACCTGGGCCATCTTCCACTGCTTTCCCAGGCCATAGCAGAGAGCAGGATCGAAAGTGGAGCAGGTGGGACTCAAACTGGGTCCCAGATAGGATGCCGGAACTGCAGGCAGAGGATTAGCCTACTGTGCCACAGCACCAACCTCTTAGGGCTTTAGTATTGAGTTAATCTCTATTTTCCTGTTGCTTAGATACAGGTACACGCACACACACACTTATGACACACAACAAGAGCCGTGGGGTTCTAGGGATGGAAAATCTCCCTATGCATTCCTAGGGGCTCATCACATGCTTTCTTAAACACCTGCTGTGACGGCGCTGGCTCTGGAGCACTAGGCATTTGAGAGGGGCCGCCCGGGTCATCGGTGTGCATCTCAGGAAAGGCAATGTAGGGGCCTGGCGCCAGCCACGCCCACCCCTCACCTCTACCCTGCTATGCTTCCTTCTCCCAGAGGCTCAGGGCAAGTGGGTCGGCCCAAGTCACCACTGGCCGCGTACGGAGACTGCAGAGACCTGGAAGATGTCAACGTAGCTCATCACTGGCTGAATATCTGCCCCCACGTCCTGGTGGAAGCTAGGGAATTTTGTGTCTGGAATTAAAGGGTCTGGAAAGATTACTCTGGGGCCAACGCCAGTAGAAAGTAGAAATTTCCCATGACTCTCTGGAGCCAGCACCTCACCACACCACGCTGGGGGAAATCCTGCTCCCCCATTGCTGAAGCTGGCGGTCTGGAAAATTCTTTCAGGAGCCTTGGCAAGTCAGTGATGGGACAGAGAACTCACAGGCAGTGCACCTGCCAAGACACCGATGCCTGGCCTCAGGAATTCTTCCATTGTCTTAGCTTTCCAGCCAACTTTATAACCCTCTTCATAACTTTTATTGCTCTATTTAACAACTCAGCCTGGGCATGGGCCAGCAATTAGCAGGGCTGTCAGTGAGTGGTCGTTCCTAGGATCTCCTTGCCCTCCAAAAGCCAAAACCAGCCCAGCTGTGACTCAGGAGAGCACACGCACGGAGTTCACGGGCGTATTGGTCACGAGGCTCCCGTCCCTCACAGGGATTCATGGGGTACCCTTGGGAGAGAGTCGAGAACACTTTTTGATTAAGAGGAGATAACTGGTCTCACTCTGACTCCCTCATCCGCACTTTCTCCCGGTTCTTCCATCTCCCACCTCCAGTCGGCGTAGCCTGCTGAGGCAATGGGAGAGAAAAAATGGAGCTTCTGAGCCCACACCCCCTACAGGCCTTGCGTGGTCTCAGCCCGGAGGGATGGGCAGCATTGTGTCACAGAGAGACGGTGCTGGGGCAGCCGAGTGCACCAGCCAGCCTGGCCACGTCATCTTCCAGAGTGCATGGGGACAGAGTCCTAGCCACACTCACGGCTCTCATGTGGCTGCATTTCTGAAGACAGAGAGGCCCCCATGAAGGAGTGTGCTCAGAGACTGATATTTCAACTCTGATCTACTTTTCAATAATCATTGATTAGAAAGTCTTTCAGAATTTATTGCATATTTCCTTCTCATGCAAGTAACACTCGCCAAGCATAATTTAACCTTTTCTTGTGGCAATTATCATCCATATGATTGTGCATGAAGGCGATGTATCAGTAATGGGATCCTGAAATATTTGAGGCTTTTAGCCCTCCACGGAATGGTCCCAGGCTGCTGACATTTTGGCGTTCTTGGATCTGAGTGTAATAATCCTATTCTTTACTGGCTGTCAGGTGTTCACCTGCTACCTTTTGCTGCTGTGAAGAGGTGCGGTGACAGGAAAAGAGGGATCGAAATCCCTAGGAATTTCTAGACTGCAAGAACTGTGAGCCCCAGGGACATCTTTTCTTGCTCACTGGCGTTCGCTCCACACCTGCCCTAGTGCCTGGGATACAGTCGGTGCTCAACATCAGCTGATGACTCAACCAGAGGACTGCGTGTCTGATTCTGGCTTCACTGCTTGCCAGGTGCATCTCTGTGAGCAAGCAGTTCCCGAACCTGCAACATGGAACGCATAAGGAGACTGTATTTTTGTGGCTCTTACAAAGGTAAATTAATTAAATCCAAGTGTTGCAAAGAAAGAGCTTGTGACCTGTAGGTTGTCATAAAAGCAGCTGTTTGTAACAAAATTGTGAGATATAGATATAGATATAGATATAGATATAGATATAGATAGATATCACTGGTTACTGGGACATTATCTGACCAGAGTCAGGTCTGATACGTAGGACCTGCGAGGGCAGTGAGACAAGGAAGCCAAGAGCAAGGCAGTGGAGCAGGTGCCTCACTCTGGACCTACCATGTGTGTTACCTGTTCCACCAGGCTCCTAGTTGGTTCATCTCTGCAGGTGGTATATGTTGCAGGACTCCCAGCCCCACCCCAGGCCCTGTCTTCACCTCCCCCCTCCTCTGTGTCCCCAGCCCACCGGATGTGAGGAGCCCATCCATGTTTACATGGCCAAGGCTTAAGCCGCAGTCCCTCCCCTGCAGATCTGCAATGCGGTTGCTGGAGCCAGGCACCTCGAGGCCTTCTTCCCAATCAGAATTGACGGGGAGTTTGATCAGTGGCAGAACACTTGCCGCTGGCACCTCTGAGTATCATCAAATCCCCAAGGAACTTTCTAGAATAGGAAAGTTGCATTTCACACCAGGAAAATGAAATGCTTTCATGACCTAAAATGAAAAGTTACTGCTGGAATTTCCAGGAACTATGGGTAGATAGAGGATCCCAGGGTCATAGGTGGGGCCAAACTTAAGAAGTAGGGGTCTTGCCTCCATGTGGCCCCTCATTGAGCAGGAGGCTCTGGAAATGACCCTCCAAGTGTGCAGGAGGAAGACACATTCCAGCCCCCTGCAGCAGCAGGGCAGGCATTATTTGGCCAGGCCTTACTTATGAACATCTGAGAGCCAGTGGCAGCACCACACAGAGCCGCATCCCACATTCCCAGGCTGCCCTGCTTTGCCCGGATCCCAGGACCAGTTCAGATATTCTGAATCTCGCCAGGTATGAGGTTCTGATGGCAAGAGTCATAGAATCTTGCGATCAACTTCTTTCCAGTTGATTAGTCATGCTTTCTGTAGGAGGATTCAGATGAACACTACAGCCACCATCCGTACCAATACCATCACCACCACCACCACCATTATCACCATCATCACCATGGCCACCAACAATGCCATTGTCACCACCACTACCATCACCACCACCACTATCATAGCTACCAACAAAATGATCACCAGCACCACCACCACCATCATCACCATGGCCACCACCACCACTCATCCAACAACACAGTCGCCACCACCAGACCCAGACCTAGTTCGAAAGAGTCCAGTCCGTGATTAGCTCTGTGACCTTCCAAGATGTATGGACATACTCTGAGCCTGAGATCAACTCCTGCAGTTACCAAGGTGACAAGCAGTGTTGTAGAGTAGCACAGGATAGCCACCACAGACATAGTAGTTGCTAGTAAAAAGGTAGAATTGTAGAAAGAAGACAAAGCTAAATGCTCAACAGCTGACCATTTCAGGGAGACGAGGGAAGCTCTTGCACCAGCATTTTGGAGTTTCCTGCCCTCCTGAGAAAGACAGTGTCAAGTTCATGTCCAGCTGGGTCTTGCGCTCAAGCAGACCCTGTCCTTCCAGAGTGCACCTGCTGCTGTGCTTGCTCTCGGCACGGGCATTGCTTCCCGCAACCCTGGGAGACACACGGGAGGGAAGAGGTGACTTTGCTGGAGACATGGCCTCTGTACTTGAATCACTTGTTGTGGCAACTACACTAGATCCCCACCCCCACTCCTGCACCCCATCCCCCTTCCACCTCCCCATCCCCCACCAAGTTCCAGGATCCTGGGGCATTTTGAATAGAGATGCAGAACGTTAGAGCCCCATGCAGCTTCCTCTAACTTTCTCACTATCTTGGGAACCTGCTGATTGACAATGACCTGGGAACAGCCAGGTCCAACCAAGCCCTGTGGCTGGATGCCATGTTGTTCTGCCTCCTCTCTCCTTCCCTTCGACCTCCAGTTCAAGCCAGTGCTGTGTCTCCACAACCCCTGGAGCCGAGGCCGTCCTCTCGGCCCACACGCTCCCTCCTGCTCTGACTCACGCCCAACGGCGGCAACACTGTCCCTTCGCCCACCGTCCGTCCTCTGGGAGGGCGCAGCTCTTGGCGGGCAGCTGATGGTGACCTGCCGGAGGCGCCACTCTGCGTGTGTGCCAGGCACAGCTCCTCTGCCTCCCGGCATGCCAGGCTCCTCTGACAAGGCAGGGTAAAGACCCTCCAGGGCTCCCGAGAACATCAATATGTTGTGTATTTAATGTGCTGGCTCTGTTACAGCAAATTAAAGCGAGGGGGCCTGGTGGAAGGGAACACAGCCCACCACGCCGTCCCTCATGGCGCGGGAGGCCCTGGAAACCACTCTCCAGTGCGGAGGAAGAAGGCACATTCCAGCCCCCTGCAGGAGCGGAGCTAGCATTAGACAAGCCCCCAGTCTTAATGGGACGCATCCGGCAAACATCTGAGCTTGGGCCTTCAATCACAAGCGCTGCAGGATTTAAAAATGAATAAACTTCACATTGTGTTTCTCTTATTTATCCTTTATGCAAATTGGCCCTGGGAGGACCCATTACTCGCACGGCATGGGGACAGCAGAGGCCGGCTCCAAGGCTGCGAGGACCACTTGCAAGCAGTTCCTGGAACGCCAGGCCCGTCCTGGTGCTTTACTGGGGGAAGTGCTCGTAAAAGGGAAATAAACAGACTGAGGGGTTGGCTCCTGCAGAAAGCACAGGCATGGGTGTGCGCACACACAATGCTGCGCACGCGCACACACACACACACACCACGCGTGCACGCCCAGGCCACAGCCATTCAGCCACCGCCTGGGGCCCTGACACCAGGCCTCTGTGCTCAGAGCGCATGGTTTCTGGTTCTGTTGATCAGAAGAGGAGGAGAAGGGGGACAGGGCCGTCATGTGAGGCTGCTGGGGCAGCAGGGGACTCCCCGCGTGTGCTCTGGTGATGGAGTGCGGCTGGGAGCCAGGCCCTGGGCCAGCCCTGCGGTGTCCCCCTGGGAGGGTCTTGGCTAAGGGCAGAGCCAGGAGCAGCCAGCCCGAGTGCCATGGACACTCGGAAGCCAGCGTCACTGCAGTCAGACAGCAGGGGGCCATATCCAAGGACATGGAGGGCAGCCGCGAGGAAGATGAAGGAAACTGAGGCAGAGGCCGCCACGTCTTGTGCTCACTACACCGTGCACACCTGGGCAGTGAGAGCCTACCCCGCGGCCAGTGGCTGATTCGTAGCCCCCTTGCAGACTCTGGGCCCGGGGTCCTGCTGCTGAGCTTGACCCTGGCCCAGCGCCAGGCCCTTGGCCGGGATGCACAGTGGATACCTACTGGCCAAGCAGATACCAGGGGAGCACTGGGGAGGGGTCAAGCCCACCCAGGAACCCGATGGAAGTGACCACAAGTGCTCAGGACAGACATTGTTGCTCAACAGATACGGACTAGGCAAACTGAACCCCTCCCCTGGCGCCCTAGGCCCTCACCCTAAGGAGCCTCTCACATCCCTCAGCGAGGTGCTGGGGGGTGCAAAGGAGGGGCCTTCCGCTCCTCCCTGGCCCCTTTTGTCTGTGAACGCCCTGGAGTGGAAATGTCTCCCCTCCATAAAGAGAATATCTGCAGATGGCAGGACTCCGCACCCCTCCCCCACGCCGGTGCCCCTCCCCCGCCCCAAGAGCCACAGGTCCAGGTTCAGCGATGATGGAAACCATGGGACCACATCTCCACTTTCTCCTGCTCCTGTTCCCTCTTTCAAAGCTGCTGCCACCTTCAAAGGGCCCCTGGGGTTCACATTATCTCTGCCATCCTCACCTCAATGGAGGATCAGCCCCCCATGGGGCCTGCACTCAGCCTGGCTCTGGCGCCCCCTGCAGGCAGAGCTGCAGGTACTGCGTGGGCTGCCGGTCGTTGCCTGAACCTACCTGGTGCCCCAGATAGGCAAGTCTTGTCTCAGCCTCTGCCTCAATCTTGAGGGTTTCCATAATCCCTTCTTACGGTTTACTTAGCCCACACCCAACACCAGTTGCCTACTGAATATATCAAATCCTTTTTGTCAGTCACTCAGTGAACATTCATTGAGTGCCTGCTCTGTGCCCAGCCCCTGCTTGTCTTCGGAGATGATGGCTGAAGGAAGCCGACATTGTCCTGGAGCTGAGCACAGACTCTGGGGGACACGGAGGGAACTCGGCTGCTGAGATGGAACTGACCTCTTGAATCCTCCAGCTGGAAGGGGAGAGAGGTGACAAAGTGACCTCGATGGAAGGAAAACAAGGACCCAGGCAAACACATCTGAGGACAATGCCTGTGATGATCTTTGACAAGGTTGAACTCGCAATGGGAGTCAGATGGGCGGAGCCGTGGGGTGTGTGTGCGTGTGTGTGTGTGTGTGCATGTGTGTGTGGCAGGGGAGGCTGGATTTAAATTCTTCAATTCACTTGCCTTGTGGCAGACACCATGCTCAGAGGTTCTCATTTATAATCTCATTTAAATGTTGTAGCTTTCCAGGAAGCTGCTACCAAGTGATTACTGAGGGACGGAGCCAGACAGACCAGCACCGTCACAGAGAACCCAAGCTCTGGGGCCAGGTTGCCTGGATTCAAGTGTGGTTCCGGCCCCTGTTGGCTGTGTGATGGTTGGAAAGCAACTTAACCTCTCTGACCTTGGCAAGGCAATGAGACGGACCTGTTAGGATGGATGGGCGGCCGGAACGAGTGGTTATCTGTGAAGCAGAAAACAAAGGTACAGAGCTGGTGTCAGCCGGCTGTTCCAAGTGCTTTAGATGCAGGAACGTACTGAATCCTTGTGGTGCCATAGATATGTACCCATTTCACAGATGAGGACACTGGGGGGGAAGAGAAACCCATCAGCCTTTTCATGGTCACACAGTTAATAAATGGAGGACCAATGACTTGAACCCAAGAAGCCTCCCTTCAAAAGCCACCGCTAAGGTCTCCCACAGCCAGGGGACATCAGTCATGGAGGTGACTCTGCATCTAAAGACAGCTCTGGTTTAATAGTAGCTTTCAAAAAAAATGCATTTATTGAAAAATATCTTGAAAGCGCTGCTGGAAACCACCAACTTGGATCTCTTGCACATTTTAGGGCTGAGAAAATAGAGGGTGACAGCCAGAAATCGTCCCACTGCCAGGGCAGACATAGTGCACCCCGCAGCTGTGTCTCTGTAATCTAATCACTGCTGGTCTTCCCGCCAAGCCTCTCACCCTTGACCCAGAGTCCCAGGCAATTTAAAAGCCTCCCTAAGTGTGCAGGATGACCACACACGCTAGGGCCACGACGGGCCAGGGAGCTGGTGCCTCCAGGAGCAGGCCCCGTGCACAGGAGCCAGGGAGAGGGCAAGTGGATCTGGGCAGGGCCTGAGCTATCCAGGCTGTTGGTTTCTACCAGCTCGTCTATGCAAATGCAGGGGAGTGATTTGCATAGGGAAAATGTAATTACCCAAATTGGAACAGGGCCAGGCCCTCATCCCCTGGACCCGGAGAAAGGTAGGAGGGTTCTTCAGTTACAAAAAAAAAAAAAAGAAAAGAAAAACCCACAAAACTCTCTTTTGTCCCCCCACAGCCACAACCCTCTCTCCCGCTGAGACCCGGAGGCCCCTCCCTCCCATGGCCTCCAGGCAGGAAGGGCAGGACCCAGAAGCCAATCCTGCAGGTTTAAGGGAGCTTGGATTTCCACGCCCTCCTGCCGCTGCCGCTGCCACTGCTGTGATGTGACAGTGACAGCATGAAGCCCCCAAGCTAGCCTGTTTGCATCGTTTTGTTTCACAAGTTCTCACTCAGCTAAGGACTGGCTGCTGCCTTGACCTGGAAGCACTTCCCACCGACCCGTCCTTAGAGCAAAAGAGCCAAAGCAGAGGTCCTGCGCCACATAGGTCAGCCCTGGGAGGCAGCAGTAGCTCCATGAAGCCAGTCTCTGGAGAGGAGCCACACTCCCCTGATCTTGAGGCTCCTGTTCGTGAACTAAGGAAGTTGAACACATGGGTCTCAAGTTTCTAGTCTCCCATCACCTCCAGATGTCCCCATGAGGCTCACGAGCAGGTGGCCTGCACAGACATCCACGTGGCAATGATGAAAGCTCTCTCAGCCACAGTCACGCCCCAACCCCAGAACATGCACGGAGCATTCCAAGAAGCCTGCGATGCCCCACTCACTCGGCGACAGCACGTGCCCACGCGTGCACCCGCTCTGCCATCCACCTGCCCGCTCGGTGTATCTATTTGTTCCATCCCACAGGTGTACAGGTACGTAGGCATGCATTTGACTTCCTGCGCACTGGGCCAGGAACCACCAACACACAGGTGATTAAGACCCACCTTGGCCTCGCCTGGTGGCTTCCTGTGGCGACCATGAGTGTAGCATTGCCGCAGGTGACCGCCTGGGGTACCCCAGCCTTGGTTGTTCCTTTGCTGGAAGCAGTGTGCTTTGTTTAAGGGCTCGTGTTTGCTTTCCAGAGCCAGCACAAGCGCTCAGGGGACACAGTGGGGGATGGCTCCACGCATGGAGCAGTGTCTTTGCTCAGGGCAAAATCTGCCGTTTGGTGAACTGCTCTGCCTTCCCTTTGTGTCAGTATGATTTGAGGG